>NC_088324.1:2479952-2835452 GCF_910592395.1 Lineus longissimus | reverse complement strand
CCATCACGGTACACTGGCATTCGACTCGAATTCGTCGTGTTATTTATTGTTATTCCACAGGAATTAGACGTAGCAAAAACAAATTCCAACTCAGGATTCGACGCGAATTCGACGTCGAATTGGCGTCGAAATCTGACCGGGGAGGGGGGGGGGCACAGGGTTCTGATTGACTGCTGCATAATAAGTAATGGCTTGATTGGTGTAAAAAGCGATGTAAATCCTTTAGTTTTATGAGTCAGTCCTACGCCGTTTGACGTCATCTCTCTGTACAGCAGGCGCATCATTCGCGTAGCTTAGTCGCCGACTTACTCCCCGCAGTGCATTGCGGGTATAGTTCGCACAAAATGTGATGAAGTAATAATTTGAGGAGTGTCTCTCTTGTGTCAGAATTGATATGTAGTAAACATATTTAAAAAACATAAACAATTTCGATATCAAATATTAGGGACAATAGCCTTTTAGACTATTTGCTTCATCTTAACATGAAGAACTAACGTGCAAAATCCTTGGTGGTCAAGATGTAAGATGCAGAAATCTTGGTGATCAAAATGTCCTCTTCGGTGAGCAGATTACTTTGCCTTCCATCCCACAATATTTTGACAAGATGGCAGCAAAGCGATTTGCGAGGGACGGTTTGCTAAGTGTGGTTGATAAATCTGATACTACTAAAATATCAGGGTGAGATGTCGTGTTAGTTTTTACCCCTCATCCCAAATGGGCTAGAGGGGTATTGTCGTCACGTGCGCGTCCGTCGGGCGGGCGGGCGGGCGTCTGCTACTTGGTTTCCGTCGATTTCTTGGAGAGCGGCTTTGACAATCAATTCAATTTTTGGTATGTACATTGGGGGTGACTAGAGGAAGGTTCCTTTCGAAAAAGGGCTTGTTCCGATTATCAATGTGGCCACCAGGGTGGCGTGTTTGAAATTGGTTTTCGTCAATTTCGAGGAGAACCGTTCGTCCGATTAAATTCATTTTTGGTATAGACGTTGAGGATGACTAGAGCAAGGTTCCTTTCGAAAACGGGCTCGTTCCGATTGTCAATATGGCCACTAGGGCGGCGTGCTTGAAATCGGTTTCCATCAATTTCGAGGAGAACCGTTTAAGTTTAATGAAATTTTATTCAGAATCACAAGAATATACAAAGTTACAAAAGGTATAAATTTCCAGGGCTGAGGCACAATGTGCATTAATAGCCCTGGGGCACAAACAATATATTTACAAATGATAATGGACCACATAAGGAAGTATAAAGTAATAACAAGCAAAGAGGTAGGAAGAATAAAATTTTGTAATTTTGAGATGCAGCGCTGCAAGCCCTTTCAATGGTCGGCAAAGTAATTTACCACATCAAAAATAAATTTGGCAACTATTTCAACCACTTTCTTGTTAGTAGCTGTTGAAAGGGAACTGTGACCATACAAAAGGGCTTGCAGGCGCTCATCTATGCGGTGAAAATTGACAAAAGAAAAGTTGGTCAGCCAACCCAGGTCATTGAAAAGTGAGACACGAAGATCTAGAAGTGGAGGGCAGTCGAGAAATATATGTTTTGTGGATTGATTCTTAAAACCACAGGTGCAGGATGGGCTTTGTACATTAGTAAAATTATGACTAAACAGGTGTGATTTAAAAGGAGAACCGTTCGTCCGATCAAATTCATTTTTGATATGTACGTTGGGGGTGATTGGAGGTAGGTTCCTTTCAAAAACTGGCTCGTTCTGATTCTCAATATGGTCACCAGGGCAACGTGCTTGAAATCGGTTTCCGTCAATTTCGAGGAGAACGGCTTGGAGGATGGAATCAATTTTTAGTGTGTGTAGGCCTAATGCAGTTTTGTAAGGGGAAGGTTCCTTTCAAAAAATCAGCGCAATTCGAAATTCAATTCAATTTCCCCTTGCACAATAGTATCATATTGTGTATCCATTGTGTGAGGGAAAATAATTCTGGGCCACCCTGTAGTAGTTGCCCATACAAAACTTTGACAAAAAATCCTCCTACATTCTGCTTCTGGATGAATCATAATTTGTAACCTCTGCTACAGTGAATGTAGTTTACACATGTCAGGCGCAACATCGTTTGTATAGTCGTCTCTTTTGTCCATGGACGAGTGACTGGGGATACGCGACACGAGTAATCAAACACGCCATAGATGTCAATTTTTTCTCAAATAACACTTGCGGCGGCCATTTTATGCCGAAGTAACCCACTCCGAGTTTTCTCTCACTTCGGCCTGGCGGGAGATGAGACGCCAGTACCAAAAAGAATGCACGCGCGGTTACTCGCGCAAGCGCCGCGCTAGTAATTCACCACGTTTCATAGTGACAGGTGTATACCAACTCATCCATTGCGAACGAAGTATGGATTTCGGAGCAATTCAAAATACGTCTGAGATGACTGAGTCTGTCCCTGCGGTCTATCCTGACTTGGAAGTTGCCTATTTTATCGTCACCCGCATCGGAACACTGTTCATCGTTGCTGTGGGCTTGCCGGGGAATCTGATAGCCTTCCTTGTCGCCAGCAAGAAGAGTAACAGTCACCTCTCTACGTGTGTGTATATGACAGGTCTTGCCTTAGTTGATAGCGCTGTTTTGGTTAATCTTCTTTTTTTAAATATCTTGAATTTTTGGAAGGTTGGAAGGGATGTTATTCGGGATCGTTCTTCGACAAGGTAAGTGAGCATGAAACGTTTACATTTCCTTTGCTTTAAGACGTCGGCGAAGAAAGAAAATAATAGACATTTCAACATGCCGTTTCTGCGTGCGCTGGTGAAAATTCCATTATAATCCTTAAACCTCTACCTTCGGAAACTACTCAATAGTCATTCAAATTGGCCTACCGTTACTGCAATTCTCCATAGGATCGCGCAATGACACCTTGGTAAACGAGGTCGATGATTCTGGAATTAGTTGGCTGGCTAGACGTCGCTAAAGCAGCAACTAGACTGGCTAGTTTCTCAGCTACAACCGCGGGTACAATCGCCCCTCGTCTTGGAAATGACAGCAATGACAATGCGCATTGCCATTCGTTTCATTGCAATCGATTGACTGCTGCTTATTATAAACCTCGAGATCAGAAATCGCGAAATCGCGAGATGAGTAATTATCATTTTCTGCCCCAATATTTTCTACTTCACTGGACCATGACAATCACCATTTCCGATGCTGCCATGAACTGCTCCATTCAATGACAATAGGGCCGAAGACAAAACAAAGGCTACATACCACATATGATACTGCAGGTTGCCACTGAGAAGATGCCACATTTAGGATCAACTTCTTTCCCTCTCAAGAATTTGATAACATACTTTTTTGGGCATGACTCAGTGGGGTTATTTTTTACTTTTCACTACATTGGCTGATTGGCCGTTTGTAAAGCCACACTCCAATGTTTTGTCAATCAATGTGTTCAACCTTTTCTGATGATACGACATGTAGTAATGCCAAAATCATAACACATCTCGGAAACTGATGTGTTATGCTTCGCGGCAAGTATGGAATCTGAAATCAACTAAAAGCAATCGGCGGGAACGGAATTGGTTTGTGACACTTACCAAGAATGAAAAAAAAATCCCGCAACGAAGTGCAAATCAAAATAAGGATAGCTCCCTTGGTCTCATGAATGTTCTATATTCTGTGGCGGATGGTGGTCTTACTGAGGTTGGCATCTCGCGATTTCGCATTCCGCATCTCGCGGTTAATAAGCCATTGAACGCAACTAGTTGAAGCGAGTCATGCCATGCGTGAGCATGCCTATCTACCGTCATGGTGCGTATACGGCGGTGAAGGATAGATATTTACATCCTTCACCGCAAAATACCCCCTGATCGGCCGTCAGAACGGCTGTTACTACATTAATGAATGTCTTCGTGCATTCCCTTCCTTTCTAACACGTCCATATCGCGACAACACAGACATTACACTCGTGGATGTCGCACAAGACACGTCCTGAAAGCAATCGTCGGTGGTAGACGGCCCAGGTGTTCAGTGATGAGCAATATAATAACGGTTGCTTGGGTGGTTGCAGGCATGCTGACCTGACACAAATGTACTGTGCTTTTTTATATAAAAAAATGGTAACATGATCATAAAGCGAGGTTGGCAATATCAATCCAGGCCATTATTCAATTACTTTGTGTCGAGCAATTTCATTGGTCGGCCGACTATGAGTGTGCATCTGACGAATGAGGAGACTTTAATATTGTCATTCACTGCCAGCAAGTCGGCATGATGCAAATTAAAGTCACTTTGCGAGAGATTGTCAACCAGCACTGGCCTAAGAGTTTATGCGGCAGGTTATTCTGAAGGGTATATAGTTATATAAAAACTGGTGATGACCGTACATACGAAAGGTAACTGTTCTCTGCACTCCCTTGATCAGAATTGAGTGCTGTAGCTTAAATGTCATTGATTCCATTACATTTAGTCGAATTTAAAAAAGAAGTGTAATGACGTTATCGAGGGAAACTGATCTGAGAAAATACTTTTCGTTCGATAATTTGAGTGCCCGCTTTGTGAAGTTCGTTTACATTTTCATAAAGGTTTTAGGAAGGGTAACCTCTTTAATATAACGCTATATTTTTGTCATGACAGGGCTTTCTGGTATGTTGCAAATGCTGCTGGCATCACATCAGGGTTATTCCTAGCGGAGATGTCAGTGGACAGGCTCATTGTGGTGTGGGCTCCGATGAGGGCAACAACACTCTGCACAAGGTCTAAGGCAACTAAGATAGTGGTTGTGACAGCAGTGATAATTTTTGGTACAAGCTTGAATCTGTTTTGGACCTTCGATTATACAACTGAACCGAATACAGGTAAACCATTCTCAAGTTCTTTTTTGACCCATTCAGGAGAAAGTCTCACTAGGCCAGCGCAATGACCCGATCTGATGTCCGATGAACTCTGACCTCCATATGTGATGATGGTGCTAGGCATTACACAACGGAATGGAATGGAAATTGAGGGATTGTTTGTGGGCTTAAATGTGTACTAAATGTGATCTATCAAATATGTGTGTTGGTATCCCTCTCCTCAAAGGATGATACTTTAGGATTGACGCACACCGCCGGTAAAACAGCATGGCTCTGTGAATAAAATGTACTTATAATATCAGACAAAAGTTGAGTATCCACCATGTCCAACATGATTGCCATTTAGCTGCGATGTCATTGCTAGATCGACGTCTACTAACGAACAGATTTCACATACGAACATCACAATTAATGTGTGTTAAAGGACGTGCAGTTGTATCTGAGTGTTGAGTGAAATCACCAATCAGATAACATGTCCGTTTCATTTTTTTACAGAAATAGAGAACGTCGTACCGGTCACTTTTGATGATCCCACCGTGAGTGCCTTGGCACCAACCTACATTCTCCTCTTTGGCACCGTTATTCCATTTACATTGATATTCTTATGTAACGTTGGTATTATTACTGGAGTACAACGCGCAACTGCGAAGAGACACAGACTCTCTACCACGACGACAACGGCGACGAAAGAGAATGTAAAAGCCATTGCTCGAGCCACTGAGAATAAGTATATGATACGGATGCTGATCTTGGTCAGCTTGGCATACATTTTCTGTTCCTTGCCGCTGAGGTTTTATATAACATCTATGGACATGCCAATTATGAGAGAAAGGTACAATCTTAGCAAGCCTTATTGGTTTCTGCGTTATAATGTTGAGCAATGGGTCTGTAGTTTCATTTGGCATGTTAATTATGCCATCAATTTTTACATGTATTTCCTTGGCGGTGGGAAGAAATTTAGAAATGATGCAGTTGCAGTGATGCACATTGGCTTCTGCAAGAAATACACACACTGTTGTGTTACTCATTGTGGTTTAAATGGTAACTAAGACTACATCCCTTTCAATAGTTTATTCGATTTCCGAAATCACATATTATAATAGCATTCCGCGAAGATGACGTCACTGCAGCTGCTGCCCTCTATTTCCCCATCGCTCTATGGTATCATTAATGTTAAAAACAATGCAGGGTCAAAGATAATTGACTTTGAAATAAGCTCAAATGCGTATAAATAAGTGTAGATGTCCGACTGTCACGTGACTAAAACGTCATCAATATCTTATGCAAATGACCTTGTGAGCTATAAATAGTAACTTCGCGGAATGCTGTTGGTTGTCTCCTCATGCGATGCCCGTGGTTCTCCAGCGTTGACCAGACACGAGTCTACAGGGTGCACAAGTCCTCGCGCGAAAGACCTTTCCTGCCAAGTGAGTGCACGCCGAGATTCGAGTTAACGTCACCCCGCTATTAAGACGCAACGTCATTTCCATCAAGCGTCATCAGCGTGACGTCGGAAAAATCGATATCAGCACCAAGACATCACAGGGTAGATCCATGACTCCAGGACACACCTGAATAGTGCATAGTTCCACGTGGTAAGAGTCGACGCATGGAGAGCTAACTTGGGTCAACATCGGAAAAGCGTCATATTTCATTCTGATTTTGAATTTTTCCTTTGTTTGTTTGTTGATGGAAACTACTTAAGTAGAATAGGAGGTGACTGGGCAGCCGACAGCTGGGTATTATTACCCTTAATAATGCCAATGCTCCTTCAAGGTAACACAATGACTGTTTTCCTACTAATGTATCTCAAGAGTGCCAATAATGCCAGGCGTATTAATTGCGTTGATAACTAAAGAAATCCGGATTTCAAACCGACATTTGCTAAAGCATTCGTATGTGTATAGGTTGTTTGACGAATTGTAAGAATCTCACATTTCTAGCAATGGTTTTGTATGAAAAAATAGAAAATTCTGACGATTTGTCGTTTTGATCGATCAGAGACCGGGGACCGAAACTTTCGGGCATGTTAAGGCAAGTGGCTGCTACATTGGTTTTAGGATACATGTGCATTGTAGTTGTAAGACATCGTTGTTGATCATTTTTAACACTTAAAGATATACACATCTTGACCGCCTAGGCAGTGTTAGGTTTCGCCAATTTCCAATTTCACAAGTTTTCCATTTCGCCATATTCTATTATAATCCTCTTAAAAAATTGACTCTTCCTTTTCAGCAATTACATACCAGCTCATTTTCACCAATGCTTAAAACCCACTTTGTGTTCGACCATGAAACCAACAACATGTATGCGTTAAATTTCTAATTCGAATGATCGTTGGGATAATTAAAACAATTTCAATATCCGTTTAGAATCACAATTCTGGAAAATTTGAACCAGCCTGGTAACACACGCGCCTCCCTGCGAGTGAAGGAAGTTAATGTGCCCAGAAGGGCCCCCTGTTTAAGAAACCGTGAAACCATTGACTCCAAAACAAAAGGGGGAAGAAACTGGAAAAGCATGAAACCATTTTTTACAATCCTTTATTCAAACATTTCCAAAAACACAAAGGAAAACCATCAATTCAAGAAGATGGGCAAAATCAGGATCAGTGAAAAAATAATGGAATGATCCATTTCGTTGAAGCCAAAAGTAATATGGGCGAAATGGGAACTGGCGAAATGGGAAATAGCGAAGTGAGAATCTGGCCAAATGGGAAATGGGAAGACACCGCAGTAACAGCAACCCTTGGTACATTGAGATGCACTGCGTATTTGATTGGATATCAGGTACATTGGGTATTAAGAGTAAAAAAGACTCTGTTATTAGATGTCGCCAAAATCAGCTGTATCAGAGTCAGCAAATGACGTACATGCTGTGTATTATTGTGAAAACTGTTGCTTCAGCCTTCCACCCGTATTCATAAACGTTTTAAATCGGTCCTAAATTTTGAGCTATTTGCCGAGTGCAAGAAGAAATTTACGGCGTTGTTTGTAATTCCTAGTTCGAATACTATTTCGAAAGTGACACCTCGTAGATTTGGTTGGGAGATCGTCACATGCTCCAGGCAACATCGCCAGAGTATGAAGTAGACTGTTAAAGGTAAAGCAAGACTAAAAGAGAGGTTGCTACGACAACCAACATGACTGTCATTGACTTTTCCTGCCTTTGACGCACTTTGGAATATCCGCGTGCCTTGTCCTTTAATTCTGAACTGAGTTTCTTAAGACTCATAATAATTATAAAAATCAGAAGAAATAGCAACCCTTGGCCGTAAGACAGTCTTCCAGTCTTCATGTATACAAGAAGTCAGTCAATACCATACTTTTTAAAAGCTATTACAATGTTTTATTTGACAAGCTTTTATAATCCAGAGGTTTGTTGTTTTGAAGTCATATTTTTGTCAAGTTCTTATTTCAATATTTGTGTGCAATGAATGTTTTATCTTTGTTAAGTGCCCTAGAGCGGATTTTCTGATTAGGGCGCTTTGTAAATTCTGTAGAATAATAATACTAATAATAAGTGGAGGGAAAACGTCAAATGTTGCGTTCATTGGGTTAAATACTTTGTCATACCAGGCAAAGTAATCGCTGAGTATACGCACAAGGAAAAACAAAACCGTCGCCATCCGTGTTGCACCGACCGGGAGGAACTAGGCAGATATATAAATCAGTACGTGCGAAATGAAATTTACAGCAAATAGGATTCGAGCTTTTCTCATCGTGCAGCACTGCGCCGCTTTCAGGGGAAATTTGTTAACGTTGAATATATCGATTGCAATGATAAGAATTTGCCAAACGGACGTGTTGTAAATCATGTGCGGAATGAAAAGAAAAATGCTTGACATCTTGCTTCTCCAATTAGGCGATATTGTAGGAGATTTGGCCATACGTTAATTACCCTCATTGGCAGTAGACCTACAACTAGTGAACACGTGTTGGATACCGCCAACACTTTCAAATAGATGCATGAAGTGGTATCTGCACCGCACCGATCTCGGTTGCCTCCGTTGCTGCTTTCTTCTATTTTAAAAGAAACCAGCATGGCTACAATTAGTGAGAATGTTATATTTCATCATGACTTTTACTACTGTCGGAGACTACCATAAAGATATATAAATTATGAGTATATACACTCCACCAGCTGTTTTTCGCACAGAGGCGACACAAAAAAAGATAATGCACTTTGATTCATAATAATGTCTCCCCTAACATCACTTATAGAGTTGTCCAAGGAGGATACCGCGGTGACGTCACATCACGTGATCCCGACCCATATTACTGATCGCTATGGCCAATCAGATTCAGTCTACTGACAGCAGCAGCACTGAACACATCTCCACGTCTCACTGTCTGGTGCGCTCATGTACACAAAAACACCAATAGACATGAAATATTGCAATACCTAGTACGGATTCTTCCTGTGTAAAATAATATTTACAGAGCAGATTAACTTTCACGAATAAAAAAGACGTTTGGCGTGGCCAAAGTGCGGAAATAATGTCTCCGCTAAAATACACTACGAAATACACTAGGCAATGCACTACGCAATATACAGTAGAGATGCAGTTGAGTTTGTTATTGTTTTGACTTAGAAGCCCGCCAATATCTTAATATATTCATGTATTCATGAAGTATGAACTCATTTCTGTCCCATACAACTCTAAGAACAGTCAATTTCTCCTTAAATCATCACCGAAACCGCGATATCCGCAGGAAGATTTCGTTCTAGTGTCCGAAAATGCATGATCTTACAGGGGCGCTAACTCGACAAATAGAGGGGATCTATGGGGATCTATGGGAGTTTTAGGTCCTACAGGTCTCGAACTTGTAAAATCTGTAAACATGCCTCCAAATCCCATTATGATAATGAAGATATTGCCCCATATCTGGGAGACTGTTTTAAACCATCGATAATTTTGGAAGATCGGTGCCCGGCTATTTGGTTTAAAAAACCCTATTTTTCCCCATCAAAACAGCACTTTTCATTATTCAAATGATAGCTTATTGTCTGAAGACTTATTTCATAGCAGAAAAGTACTAATAACTCTGATTTGATGCGAAAAATCTATTTTTTTTGATGACTTGATTTTCCCTTGGCCGTGGATCGAGTTTGTTTACAATATGCAGCGCCATCTTGGAAAAGCCGTGACGTCACCGCGGTATCCTCCTTGAGAGTTGTCAAACTTCGGCCACATCTCGAAACCTTTTGTTTTCAGTTTGTTTGACCTCATTACCTGCATTAGTTATTGCGCAATAGCCATTTACATTATTCGGACACTCCTGCAACCGATCACGAGCAGGTTAATTTGGTTATCGTTGATCAACTTACATACATGGTATAAATTGTTTTGATGTTCTGAGGGTGCTTAATATGGATGTTTTCTCCCTTACAGGGCCGTATTTAGCGCGGGGATGGCAGGGCGGCAACTGCCTCCCGCAGAGATAGCCGAAAAACGTGTTTTTTTTCTCATATGCAGATATGGGCCCTTTTGAAATGAAAAGTGATATTCCCCCCCCCCCCCCATATGCCATAATCCATCAGCATCAGAACACAATAGGGTCTGGCACCTTTTCGACATTTTCTACTTCTACATCGACTCACGATTGTCAAACGTGGCGTCAACAACTGACTGAGAAAGCTCTCAAGAGAGAATGAAAGCTTTCTGGCAAATATGCTTTCAAAATTCAAAATTACAGCGATAACCGAAAATAAAACCAAGCAATCTTTATAAAAAAAATTTTTCATGCGACCTGCATTTTGTGACTTTATGTGTAACTTTTACACATAATATGATAACATTATAGCGGGTGGAATGACCCATTGTTATGATACCAGAACGTGCCATTGTTTCAGTCGACACTTTATTGTGCGTTTGTTTATCGTCCATTTCGAAAAGAAAAATCCACAAAAAATGCAGAGACCAACATATCCAAACATGCCTACTTTGTGGGCCAGAATCGTACAAAAGTAAAGCACGATCAAGAAAGAGCCATATGAAGTTAATACTTAGTTAGCCGAGTGTCAACTAGCTCTATAAACTATATTGGGGATTGTAGAGTAAGTAGAAGGAAACTAGTGTATGAAAAGGCTCAGACTGGGTTCCCGAGACGGGGGAAACAAAGAGTGAATAATATTATACAAGTGAGTGAAAAAAGGCATATAAATACTTACATAACATTTTCCACTTTGTCCTCTATAAACACTACGATATGATTTAAGGATTTTGCGTATTGTGCATAAGAAAGGCGGGAAAAGACACGGAAACGGAAACGGAACGGGAGCGCGCATCCGTTCGGAAACAACAACTATCATCACCGGAGAACCCCGTGACGTCACCCAACACTCCCCGTGGCGTTGCAACGTAGCCGAGGAGGGTGACGTCACAGGAAACGTGAATAAGAAAAAAACCCGCGAAAAACCCACATGGCGAAGCGCCGACATTCTCCCCCCCCCCCCCCCCCCCCCCCCCCCCACCTACCGATACCGATTGAGGCGCGGACAGGGCATCGTATCGCTCGTACGAAATTCGGTTTAACACCTTGTGCCTAGCTGCAGATAAGATTGAATGTCGGTGAAGTTGCTGTTCCCGTTGTGCTATTTTTAAAGAAGGCGCACTCTCTGGTTTGACTGGCGTAGTTGAATCCGACACAGCTGTCTGTCTGAATACACATCCCAGCGCAGACCGTCCTACTAGGGGTAGTCAGGACCTGGTACTGTTGCACTATTCCAACCGGTACACTTGCAGCAAACCGTCCAGAAGCAGCTGGAAAAAAAATACTGGAAAAAATTAACATGTCGAATATATCAAAATTGAATAAGATTAAGTCATCAACATGTATGAAAAAAAGTGAGTTGTTGCAAGTACATGTATGTCGCGTAATTTGCCATAAAATTGAGTAGCTACAATTATTGTGCCTTAAAGGGCCAAGTTGGTTATAAGATATGTTGGTTTCTCATACGAAATAGCTTCCAGCAGGACCGTTACTTCTCCGAATAGGACATTGAAACTAAAAATTATTGAACTGCAACCTGAAATGCACACACCATGTCAAAAACAGTCTCACATGCGCATTACTGGCGAAAAAACGTTATCAGGGATTAGAGTCAGTGTGGTGATATAGGTGGCGGCGCATGGCATTAAGCATAGGTATTATCCTCCTGGCTAGGTAAACCCGATGCCCATGAAATAGTTTTAATCAGGTTGAACAAAGGCTGGATGGTTGACGAAGGTATGACAGGGGAACTATATGCATGACATAAGAGTCTTTATTTGGTTATCATTCCAGAGACATAGCTGGGGGATAGGGGCGGGAAAGTGTTCTTGACAATTGTTTTTCTCCATCAACTTACATGCAGCGTCCCCGTAGACTTCCACTTCACAAAGCGATAAGGCATCTGTCATCTGGGTTTGGACCACGACGTAACGTCCAATGCCTTGGCACGGGGCCACTAGTACCTCTGCCGACTGGGCAGATGCATCTTGGTGAAAGCAAACCTCGGATCCAAAAAAGCCGCTAGGTGGCGCTGTATTGGATAGTTTGACATCAAAATTAGCCAGTCGGTAGCCTGGAAGTGTATTTCGAAACGTACAACCTCTCTATCAAGGACATACAGCGACTTATTCGTAGGACAAAATTCTACAGAAACAGATCATCTGTTAATTAGGAACCTGCACAGCAAAACCTGCCAATGGGGGCCCTGCCGGTAAGTGGACCATGGTTGTAATGAGAAAGCCATTTCCCGGGTCAATGATTATCGAATATTTTATCCCTTAATAACTCTTCATGGGGAAATAGCACCAAAAATGCTGTTTTATTGGTCCTTAATTATATTTTCATGAGTTTTAAGGAGAAAATCGACAAAACTTAATTTTAAATGAAAATGCACTGGAAGTGTACCTTATAGTACTGGTACTGCCATCTGGAGTTTTAGTTCTACAGGTTCCTCATTAGTCAGTCGTTCATCTGGAAGAATGTTTAAGTACAGAACAACTTCTCTATTAAAGATGCCCTCGGAACAGACGAACGATGTTCGGATTAAAGAAGTGAGTTGTAGTGTACACCGGGTAGATTGCATAAAAAATTAAGTATTTTGGATCAAATTCCTTGCTGCTAAAGTAAAGAGGGTTTCCCGAATTTCCTGTCCCTACAGTGAGTCCTGTCCTACGGCAGTTCTATAAGACTTTGCTAGGGAAAACGGTATCTGCTGACTTAATTACTCCCAAGGGCACATTTCCGAGTTCACAAAATAGTGTGTAGACGCTCTTAGCTGGTTCTTGCACCATTGTCTATTACACGTAATATTGGCCGTTCGTTCGAAGTGCGCTGAAGTGCGCTGAAGTGCGCTGAAGCATTCCAAAATCGCTCCTGCTTTGTCAATGCTTCTTGGAGGTTTTCAGTGATTTGTTTGGACTCAGTTTGTGTGCAATGAGTTACGAACTATGTTTCATCGTTCTCGTTCATCGTTCACCATGTGTGTTATACAGTACACAAGGGATCAGCTCTTGGAATTCCAGCACTTCAATGGGCCACTCAACGCCGGATTACAATCCTTGGAACTGGCTATAACTGAATGCGGATCAAAGGGCCGCAGAAGAACGTCAGCAGGCGTGAGGAAACGAAGGCAGGTCAGTTACCAATTACGGACAATACCAATGCAAACCAATATCAACAATCAAATTCCTGTGATGACCACAGACACCCATGCTCACCAAGCTAAAACGTTGACTTAGGATACCGGGTCAACTGGAGTGAACTGGACTAACCTGAAACAGATAAATTTGGACAATGCCAGGAAATCCTTACGCTGTGTTCTCTTAAACGCGCGTTCAGTGAAAAGCAAAGTAACCACCATTCTTGAGCATGCGGATGACTCGGCAACGGACTCACTGCTACTCACCGAAACGTGGCTGCAGTCAACGAACACTGTCAAGGTTAACGAGCTACAGGCGACTGGTAAAGTGTTCAAAGGAATCGGCAGGATCGATCGCATGGGTAGCGGCGTTGGGGGTCTCTTGTCACCCGACATCATGTGTGATGCCAAGGCCAATACTACCAATTTCTCCACATTCGAGCATGTCGAGCTTGTTTTGAAAACGCCTCTGAGGATGAAAGTGTTTGTTGTCTATCGCCCGCCAGTGAAGTCAGTTGTGACTCCGTTCCTCGAGGAATTTGCTGATTTCCTTGACAGCTTTGTTTCGTATCCTGGAAAACTCCTTATCGGCGGTGATTTCAACTTTCACATGGACAATCTGGAGGATTCGTCCACCATCCGTTTCAATGACTTACTTCGCTCATTCGATCTCGTGCAACGCGTCACTGGGCCCACGCATAAAAAGGGACATACATTAGACCTACTTATCACTCGATCAGCGGACTCTTTTGTCAGTAACGTGGAAGTCGTGAACCATCTTATTTCCGACCATTACAGTATCAACTTGGATGTCCGTCTGGATAAGCCCGAAACAGGCCGTAAAGCGGAACACACAACTAGGGACTACCGCTCAATGGACCGAACAACTTTCTTTACTCAGCTTGATGAGAAACTGCAGTCTGTCGATACTGCAAGTGACACAGACTCAATGTTCTGTCAGTATAATGGTGCTGTAAGGACTCTTCTAAACGAGCACGCACTGATAATTTCCCGACAACGTAAACCTAGGACCCGCGCACCGTGGTACACGGCTGAAGTTCATCAACTTCGGCGGGAACGCCGTCGTACTGAACGAGCATGGAGGAAGTCAGGCCTAGTTGTGCACAAGGAAATCTTCATTCAGGCGAGAGACTGTGTAAATCGCTGTGTCGAGAAAGCCAAGGCCACGTACTATAAAGATCGCCTGCAGAGTGGAGACAAGAACGTGATATTCAGGGTACTCAAGCACCTGCTCAACACGTCTGGGTGCTCGCTACCCGACCACGACAGTGAGAAGCAGATCTGCAATGACTTTGTTAACTTCTTCACTTACACCATTTTGTCTAAAACTTGAATTTTATACTCCAACCAGATCACTATGGTCTTCAGACTCCCTGAAGCTGGCAGTACCACGCACTAGGCATACCATTGGAGATCGTTCCTTCTCAGTTGCAGCCCCAAGGCTCTGGAACGATCTCTCTCTGGCAATAAAATCTGCCAGCTCGCTGCCAGCTTTCAGGAAGAGTCTGAAGACCCACCTTTTCAAATCATTTTATAATATGTATTAATAACTTTTACGTAACGTTTTTAAGTAATGTATCTAGGCCTATTTATTTTTATCTCTGTGAGGCGCCGCGATATATACATGAGCGGCGCCATACAAATATCGTTTTATTATTATTATTATTATTCAACCGGCACAGTATTTAAGAATCGCTACTGAAATTAGTAGGAGGTTTTTTCCGAATTCTTATTAACGGTTTCTCTAACTTTTTCCTGATTTATCCGACCAAATCCGACATAGTCCGACTTTCCCCTGAAAGTCAGATTTAGGAATGACGTGTGTCCAAAAATAGGGCGTTTATGATCAAAATCCATTGATGAATACGTTAATGATGTACGAGCTAAACATTCACATAGTCCCTAAATCAGTCAGCTAATTCGAATTCTCATTATGGGTCACTCAGAGTGTTTGATTCACACCTCATTAACCCCATTCAACATAGGCCTTTGATCTTTATTGTCCTATTTTGGGAAGCCCTGGTATTTTTCATTTTTTTTTAAATCCGACCTTTCAGGGAAAGGTCGGACAATGTTGGACTTTTGTCGGATAATTCAGGAAAAGTTACAGAAACCATTAAGAATTCGGTAAAGACTTCCTACTAGTCTGCGTAAGTATGGATTTCTCTCTCATTTATTCTTGGTGTGAGATATTACAGTCTTCAATTGCAGTGCAGATGTTATGAACATTCACTCACTAATTGTCAATCGGTTGACGATTATGACTGTCCTGACTGACACCTCCGTGCCCAGGTCAACAGACCACCAGGGGTTCACGTTATTGTCCGTGTGGCTGCATGACCCTAAGTAGTGGCTTGGATTTCTATTCCCATCTACAGCACGATTTGGCCCGGCACCGCACCAAATTGAACTCTGCGTGGCAGGCCCACCGCGCGCCAAGTTAGCACCTGAAAAGAATAATACAATACAAGTTTTGTTCGACGTGTGACTGTGGAAAATAAAACATATGTTCTGCCCCACGGTGAATATTTCCAGATTAATTCTAAAATAACTCATATGAAAGCAAGTTTTTTTGCGTCCTTTCGAATATCTTATCACTTTATTCAGAGGCGAAGATTGCACCACGACAGAATCCCGTCGCAGATAAAAAAAAATCGTTTAAAATCAGGTCCACCAGCAGTGGCCGATCAGCGCAACCCGTGGGTCTAATGGTATCAGTGTTAGGATTCGGACAATCAGCAAGGCACTCTCCACTATGGTCAAAATGCAGCGCTAGCAGACGAGAACAACAAATCCGATAACACAGGCAGATTCAACTGCGAATATGTCCTGTTCTATGACACTCGACGTGGATATGTGCAATATGTGCTGTGTTGTGTAGCATTCAGATGTGTTGTTGTCGTCTGCTAGCGCTATGGTAACTATAGTGGACAGTGCCTTGCTGACACCGTCCGAATCCCACGTTGGGTAGTAGGCTACGACTTGGTGAAGATTGTCGATTCCCTTGATGCAAATACATTATTTATCATACGGTTGAATAGAGTGTAATTGTCTTTTGTGTGGTTTGATTTCTTTAAGCTTTCGTTATGTTTGTGCATTATGTATGTGCGTTTGACAATAGTAGGTAATGCCATGCTTAATGTTCGTTTCTTTCTATATAAATACATGTATTGGGTAAGTACTGCATACAAACATAATGATACTTCTTTTTTTCTTCTTCTCCGAACTCGTGTTGTTGTTCATTATAGTAACATCAATCTGTTTACTTTATCTATAGAGTGGTTTCACGTGACGTCATCCCCTGCCAAAAGAAAGCTAGCCCAAAATGACCAAAACAGCATTTGATTCAATTCAGTCATGCACGTCAAATCATTGTTCTGCCCTCCCACATGACTGACCGTTAAAACACTCTATTATGCATGTAAATAAAAAAGCCATGTATAACCATAGTCTTTCAAACAAACAGTCGGGTCTCGGTAAGTTTCCTTCGATCCCACAGCTCTCTCGGGAAATTAACTGGAAACCATCATGAAGTAATTCTTAATTCGGCTACAAACTGAGCTGAGGTGCAAAACAAGGATGGCACGACCAAAATTCAACGAAAAATATTTACTCCGACATGAGGTACACATATGATTTATCTGGTTACAAATACACACAATATTGTATTATATTGATGAGAACGATCTAAGAATTTATATTAGGAAAATGCGATTGCCAAATACTGTATAACAATAATCAAACCACAATCAAGCTGCATGCACTCTCATCTGTTTACAATTTTTTATAAAAAATCGATAATCAGGTTGTAATTAATCGCAAAATACACTGCAAATTGTTTCTCATGAGGTGGCTCAAATATTGACGTACACATCATAAATGTTTGTAAGGTTTCAGCCAAATTGCGTGTTCAACGATATCGGAACGGAATACCTCACACCAATTTGCACTTATGTGTGCCAAAACAAACTCATCGATTGGAAAATGAGCCGTTTTCTAACATATTTGATGTTCAACATATTTGATGTTGAAACATATGAAACCATATGTTCCCTTGGTCAGACCAAAAGCGATACGGGGCCGAGGTTTTGGCCAACATTTTAGCTCCACCGGATAAGTTTTGGTAAGACATTCAACACCGACAGGGAGGTATCAATTTGAAATGCTTTCTGTAGCAACCATTGGACTCACAAACCTTTCTACAGTTTCAACCCCTGCTCATCATTTTTTCGTGCATGCTATCTAGCTGACCCCAAGTACCACATAATGTAAACAAGAGCTATCCCTTTTCTTGGAGACAAGCACACAAAGTAATACCTATTTTTTCCTACAATTTGTATCAATCGAAATCTAAGGCATCATGTGAAATTCTAGAGGCAAAACATGTCTTTTACTGTAAGCGCATCATGTCGTACTTTTAACTCGAGACGAAAATATTCTTTATATGATATACTGATGTTTATTAACACCGTAAAAGACTGAAAATATACAAGATGAAAGTATCCTCAGTACAATTATATCTAAGACTACTTCTTAGTTGAAACAGAAATAAACAGATATATGTATATGAACTATTGAAAACACAAGTGGTGTCAGTATAAGAAACATGATGACTCAGTTGAAGAAGCTGAACAAGCAGTCAAAACTGCCCGAAGAGAAGCAGATGAGAAGGCCAGGCGGCTGGAAATAGATGCTGAAATTGCACGAAAACGTCGTGAAATAGAGCAACAGAAAACAGCGAAGAAACTAAGAATTGAAGAAGCCAAACTTAGGGTCTTTGAAGAGGAAGAGAGAGAATATAGAGGGAGCAAAGCCAGAAGCAGACAGAGTCTGAAGATAAATAACACAGTAAATTTCAGGAAAGAACAGAGTGAGAGAAGAGCAGACACAAGCTTGTCAAAGAATGGTAAGTATGTAGGCGTACCATCAGTGTCACAGTCCAAAATAGAGACTGCATTTCAGTTTCAGGAGCAAAAGGTTCCCGAAATTCCCACACCACAGAATGAAGACAGAAAGTATTCCAAGAGTTAACGACAGGCTGACGACGTCTTCTTCCATGAACCCCACCGCTCCTGTATAGCACCCGCCAGCAACTGGGAATGACATAATGATGTTTGCTGAAGCCCTTGCAGCCTCTGTTACGTTAAGTCGCTTACCAGTCCCGGAGCCACAAGTCTTCAACGGGGATGCCTTATTATACCCAGATAGGAAAGCTTTATTTTCAGCTTTGATAGAGAGTAGAGGTATTCCAGGTCAGGAAAGAATACATTACTTAAAGAAGTATGTCGGTGGCCCTGCCAAGGAAGCTGTAAACGGGTATTTTCTCCTTAATACAGAAAATGCATTTGAGAAAGCCAAGAGACACTTGAACATCGATGTGGCAACCCGTTTATGATCACTGAAGCGTTTCGAGGCAATCTGTCTTCACTTTTCCAGCGTAACGAAGGTGGGCGCCTTACCAGGTCATCCTGTTCAAAGTGTCTCCTTGTACCTCGCTCAAAATCAAAGTACGGGGATCGCAGTTTCTCCGTGGCTACCCCTTATCTCTGGAATCGACTCCCCAAAGCAATTACATCTGCTGAGACCCTCACCCAATTCAAATCCCTTCTTTAAAACACACTTGTTCAATCTTCACTTCAAAAAATAGAGGAGGTAGGGCTTTGAGCAGGGTGACCTGGAAAGACGCTTTACAAATTCTATCTTTATTTTATTTAGTTATTTATAAATTAGATGCCTGGCCAAAGATTGGTCCTAAGGACAGCAAGGGTCTCAGACAGTTTGCTGATTTTCTTCAACAATGTCAAACATCTATGGCAGACATAAGAGGACTTGAGGTTCTAAATGATTGTCGAGAAAACAGAAGACTCCTGCAAAAACTTCCCGACTGGCTTGCTGGGAGATGGGGCCGTGTAGTTGCAAGATTGAAGGGCCCGACCGACTCGTTCCCACGCTTTAGTGAATTTGTGAAGTTTGTCAAGGATGAGGCAACCATTGCTTGTGACCCTATCACCTCTCTCACTTCCCTGCGAGGCAACTCCGAGAAAGAACGAGACAAGCCGACCAGAAGCGCTGGGGCGATAACTTTCACAACAGGTGGGCGAGAGGAAGGCCCTGGGAAGGCAAAGTGTGCCTTTTGCAGAAGAGATAATCATCAGGTTCAAGAATGCAAGACACTGGCAGGAAAACCCCTCATGGAGAGGCAAGAATTTGTCAAGAGCAAGGAACTCTGTTTTGGTTGCCTAGGCCACGGCCACCAGGCAAAATTTTGCAAGCAGAGGAGTGTGTGCAAAGCATGCAAGGGCAAACACCCTACCAGCCTCCATGAAGAAAGAAACTTTAAAAAGCCGAGTTCAACTCCAACCAAAGAAGGTACAACTAAGAAATCTCCTAACCCATGTACAACTGAGGCGACAGGAGCAAGAAATGTTTGTGGACTTTCAAGTAACAACATAGATTCCATGTCATCCATGGTAGATCCAGTGTGTATTGCCGACCGGTCTTCCCCAGATGAGGAGCATCTGGTTTATGCTCTTTTGGATTCACAATCTGACACGACGTTTGTCCTTGGTGACACAGCAGACTCCCTTTACAAAAGCCAAGAAGTGGTTCGCTGACACTCTACCCCAGTGGAGTTAAAGCTGACCACGATGACGTCAAAGGACAAAACAATTCCCTGCAGAAAGTGTCGGGGTCTTGTTGTAAGGGGATATGAATCCAGCATTAGGATAAACCTACCTCCTACGTATTCCCAGGACTTCATCCCAATGGAAAGATCCCACATTCCGACCAGAGAAACCGCCTGACGGTGGTCTCACATGGGAGAGATTCAGGAGAGAATCCCGCCACTGTTCGACTGCGAGGTTGGTCTATTGATCGGCTACAACTGCCTACAGGCGTTAGCGCCAAGGCGAGCCATCACAGGTAAGGGATTCGAACCCTTCGCAATTCAGACTGATTTGGGATGGAGCATTGTGGGTGGTGTCACCCCGAGAGAGGATTCAGGAGATGCCATAGGTCTGACCTGCCTCACTGTTTCAAGAAAAGTTCCAACAAACCTTCAAACACCCATTGGCTTACTCTCAGAAGCACATTTTGTTCTCAGGACAAATGTCAAAGAAGGAAAATTGAAAGCCGAAGAAATAAGAGACATTTTGGAGTCAGACTTCCATGAGAAGAAGGTTGATGGGAAGAAAGTTTCACAAGAAGATATTCGATTCTTAGACATCCTAAACTCAGCGACGCACCAATCAGAGGATGGTTACGTAACGATGTCCCTGCCATTCAAGAAGGACAAGCCAAATCTTCCTGACAACAAGTCGTTGGCCAAAATCCGTCTTGAACACATCCGCAGGAAGTTTATGAAGGATTCCAAATATTTCAAGGATTACCAAACATTCATGGAAGACATCATTTTGAAGGTGGAGGTCGAAAAAGTTCCAAATATTCAAGACAATGACGTTTTACTTAAAAGTGGTATATCCCACACCATGGGGTGTACCACCCAAAGAAGCCAGAGAAGATACGAATTGTCTTCGACTGTGCAGCAAAATTCCGTGGCACGAGTCTCAATGATTATCTGCTCCAAGGCCCTGACCAAATGAACACTCTCCTTGGGGTTTTGTACCGCTTCCGGAAAGGACGCATCGCTGCCATGTGCGATATTGAGCGGATGATTCATTCCTTCAAAGTTCGCCAAGAGGATAGAAATTATCTCCATTTCTTGTGGTGGGAAGGAGGAAACCTCAACACAGAACCGTCAGAGTATCGGATGAATGTACACCTATTTGATGCTGCATCATCACCAGGCTGCGCCATATATGGCATAAAGTACATCGCCAATATTTACCAAGACATCGGACTTGAGGCTTCCAAGTTCATATCGCAAGATTTCTATATGGACGATGGCCTGGCAAGCTTTGAAGAGACAACAGCTGCCATCAAATTGGTTGATCAGGCAAGACAGATCTGCGCCAAGGGTAAGCTCAGGCTGCACAAGTTCACGTCTAACAGCCGGGAAGTGCTGGATTCCATCCCTGTTTGGGAACGAGCAAAATACCTGATGAAACTTGACCTAACATTATATCCATTGCCCATTGAGTGAGCCCTAGGAATCCAGTGGAGTGCTGAATCCGATGCCTTTCAGTTCAGAATCGCAATTCAAGATCAACCCCTTACACGTCGTGGGATCTTGTCAATGGTTTCATCTGTATTCGACCCCCTGGGATTTCTGGCGCCACTCATTCTGCGAGGAAAAATGATCCTCCAGCAACTTTGCAGAAACAACACCGACTGGCACCAGCCACTACCCGATGAACTAAGACCACAGTGGGAGGACTGGAGGCAGGACCTTCACAACCTCAGCAACCTCAATATCCAAAGATGCTACAAGCCCCCTGAATTTGGTACTGTCAAGTTTGCTGAGCTACATCACTTTTCAGACGCATCCCTCTCAGGATACGGACAGTGCTCATATTTGAGGCAAGTAGACATGCAGGGCCAGGTTTACTGCTCCTTTGTGATGGCGAAAGCTCGTGTAGCCCCACTTAAAACGGTTACAATAACTAGGTTAGAGCTGCAGGCTGCAGTGGTGTCAGTGAACCATGAACTGGCCAACTCTGGGCTGAAGAACATTTTTTGGACATACTCCAAGGTTGTCCTCAGATATATAAAAAATGAAGCCCGTAGGTTTCACATCTTTGTGGCAAATAGAATCCAGCGGATCCATGAATCATCAAGCCCAGACCAATGGAGGTATGTGTCGACAAACGAGAATCCGGCAGATTTTGCTTCCAGAGGCTTAAAAGCCAATGAGCTGACGACCTCCAATTGGTTCCAAGGACCACCATTTCTGTGGAAAGAAGATATCCCTGGTGAAAGTACCAGTTCACTGCTCATCACATCAGACGACCCGAAAGTCAAAAGGGTCCAGGTCTTGGCCACTGGAGCGATAGAGAAAACTGCCCTCCAAGATAAATTCACCAATTACTCTGATTGGTCTAGACTGCAGACCGCGGTCTCTGTACTCCTAAAGTGCTGTGCAAGGAAATCTCTGGAAGCTGAGATTAAACCCCCACACGCTCGCGACGGAGCGACAAGAACAATCATATGCATGGTCTAAAGAGACTCTTTTAGAGACGACATTGAAGACATTGAGTAAGACGGAAGGCTTAAGAAAGGCAGCAAATTATCCAACTTGGACCCCTTCTTAGATAAAGAGGGCCTCCTGCGAGTAGGCGGCAGAATGAGACGATCATCCTGCCCTCAAGAGATAAAGCATCCCCTGATCCTGCCAAAGAGAAGTCATGTCACACTACTGATCATCAGAGATAGCCATGACAAGATAGCACACCAAGGGCGTGGGATGACAATGAATCAGCTCAAATCACAAGGAATCTGGATTATTGGCTGCAGCGCAGCAGTTTCCTACTACCTTTTCAAATGTGTGACTTGCAAACGGAGGAAGAGCTCAATCTCAGAAAATGGCTGATCTACCAGAAGACGGACTAGAACCTTCACCGCCATTCACCCATTGTGGTGTCGATTGCTTCGGGCCATTTCTCGTTAAGGAGCGCACTAAGGAAATAAAGTGATATGGTCTTTTGTACACATGTTTATTATCATGTGCCGTACATCTCGAACTCTTAGATGACATGACCACCGATGCTTTCATCAATGCTTTGCGCTGCTTGATAGCCATCAGAGGGAAAGTCAGCACGATAAGATGTGATCAAGGCACTAACTTTGTTGGTGCAAGCCAAGAGTTGAAGAAGGCCCTGCAGGAAATTGACAGTGAGAAGGTGAAATTGATGCTACGTGATCAATGTGAGTTTACCATGAACCCCCCAGAAGCAAGTCACATGGGAGGCGTGTGGGAGCGACAGATACGGACAGTAAGAAATGTCCTGAATACTGTGCTAGCAAGAGCACATTCTCGTATTGATACTTCATCACTGCGTACCTTTTTCTACGAAGTCATGGCCAGAGTCAGCAGCAGACCGCTTTCTACACTCACTATTGGAGATCCAACAGAACCATGTCCAATCACACCTAATCATCTCCTGACGATGAAGTCCAGTGTAGTGTTGCCGCCACCTGGCAACTTTGAGCCTGAGGACCTCTCTGCTCGCAAACCATGGCGCAGAGTTCAAACCCTAGCAAATGAGTTATGGACTCGTTGGAAGAACGAATATCTGAGAAATATACAACAACGCCAAAAGTGGCAGAAAACTCAACGATCTGTTCAGATCGGAGACATCGTCATTCTCCACGACAGTGACCAACCCCGTTGTCACTGGAGCCTGGCAATGGTAGAAGAGAGAACGACAGACAAGGATGGCCTGGTCAGAAAGGTAAAGCTTCGCATCGGAACGACTGAGATCACAAAGGATGGCAGACGTCTGCGAAAAGCTAAATTCCTTGATCGACCAATCCACAAACTGACTGTGCTGGTATAGTTGCACAGCTATAGTGACGCACGGAAGCGATTCAGTACAAAATTATTTCGCTTAATAATTAACTTACCTATTTCTTCTTAATCAGAAGATTTGCTGCGATCACATGATTATATCATATCTATCCATGTATATATGAAGTCCAGTTTTTCATAGTTTAATCATTAGCAAGTAGCGTTAGAGATATTTCTCCCACCACTTTTCTTAGTCAAGTCGTTGGGGTTAATAGTCGGATTTTATTTTCATGGGTCAAATCATGGGTGATTTTGGGCGGGAGTGTAGCAACCATCGGACTCAACAACCTTTCTACCGTTTCAACCCCTGCTCTAGCATAGCTAGAATCATTTTCGTGCATGCTATATAGCTGACCCCAAGTACCACAGAATGTAAACAAGAGCTAGGCCTTTTCTTGGAGACAAGCACACTGATAAATACTGTACCTATTTTCCTACAATTTGTATGTATCAAAATCTAAGGCATCATGTGAAATTCTAGAGGCAAAACATGGTATGTACAATTATCAATATTTATAAATTCTATAGATTATATTATTTCCAATAGATGATGGTTAACATCATAGTTTTCTCTTAACCATGCTGGGTTTCCTTTGTCTCTGTTAGATTTGTGAACTTATCATATGATACACATATACATATCCATATATATTTCCTGCAGCTACATGCTGTTCTGTATTAACAGTTTCCTCAACTAGTGAGGTTACAACACATGCATGGTATATATTCCAATGTTTATGTTTGATAAGGATTTAGATGTACATTTGTGCCTTTGTGATGCCTGTGTAGCTACTGTTGCATGCATTCATGTGTGCATTATATGTGTGTGCTTGGTACTCCTAAAATCACAACCAGGCTGAGTCATCATGTTTCTTATACTGACACCACTTGTGTTTTCAATTCATATACATGTATCTGTTTATTTCTGTTTCAACAAAGAAGTAGTCTTAGATATAATTGTACTGAGGATACTTTCATCTTGTATATTTTCAGTCTTTTACGGTGTTAATAAACATCAGTATATAATATAAAGAATATTTTCGTCTCGAGTTAAAAGTACGACATGATGCGCTTACACTTTCTGACTACTTCCACATTTTGCAACAACCCAAGCGGTTTTGGTTGCCAACCATAACCGCTGCTACGAAGGCGCACAGTGCATTTACACTGTAAAGTGCTGTGTATTCTAAATCGAGGTGTTTTAGAATATCATATCATGCTTACCGAGACATGCTTCTTTAGTCTCACTGAGAATGGTGGTAAAAATGGAGATCTTGAATAATATAACGGCTCCGAATTTTCCTAGTAACCACAGAACCGGCATGGCTGCTGCCGTATAGCTTTTCTTATTCTGCCGCCGACCAGCTGTTGCCTGCTCTGCCGTGGTCAAAATCGATGGGATGAAATGGCCTGGAGCCATGTCTCGCCTGTGATTGATAGCGATTATATTGCTACCGCTGTAATTACATAAATATTGATCCATGTCACGTTTGAAATATTAAGGTTAAGGTCAAAATGTATCAACCATTTTGTGATGCTTGCAGATTAATCAATGACACTCATTCGAAGACTAGACAGTGATTTTGTTTTCTAGAGCTATGACCTTGACTTACTTTTGCAATAAAAGTAGGTCACATTGACCTAAATCTTGGTCACCACATAGGCCTAGAGATGCTTAATCGGTGTCAACATATCAAATTTGAACAGCCTGGGACAAGTATATTTGGGAAAATTTATAGTTTGACCTCTGTGACCTTGGCAATCTTGTTCAGGTGAAAAGGGCACGTTGTAAGATTTGTTTTGATAAGTCATTGACATTAATTTAACAGATCACACGGTGAAAGTTTCTTCAGATATGACCCACATAGAATTTTTTACGACCTTGACCTATTTACTCCAGAAAAGTCGGTCACATTGATCTAAGTTTTCGTCATCATGTACACATGGTAAATATGCCTAAGAGGTGTAACAGTGGAACATCTCTTATAGCGGAAACCTCTCTACTAGGGCAATCTATCTAATAAGGACACTTACGGGAAAATCCCACTCACCCCTGCCTCAACCCGTTCGACATTTTCTAAGTTTTATAGACCGGTACCAGGGACATAGTGATTTCAATGGAATAGCCATTGTCAATAGTCTTACATGAACGCAGGGTTAAATGGGCCTTTCTCTAGCACAGGGTATTCTTTCCACGGCGTTTCCCATTAACGATCATTACCACATCGCATCGAGAGGCCTTACGCATAATTTTGTCGCATTCATGCATTGACTGAGCTTCCGAAAGTTGCGTGCAACGGTTTGAAGACTAAAATTAAAAATGCAAGGCGAGATTCTATTTTCCTTTTTATTCGTCACCTGGCACTGCACATGTACGTGCATGGCGATGGATGTGGATACTGCGCCTCCAAGGCGCCGACTCCAGGCCTATTCGTTGGAGCAAAATATCCTGTGTATGGACGAGTACTGGCTGACTCATCTTGAAGTACACGACCGAGGGCGTACTCCCGCTGACTTTGCCAGGTTTCGTAACATTCGAGTTAATACATTCCGCCACTGGATTCGTAACGAGGATGACATTAGGGGTGCGCATGAAGAATGTCAACGGCGAAGACGGATGAGACGGTACCGTCAATTGGGGAACGGTGAGCGTCGAACGCCTTTTTTATTGAATCTAACCCTCTAGAATTACAGGGATGTCACTGTCCACTGCATGTAGGCCTACCGAGTTCGGCATCAACTCAGTTTGCAGTGGAACCATACTTTGGAGCCGAAGCTCTGGGTTCGAACGTATGCGCTCGTAATAGACCACTTGCGAAAGTCAGCCGACAGTTAATTCAATGAAATGGCCCCAAGTTATTAGTGAGGTTTCGCACCGTTACGAAATACGAAAACGAAGCACGAGAATAGAGTTCTTATTTGTACTTCGTACTTCATGCAATTTTGAGTTTCGCATAAAACACGAAATATGAAGGACGAATCTATCTGGCATGCGCTGTAGCCGTTGTAGGTGGCGCTTTTTATAAAGATGGCGGTCGCCGAAGAGGTTGAAAATGTTTTGTTAGCCGGCGAGGATGACGATGACGTGCTTCTCTTCCTTTTGCCAGGTCTGAAGGAGAGTACGTATGACCCAGCGACACCAAAATTCAACATAGCAGACGTTTCAAATGCACAATGCTGGGCATTCTTCAGATTTGAGAAGCAGGACCTATTCCGGCTTGCTGATGCCCTTCGACTTCCTGAGAGATTCGTCCAACGTAATAGATCAGTTATGGATAGGGCATCTGCACTATGCATCTTTCTGGCAAGACTTGCCTATCCCAATCGATTCGTGACTCTTGATAACTTTTTCAATTACCCTAAATTTGTAAACATCAATACTAATACACCAGATTCCTGTTTGAGCCCACAGGGACAAACGCAAGAGGAACTACGTGCTTCTTGTGACTCCACATGCGAAGTGATCTTTATTTCAACATTATTATAAGGGCGAACATATAAACCACGTGAATCCATAAATTCATGTCATATTTCACTACAGTGAATTTGTCTACGGTGGCCTATAAACCTAGTTTACACATCCTCCGCCCCGGCCAACTGCGCTGCAATTTTGCTTCTCGTCGCTGCCACCGAAGGGCGCTTGCTACATCTTAGCTCAGGTTCCCCGGGATTATCACATGACTTTAATTCACTTAACACAGTTTGTCTAACAGATTCTGATCTGACTTCTAACGGATACAACTTCGAAATTGCTCTGCTAGTAAAACAATTCCCACTTTTTACTTTGGCTGCTCTGACTCTACTGTCAGAGCCGAACAATAGCTCAGTTACAAGGCCTAGTTTCCAACGTGTACGGGGTATATTGTCCTCATGAATCTGTACTACGTCACCTACACTAATGATATCATCACTTGGACAATGTTTACGCACTTGGTAAGCGTGTCTCTCACGTAAGCAGCTTAGGTATTCATTCTTGAACCTTGTCACAAAATGAGTGTGCAATTGAGCGCGCCTACGTTCTGCCCTCGTAATGAAGTCAGCAGTCCCAACGTGTGACCAATCAGGGTCAGTTTCATCAAACAACTCATGTGGCAACTCATCAGTCTCGTAGCCAAACAATAGCATTGACGGTGTCAGAGGTTTGGGATCTTCTATTGATCCACTTGCATACGTCAATGGCCTATTGTTTAGGACGGACTGAACCTCTTTGATCAATGTGTACATTTCTTCAAAACTAATCAATGCCCGGCCTAACACTTTCCTTAGTACTGACTTCATTACGCCTATGAGACGTTCCCAATAACCTCCCCACCAGGGGGACTGTACCGGTATGAAATCAAATCTAATGCGCTTTGCAATAAAATGCTCTTGCACTTCTGAACTCGCCACACGCCTTAGTAACTTTTCGATTTCACTACTTCCCGACTTGAAATTAGTTGCGTTGTCGGAGAAACACCTATCTGGAACAACATAAGTGCCACAATGCCTTATGAATGCTTTGATGAACGAATCGGCGCTCAAATCATTGACCAGTTCAAGGTTTACACCTCTAGTGCCTAAACATGTAAATAAACACACGTAAACTTTGAACACATGTCCATCGCGATCTTTCACTAGAAGATGTCCCGTGAAGTCCATACCAATGTTACTAAACGCTTTGGTCGTATCAATACGGTATTCGGGTAGATCAGGGCTCTGTGGTAACCGGTACGCAGTGCCGGTAACACGTTTACAGATTACACATGATTTCAACACTGACCTAACCTCTGCCCGCGTTGCAGTAATCCAATATCGTTTTCGCACAGCAACTACGGTTGAACCTAATCCAGCATGAAGAACGCGCGCATGCGCTCTTTTGATCACAAGTCTAGTAAAGTGGCATTTCCGAGGTAACAACACAGGTTTACGCGCATTACTGTCTAGTGACACAGCATTACCTAATCTCCCCGCGCCACGAAGAACACCTTTTGTGTCTAACACAACATTCAACTGTTGCACAATACACGGAATACGTCCGCTTGGTTTGTCCTGATTTAAGTAATCCAAGGCCTCAGAAAAATATGAAGATTGAACTGCTTTCACCCAAAGAGTTTCGGCCTGTTCCATTTCTCCTACGGTTATGTGTTGTGTCTCCCGGCTAATGCGTGCGAATCTCAGAACGTAGACAGTAACATGTAATAGTTGCTCGAGATTATTGAATCTACTGATGTCGATCACTTTACTTATATCCATTGTGATGTGAGGTGGGTCAGACGTGTCAATTTCAATAGCAGCGGCAAGCAATTTTTCTGAATTAATTCCAGACTTCCACAGGTCCCATTGTTCCTGGTCACGGCACCATTTGTAAACATCAATACTAAAACACCAGATTCCTGTTAGAGCCCACAGGGACAAACGCAAGAGGAACTACGTGCTTCTTGTGACTCCACATGCGAAGTGATCTTTATTACAACATTATTATAAGGGTGAACATATAAACCACGTGAATCCATAAATGCATGTCATATTTCACTACAGTGAATTTGTCTACGGTGGCCTATAAACCTAGTTTACACACTAAATCTACCCTCTCTGTGACCGTTTCGTCTGTACTCAACTTCATATACTACAGTTTCTCTGGTAAACTCACCGATCTTAATCAACCCTAGCTTGTCAACAGATTTCAGGAATTCGCCGATGCGATACACGATAAAGGAGCTCTACGCAACTGCATTGGCTTCGAATTCATAGATGGGACAGTCAGACCGATCTGCAGGCCGACGCACCTCCAGCGCATATGCTAAAACGGCCACAAGAGGATTCATGCGATAAAATTTCAGTCCATAATGTCACCAGATGGGATCATCGCCAACCTCTTTGGCCCAATTGAAGGTCGAAGACACGAATGCTTCTTGCTGACACAGAGTGGTGTTCTGCAACAGCTTGAACAAGGGCAATGGGAGGACAGAAACCACGACCCATTCTGCTTATATGGGGACCCAGCCTATCCTACTAGGGACTTTCTCATACCTCCATACAGGAACGCGCATGATCAGAACCAGCTCGAGTTCAACAAAGCCATGTCATCAGTGCGCGAGGCAGTTGAATGGCAATTTGGTAAACTGATTCAGCAATTTGCCTTCCTGGACTTAAAAAAAAACCTCAAAGTTTTCTTACAGCCAGTCGCTAACTTTACCTTGTCGGCGGTTTACTCGTTAACTGCCATACATGTCTGTATGGCTCAGTCACTTCCTGCTACTTCAACGTTCAACCACCCGAACTCGAAATTTATATTGGGTGAATTGTTCAAGCGAAGGATACAGGGTGACCTAGCAAACCTTTCCCGCCCAATTATTGCTTAGTATTTGAGCAATCAGTTTTTTTAGGAAAACGTTTTCTCGGTCACTCGTACCAGAACAGAAACAAAATGGACTGTTGTGTGAATTACATGTAATGACATTTATTGATAATTAACAAAGATAGATATCATCATCAACATGGGACTTCATGGCGCTCTGTAATTTCATTACATTTTATAAGTGAAGCAACAGTACAAAGCAGCCACAATCAGGAACGTTATACATGTATTTCCTGTATTGGAAAATTGTTTCTATCAGAAATATTTGTCAATTTTAAGGGTTGATCAGGGCTGATTTGTTTTAACTTCTAATGTAAAACAAGTAGAACTCTTTCAAAATGAAGTGAATGCACATTTCAAGGATGTTGTTTATATGTCAGAAAACAGACTCCCATTCTTTAAATGTGCCTTCACTTCTATTTAAAGGAATTGCACTTAGTTTAAAATTTGAAATACTAGCAAAATGGCCGCCCCCTTCGGTGAAACCTTAAGAAGTTCTAAGAGTGAAATTTATGCAACATTCACTTGTTTTAAAGAAGCAGTTAGTATTCATTCCATGGGTGTCCAAGGAAATGTTTCACTTGCCAATTTTTCAAACGAGCGAGATTGGTACTGCACCTTATGTTAAGTACTGAATGATGTTTCATGTGCATCGTGGACATTCGAAACATTTGAAAGTTTATTTTAAAAACTACCTATAAAAAGAACCAGTAGAAGCATAGTTGAAAAATTAGCCAATGAAACCTTACCTGGGTAACCCTGTAACTGCCCAAACATATGCTGAACAGGATTACCAGCACTTCAGTTGCGGTACATGATGCTATAGAAGAAAGCATTAGTTTTTGGCAGGGTTCTTAAGTATGACCATCATAAGCTTGGTCATTTCCATCTGCTGCTCACGCTGCAAGTCCAACTGAGCTTTTTTTAAACTTAGCTCCTCTTCATGCAACTTACTGTCCTTTTCAAGTCGTTCTCATTGGAGTTTGAGTTCTTTCTCACGCAATTCTGCCTCCTTATCGAACTTCCTTTCCTTGAATCGAATTTCCTCTAAGCGCAAACGGTCATCCTTTTCGTTCTTTTCGGATAGGTACTCGATTACATCTGACCGCATTTTTCTCTTGCGTGTGGTAGGTGTTTGCTGTGGTCCTGCACTATCTTCTGGATCAGTCGCGATCTCGTCTTCTTCGGGGGCATCTCCTTCAAAAGGGTTGTCGTCGGTGTTCTCAAAAGGGCGCAACCTGTATTGACCTTTTTTCAAAGCCCTCATAGCAGCTTCCCTAATGAGAAGCCCCTTGGCCTCCAGTTTTTTGCCATCAGCATCCTTTTTCTTGGTCCTGGGTTTCTCGTCAACCCCTTGTTCGATTCGAAACATCCAATCGGTCAGTAGCTTTTTAACTTCGTCCTCTTCTTCCTCTTCGACACCACTCCTGCATTTGAAAAAAATAACAACGTCATCGGCGGTCCCATAGAGTGCGAACCACAAAGTCAAGAGGATGTCGATAGACGTAACATATCGTTCATCAGAAATAGTTCATCGATCCTTATAAAAAACATCGATTTGAATAATTTATTTGTACCAGTCAATTTCATTGTGTTTGAAAAGAGGTACATGTACATGCCAAGTGCGTAGGCTGGTTTGGGCATGGGAAGGTGCACATCTTGGGATGCTGGAACTAAAATTTAGAAAATCAGCATAGATTCCACACCAGAAGCAGTCTTCAGCTGGTCTAGTTAAGATCTTATGCGTTCTCATGTCCTATGTCCCGAAGCTGTAGTTCGAAAGAAGAAAAAGGGGTGCAATTTATTTGCTTGCCAGGGGCGGAACTACTCTCATGGCTCATCGGGGTGGGGGTGCACGTGCATCCAGTGCAGCCCCCCCCCCCCGCCTACGCCCTTGCATGCACATATGTTTTAAGTTCAAACTAATTGAAAACTAAGTGAACTCACGCTTTCTCGGACTTGTTCTCAGCCTGCCGGTGTTGCTTTAAGAGATGTTTGGCCCGGTCTTTTGTTTGTCTGAGGGTCACCTTCTTTCGTTCCTTTCGAAGGTGGAGGTTTACAGCGTCTGTCACCCCTTGCCACTCAGCCGTTGCTGACATCCCTTTTGCTATGTTGACTTTCCTGGCGACGACTTCGCGGAGCATCACTTCATCTAACGATCTGTTGAATTGCGTTCCGATTAGCGCCATGTTTTTTTTTGGCAAGAAGGCTCCCTGAAACCCGGAAATTGCAGAAAATTCAAAGAAAGATACACATGTATAAAGGCGAGAGGGAAAGAAACCACAGGCGGGCTTGGTCAGTTCAGAACCTTATTGTGTTTTATACACCTTCACAAAAATAGAAAGGCCACCCTGTCTGGCCAGGAGTGCACAGCCTATACCACATATGCATCTGCTGTCGTGTTTTACCTCAAAGCCGGTGTTGCTTGAAGAGAATTTAGAAATGTGACAAAACTAATTCGTACTTACCACTTCTACGCAAAGGGCACGACAAATTTGAAAAATCCTCGTGCCTCTTTTATACCAAAGACGGACTGCGACTTCTATTCACACATGCATTGATTATGTCAAACACGTTTGGTAATTCGCACTGCGCTGTTCAGCCGACCCGTAATCTCCGATCCATTTTGCCACTGGGAATTACCCTTAAATAACTGCGGTAGCGAACTGCGTAATACTATTTACGAATTGAAGTCAGCAAAAATTGGTGACGTGGTACGCATTTCGTGCTTCGTTTTCGTATTTCGTAAGGGTGCGAAACCACACTATTGTTTACCTACGATGTATTGTACACGCCAGGGCAAAGGCCTAATTTTGCTAGCCATGTGGCTTCTGTCGATGCGTACACAGTATACAGCATGAATTGAACTCTGAATTTTGTTGGGTTTTTTTTTTGGGGGGGGGGGGTCGGGTAAGGTGAATGTGAACTGTTTGATAAAATGTGTTGTCCTACTGCATTCATGGTACAGAAGCTTTTATCATTTCAGGTATTTGGCCAGAAATCGAAAATTCCACAGTTGGATGGTATCGTAGAAGGAGAGACTTTGGGTTGCCAGTCTCTGTACAAGACTTAAAGGACCAAGCCGGTAGGGATTTCCGACGATGGGTGGACAATATCCCTGGAGATGAGAGGGCGCAGTTGGAAATGTCTCGACCTCGGTGTTTGGATTTCAGAGCCTCTCCGCACTGGCTTGAACGTTTTATGAAAAGGTGAGGGGAAATGTCAAGAAAATGAACATTAAGTACACCACTGATTGAAATGTGAATAAACAGTGCAATGTTACATTTTACTTCTACTTATTGGTGTAATTGAAAACAACAACCTCACTGATTCATGATATTCTACCGCGTAGCCAAATGTTAACCATCAGTATGACTAGTGATGGACAAATCGATAATCAATGGTATTCATGTTTTTAGGATACCATTATGCGGCTTCTCCTAGAGCACTTAAAACTTCTCCCACATCCGCATTTCCTTTTTTCTTTGAAACTGGTCATTTCATATTTCAGACATCGCATCAGCTATAGAAGATGCACAAGGGATTCTAAGAAAATTCCTGAAAACGCTGCTCAGCTGGTAGCTGACTTTCGGGATGTAATTCAACGAAGAGTGGAAGAGAGGAACCATTCTGAACGACGCCTATTTAACATGAACCAGACTTTTGTGCGATATGATTTCCCCCCTAATCATTCGTTGGATAACACAGGTAACCGCGACGTCGACATAGAAACATCGAGAGGAAACCTGAAGGAAGGATGCACAGTCACCCTTTTAATTGCGGCTGATGGGAACAAAGGCCTAGCTGAAGTGAACTTCCCTCGACTGGTTAAACATGGGGCAGTCGTAGCTGAACTTAGGGAACATGCACCGGAGAATGTACCGGTGAGTGTGGCTTGTACTACCATGGCAAATGACGAATGCCGTGTGATTAATATCGTATTCATTACATGATGTCCAACGAATATCGTGTAAACAATAGCTGACGCATTATTTTTCACAATTGTATCGACCTATACCCGCGCTGAGCACACAAACTTGTTTTACTTTCTCCCATTCTTCATCACAAGCGTTGGGTTATAAAAAGTTTCAATTTCATTCCTGGTAACTTCAAATCCAAATGGGCATGAATTGATTCATTGATTCAATGGACAGAAACTGTACTGGTTGAATTTGTTAATGATGAGGAAGAATTCCTCCTTATTGTGGATAGATACCCGGCCTACCTAAATGAACACTTCCAGGAGGCTGTTGGGGACCTTGGTGGACGTATGGACTATGTGCCAGGGGGTTGTACATCGCTCGTGCAACCCATTGACCTGACAATCATGTATGCAGTTAAATGCAGGTAAAGGGCAATATGGAAAGCCTGCAAAGTGGGCAATACAGTAGAGGATGGGACATGCGCATGCCCACCAATTTCCCGTCGAGAGGTCCTCCGTATGATAGGCCATGCTTGGGGTCGAATTACCAAGGAAGCAGTTCGCCTTTCCTGGCAAGCGAGCAGATTAGTACAAAATAATAATGTAGAAATAGACATCAATGATCTAGTTGTTGAAGAGGAAGAAGAGGGCGAGGGTCTCGAGTTTATGCCCCTCTCTGATGTTGATGACTATTGTAAAGTATTAAATATTCTTTTCTTGCGAACTTGCGTCTTTTTCTGTGTTTTGTCAACGGTACTTGTGTCACAATAAGAATTGATAATTGTCCTAAGTCTGTTGATGTTGGCGATTTCAACACAATTCCGTGACATTTGACTGGTGCCATGGGACGTGTGCCCTTAACACATGTCTAATTCTAACGACGAATATTTATAGTACACCCTATTCCCTGCCAGCCACATTCATACAGCCAAGCCGACAAAAAGGCCTGCATGAAATGACACGGTTAGACCGCCTCAGCCAGTGTAAAGAAACATTGAAACTGATGAGTCGGTCGACTGACAATAGCAAACATCCAATACAGTGTCGTCACAGTAAAGCACGCCAATTGCATGACACAATAGGCCTACACCGGGTGCGACGGCGATCTTCCAAAGACACCGAACCGCAATACTCGTATGTAATACCTCGAGCTGTTCCATTGAAATCACATACTCATTGTACTGGTCTATAAAACTTGGGAATTATCGATCAGGTTGAGGCCGAGGTAAGCGGGATTTTCCCGTATGTTTTAACTCCTGGTCTTCAATACAGTCTAAACTAAAGTACTCTATTAAATGAATGAAATTGTACATCCTTTCAATAATATTCATTTACTTAATTTGTTATTATTAAAGTGAATAAGGTGGCGCTGAGGCTTCAACATATGAGGCATCAAAATATGAAGGCAATGTTTGTTGTAAATTAAAATAATAATAATATTGATGATGTATTACTTGCTTTTTAATTTCTGTAGCATCTCTGCCTGTGCTAGTTTTTTCCCTTCCTCTAAAAAAGTATTATTGAGGGTTTCTACGTCAAAACTGGTATCAGAACTAGCCTTCTTTTGTTTCTTTCCAATGGCATTCTTCAAGGAAATGTACTTCTCCTTCTCCTTGAGGATTAAACTGAATTCCTCTGTAGAGATAAACGAATCCGTTAATGCTTTACTGACCAAATCATTGATTGTGTTAAGTTTGGAAATGGCCAATTGTGATATCTTCTCATGTTTTTCAATTTTCCTAAGTATGACCTTCTTCTGAAAACTTAGTAGTGATGATGTAATGGCACTTGCTATTGTCACGCCACCCAAAGCAAAACCTATTGGAGCAGTGATGACTCCTGCTACTGCTGAAATACCAGCAGAGCCAGTAGCCACACTTGTTAAATGTAGGGCAAGGTTAAACCCAGTAATAACGTCAAAAGCTTTCTTGTATTTCATAAATGTTTTTCGTCTGCATTCAATCTCAGCTTCAAATAATTTTTTAACTTCACTGATTTGATTAAGTCTGAAACCCTGAGGATTCAAATCATGAGGATTCAAACCATGAGAGTTTAAGTCGGACTTCGTCACTTCTGTTCATCGATCATATATTGATGATTTAAATCTGGATAAAGCCTACTTCTGTCTTCCATTTAATTAATGCGAAAAACTAGAGTCAACAGCAGCATTGATATATATGTCTGTAGCATTAGTATATCCTGACTTTGTCATGAGAGCTTCGCTCGATCCAAGCACTGCTTTGTGACTGAAGGTCGATCTAACTGATCTGGAACCAGGCCGTTTAATCACAATAGGTGGTTGGATCACAAGGGGTTTGATATCAACAATAGGTGCTATTACTGGTTCATTATTTGATGCCTCATCTTATGATGGTTTTTCTTCATATTTTGACGACTCCTCTTTCTTTTCTAGCTCCTCTATCTCTTTATAAAACTGTTCTAGCCTTTCTTTCCAATTCTTTGGTCTTTTAGTGTATCCCCAGGTTCTATTAATTTATTTAGATAAATAATACTTACACATGAAGGTTCTTTCTAGGTCTTCTGGTGTAATTAATAGATATGTAGAATAAAAACTAGTAAAACGTTCAATTGTTTCATAACATAACTTTGAAAGTTCATTGATTAAGCCATTCTTAATACAGTATTCATTTCTAAGTTTAAAATCATGAATCATAAAGCTAAGCTAAAAATCAGGGTAATCCCCAAAATACTGGTAAATGATTCTTTTCCAATCTGATACGGCATTTTGGTCACGAGAGCTTTGCTCGAACCATTTTTCATTCATCATGTTGTTCATAAAATTAATTGATCTGTCTAATTGCTCCTCAAATAGCTACCAGTCTATTTTAGCACCCTTCTGTCTGTTTTCTGTCTTATCCATGGGTCTCATGTTAAACCAAGAGAAACACAGTTCAGTGTAATATTTCAATTCCTTGATTGGTAATACATGATCCAACTCTTCTTCAATTATTTGATTAATAGATCTTTGATAATCTAACCATTGTCTGACGAATTGGTCCGAGCAACCTAGATTAAATGATGATTTCAAGTCTGATGATTTCATGTCTGAGTTACCAGTACACTCACCTTTAGAAATACGGTTAAGACCAATTCTCACTTTATACCTGTCTGTATTACCACTCTTATTAAGGTAAACTTTGTAGCCAGCGTTCCAACATGATCTACAGCTACCTCTATTTCCATCTTTAGCGAACTCACCATTACTTAGTATTTAACTTCATTACATTTATTGCATTTCTTGGTTAACGTACCACATGCTTTGCAATGACAATATACAATTGACTGATGATGACGTCACTGGATATGGCGGCTGGTTCGAAATTTCGCTCCGGCTAATAGTGTTTAAAATCATCTCATATTTCAATGGAATACGCCGTGTGTCGAAATAAGAGACTATAAGGTAAAAGTGCATTCGTAAGGAAAGTTTTCGGGGCCATCGTCAGACTGCCCTAAAATTGCGGTGTCTTTTTGGACATTGGGAAAAAAGACTCTGTATAGGTCCAATAGCACTCTATACGCATGTGCATGTACATACGTACATTGGCTTGCATATACATTCAGCCGTAGTATTAGTATACTAACTACATCGCCAAGCAATCGTTCCGCAACATGTCCCTAAGTGAGAAGTCGCACACGCCGAGGCTATCAGGCTATCAGCGCTCACCGCAGGACGGATTGGGCAGTCCAGCGTCGAAACTGACCCGCCAGGACGGCGAACAATCAGAAAACAGCTTTATCGGGGAAAACGAAATGCGAAGTGCGACCAGTGGTGAACTGAATGAGTGTGAAACGCAACAGAACAGCTGGTACACGTATGACGATGAAAAATATATCGAGGACCCGGTTCTTACATTATGTCATTTTTGGAATGCAGACTGGCACGATACAAAATGTAAAAAATGCCGCAGTGGGCTTCTTTACAAATGATAAAATCAAAATCGCTAGAAAGAAACTATGGAACAAGGATTTGCAGATCGGTGATATAATCGGCAACTGGCAGAGTCGAAAAACCTCTTCGATAAGATCAGAAGAAGAAGCTAATGTCGTTGATGTTATCACTGCTCTGAGAAAGCTGGAAAAATGTGGCAAGACTCCCAAAATCATGATTTCGACTCTGAGGTTGTCGGAAATCCCGAGACCCCCCCCCCCCCCCCGAAGACCTAAATAATATTACGTTGGCAGACAGGCTTTACGAATTAGAGACGAAATTTACTAACATAAAGGAAGTGCTAGAAAAAGACGTGAGTGCCGGCAAGCTCCTCACGGTCCCAGCGGTTCATAATCTCAGACGGACGAATAGTAAGGAATCGATCCGGAGCAGTGGCTCAAACCAGTCGGCTGTGACCGACGACGGATTTTCATTATCACGCTACGAACAGAAGAAGTCGATACGTGTAGAGAAAAAAATACAAAGCTTCATATAAACTGGTAGCGGGAAAGCAGGATCGAAAGTAAAAGGTGGTCCTGAACCAGATAGAGACCTCTTCGTATACAGACTTAATAAGGATACAACAGATGTCGATATGAGGGAATTTGTAGAAGGGCTCAAATGTGAGATTCGGGAGCTGAAGTGTGTTTCATATGTAAACGCTGTACTCAAATCGTTCAGGCTTACGGTAGCGAAGAGCGAGTTTAGTAAGCTATTCGATGAACAGATATGGCCGGAGGGCGTAAGAGTTAGAAAATACAATATGCCGATGAAGCAAAAGAAAAAAACCGATAATGAATAAAAAAATGGCCAGGGCCATTGTGCTCACCTCATGTGGAGGAAAGATGGATAAAGAGCATGGTATTGTGTCATGTAGAGTTAGGTTTGATGTAGGTCCAAGCAATTACAATTTCCCCAAAATGGCCAATTTACAGTACATTCGACCTCTGTGACCTTGAAAAGTAGGTCAAATCAAAGAAGACCCGGGTGACACATTGAATGGTTGTTGGAATTAGATGTACCTATGATATAAAATTGGTGCCAATCGGGCAAGTCATTACTAGGTATAATGGCATTTTGAAGAATTTAGGATTTGGCCCCCTCCCTGGAGGCCAAACGGCAAATCAGATCGCACCAAACTTCGGTACCTGAGATCACCTGACCAAGGGGTACATGTGTACTTAATTTGTGATCAATAGTCATTGCAGTTAAGAAACGTGCCATAGTTACTGCCTGACGGCGAATTTATGCCTTATGACCTCTGTGACCTTGACAAGAAGGTCAAATTAAAAACCTGTGTGACATATACTGTATGGTGGTTAGATGTACCTATGATATCAAATTGGTGGCAATCGGGCAAGAAGTTAAGGAAAAATCAAATTTTTAAGGTTTTGGGATTTTGCCCCCTGGTGGTCAAGTGGTGAATCATATTGGACCAAACTTTGGTCCCTGAGATCACCTGACTAAGGGGTAAATGTGTACCAAATTTGGTATCAATAGTCATTGCAGTTTAGAAACGTGCCATCGTTACATCCTAACGGCCAATTTACACCATTTGACCTATGTGACCTTGAAAAGGAGGTCAAATCAAAAACCCGGAGGATATATGATGCACCTTTGCTAGAAGTACCTACCATATATTTTTCAAAATTTCCTGACTACTATTAAGGGAGATATTGCATATTTTCACTTTTAATGTTTGGCCCCCTGGTGGCCAAACCATGAAACGAATCGGATTGAAACTTAGTCTCCAAGGTGTCATTACATAAGGGTACATGTGTACCAAGTTTCAACTCAATAGCTCTAACAGTTACGAAACGTGCCCTGCTAACGGACGACGGACGACGACGGACGACGACGACGACGACGACGACGACGGACGACGGACGCCACGGTATGGGATAAGCTCACCTCTGCTAAGAGGTGAGCTAACAATACATGTATATTTTTGATTTGTAAGCTTGTTATGAACCTGATAGTGACAACCTACAACTCTCAAGGCCTTGGGCCGGCAGGATGAATTACATCCAAAAGTTACTACACGAGTCAGACTTTGTTTTAATATAGGAGCATTGGCAGTTCAGCGACGGGCTTCTTAGCTTTGAGAGGGAATTAGATAAATGTTGTTGTTATGGGGTGAGCGGCATGAACCAAACGGAATTACTCATTGGGATACCATACGGGGGCGCTGCTATACTTTTGAAAAATAGTATTTAGGTTAAGGTAATACCAGTAAAAATGGACTGAACGCGAATATGTGCGGTCATCGCTGCACATGCCAATCACAGATGTCTGATAATGAATGCGTACATGCCTGGCGAAGATAAAGTTGATAAATACATTGAAGCAATACAAAGTATGAGCGTACGATGTGCTGTAATCGTATTGTATTTCAATGTATTCACCTTGCATCATTCCTGTTAACGGACAGGTAGGCTCTATGCAGGACCCAAATAGGTACAGGTGAGGGGATTTGAGCTGACTGCGGCATTGCCCGGCGCATTGCGGTACGCTGCTGGCCTTATGATTGGTGGCGTATTTTGCGCATTGACTCGGCGCATTGCAGTACGCTGCTGGCCTCCTGATTGGTGGCGTATTCTAAAAGGCCTTAGTCACAGTATATCATTGTCTCTAATACAAAATACATTACGCCTCGTTTTGATCGGAGCGGTCTTGGTATCGTAACCAGTGACCGCCTGGGTAGGTATAAAATTCTGAATTTTAGCAGACGAATTATTTTCACCAAGAAGCAACGACTCAGCCCCACAAAACAATGTCAAGAACACGAGATTTTGAAGTATTCCCCGATATTGAGATTTGTGAAGTAGGGAGGATACCCCAGGACTCTCCCTTGCTGCGTGACGTCATCTTCACAAGCAACAATATGGCGGAGTTCCGGACACCAGGCTGGATCATTCTTTGACGAAAACGGAACATATATACCTTTCAAATCGTATTTAATTTGTTTAATTTTGAAACCTTTTAGAATAGAAATTAATACCTCGCTGTCAATGGTTGTATAATCAAGACCGCTCGGGTAGACCTCAAATTACGTCCAAAACCCTCGGCGAAGCGCCTCGGGTTTTGGACTGCATTTTCGGTCTACCCGAGCGGTCTTGATTATACAACCAATGACCGCCAGCTCGGTATTAATTCCTTAATTCGTGGTGCAGTGGCGCAGTGACGTATTCGTGGTGCGGTGGCGCAGTGGTGCATTACGGTTCATTCCCTGTCTCCTGGTTGGTTGGGTCCTGGGTATAAAACTGCCTCTCCCTTAGCAGCGGGAGTTCCATCTTAAGTTCGCTCTTGGATGACTAAAAGAGTACGTATAACACCTTAATCTCGTGTGGATGTTCTTCCCTGTTTGATCCCGGAGTTAGTCCCCAAGACTGAAACCCCCAGAATATATCAGTAATGGAGCCCCCCCCCCCCCCCCCCCCGATAACAGTGCTACAGAAAATGTTAACAGCATTATTCTCGGTGGTGACTTTAATGTGGACAGACTTCGTATAATCAGTAGAAATACCCAAATATTGGAAGGGTTCATAGGCAACGAGTCGCTTATCTCTACAAGTAGCGGGCCAAATGTAGACTACACGTTTGAAAGCAAGGCCAACTTTGCCCGGTCCAAAATCGATCATTTTTTCGTGTCTACGGGTATGGTCCCGAACGTTTTAACATGCGAAGTACGTCACGAGATTGACAACCTGTCAGACCACTCCCCAATGCTGCTGACAACGGATATAAGTATTGAATATGAGGCGGACAATGGAGCAGAAGTGAGAAATGAACCGGTCGTGAACTGGAATAGGGCATTAGCTGCCGATTTTCAAGCGTATAAGACATGTCTAGATAATAAGTTAGATGAAATAAACCTCCCTATCGGGATGTCAAGTTGCCGGAACTTCATGTGTAAAGACCCCAAAGCCGAAATCGACTATGTTCATGACATTATTGTTAAAGCATGCGTCTACGTGGGTTTAGAATGTATATCTGTTCAAGGTCAACCTAAGGACACCCAAAACAGAGGCATTCCAGGGTGGAACGATCAAGTTAAAGACGTGCGTGAACGTGCCATATTCTGGCACTCCATGTGGAAGGATGCCGGGAGTCCGCGAAACGGAGCGGTTGCTGATATCAGGAGAACGACCCGAGTAAGATATCACTTAGCTATAAAAGAACTAAAACAACATAATGTCGCGCAGAGACAAATGCATATGGCCGAGGCACATTTACACGATGATAAAGATTTCTGGAAAATGGTTAACAAAGTATAAGGGAGGCAGGAAACCAACTCCAAACAAAATAGACGACGCCAATTACGAACATTCAATTGCTGATAGGTTCGCAGACAAATACGAGCAGCTTTATTCGTCGGTTGGGTACGATCAGGCAGAGATGAATGATTTGATAAATACGATGGACAGAGACGTCATCAATGGCTGTATGCAGAACAAGTGTGCTTGCAGAAATCACGTGATCACTCCCACATAAGTCCGTGGTGCGGTTAAGCTTTTAAACAAAGGAAAGCATGAAGGACATAAAGTTCTTTCTCGGGTCATTTTATACATGGTACTGCAGACCTAGATGAACTCCTGGCTGCATTATTCACCGGTATGCTGACGCACGCATATGTCCCGGAAGCTTTCAAAAACTCAGTTATTGTTCCTATTCCTAAAAACACTAGAAAGTCTTTCAGCGACTCAAAAAGCTATAGGGTTATAACGTTGAGTAACATTCTTGGGAAAGTGTTCGACCACATTGTGATTAAGAAGTGCCCCAACACGTTTAAGTCATCAGATTTACAGTTCGGTTTTAAAACCAAATGTTCTACGACGCAATGCACCTTCACCATGCAACAAACTATTGACTATTTCAGAGCAAAATGGTCCAATGTGTACGCTATGTTCTTAGACGCTAGTAAAGCGTTCGATAGGGTCCAATATATCAAACTGTTTAACCTACTTAAAAAGAAAGGGTGTTGCCAGATTTCTTGCTGGACTTTACGCGACTCAACAGTGTGGAAAGTGGAAACCACACTGAGCAGGCCAATTAACGTTAAAAATGGGATTAAACGGGGGGGGGGAGTTTTATCTCCAATTCTTTTTTGTATCTATATGGATGTACTTCTTCAACGATTGGAATGTTCCAAACTAGGATGTCATATTGGTCACGTGTTCATGGGGGCGTTTGGATACGCCGATGACATTGTTATTCTTTCTCAAATGAAATGTGGGTTGATGGAAATGTTGAAGATATGCGATATTTTCTCAATGGAGTATCATGTCGCATTTAACGCCACAAAGAGTATTTTGCTTTTCTTCGGTATAAAAGAGCCGAACGAGGAGATTTTCATTATATGGAATGGCAGAATAATGGCCGAAGATCATACGAAAACACCTAGTTCACTTGGTTGGCGTTGACGTTAAGGATAACGTCATTAACGGCGTCATCGCGGAAATGTACAAGCGAAAAAACTGTATGATATCATTTTTTCGGTTTCTGTGATTTCGAAGTAAAGTACAGGCTGTTTAAATCTTATGTCATGTCATTGTACGGTAGCGCACTGTGGGACTATTCTCACCGATCTTTTATCAGATTCACAACCGCTTGGAGAAATTGCATTCGAAAGTTATTCAGGTTACACTTCAGAACCCATCGTATATTGCTGCCGTCTATTTGCAGAGACGAACAGTCCGATGTCCAGGTTTTTAGGAGATTTGTGAGATTTTTAAAAAGCTGTATGGACAGTGAAAGCAAGAGAATATCAATAAGTGTTGAACTGACTCTTCTGGGAGGAACGAGTGCGTCACGAAATCTGACGAAAGTATGTGACTTTTTCGGCTGTACTATTGATAATTTACCTGTAAAGAAAGTGACATTTGAGGAAAGGGAGCCTAACGGACCAGTAATCAGGGACTTATTGAGAATTTGCGACCGCAGGGATTTTGCTATTCTACAAAGAGTAGAGGTAGAGCAGTTGATAAATGTATTATGCACAGAGTGACTCGTTTTTTAACTGTAACTATACAATAATCATGTTCTTGTTATAAAGCCTGTGACTTCACACATGCACATGTTCATGCACGCTATTAACTCATTGTCTATTGTACTTCGTACGAAATGAATAAATAAATCAATCAAATAATCCAGGAAATTATTACGTTTGTTCTTTTCAAAATCACTTTCAGGGCCCGGTTTCTCAAATAATCTTAAGTCTGTTTTGGTGACTTAAGTATGAGAATTTCTTAAGTTTTGTCTTAAGTTGATTCACAAAGAATCTTAACTCGCCTAGCCGACTTAAGTACCACAAAAACTTAAGCACGGTAGCTACCGTACTTAAGTCGGAATGAAGGACACAAAATGGCGGAAATTCGCCGGCACAACCGGCCTGTCCTTCGATATTTGATGGCCCGAGGCCCAGAAAGACGACTCGTAGACCATCAAAACCCCTTGGAGAAGTACTCCGCCAAGGGGGTGAAAGACAGATATCGTTTCCTGCCCGACACAATAATGGTCTTCGTTGAGGTATTCGGCCCAAAGTTGACGCGTCCGACCGACCGTGGCCATGCACTGCCTGTCATACTACAAATTTGCGTGTGTCTCCGTTTCCTTGCTTGCGGGTCCTTCCAAATAATGGTCGGGGATGGAGATGGACTGTCAAAAAGTTGCGTGTGCCGTATCGTGAAGGCCACCATGAATGAAATAATCAAATATATGAGCGAAATCATAAAATTTCCGAGGGGCGACGAAGCCACAGAAACTAAGAAGCGCTTCTTTGCAGTTGCAGGTATGTATCAGTTCCCATCTCATGTGCTCCTCGCCCACTACTATTTATAGTGCTCCAATCAGCAAAATGAATGACAAAAATCGATAGGTGAACATGCATATTAAGCAGGTCAAACCTCTCCAATCAGCAAACGGTGAATGAAGAAATCGCTGTTGGTAACCGTGAATATTTTAACAGGTCAAGGACAGGTCAAACTTCATCAGCTGTTTTTTTTTCATCACACACATGCATGACATGTGTCGTGTGTCATCATGGAAGCGAAACTGCGTGGTTCAATGCTGTTGTTTGTTAATTGAAAACCGGCTGTTAGATTGCTGGAAACTTTATAATTATAATCATGTGAAGGTATCTATGCAGCCATCTATTCTAATGAATACTCGCATCCGCGCCAGTGCAGTTGAGTTGATCGAGTGCAGACTGTTGTTGACTGTGACTGTACGTAGTGTTGCATGTTGTTGTTGTGTGCTTGTGTGTCCACCAATGACCATCATCCATGGCATGTACAGCCTACACTACTGCTGTATGGATTGTTGGTCAGTCAGGTCTGGCCTATACTCGATCATGAGTATGCAGTATGTTCTATACTTTTCTTGTACCAATATCATCCCTCCATGCATTGCATACTGCATCCATAAAAATGCCCTCAACTCACTGAGTGAGGTGGATGTCGACCAGGGCGGGGCGCAGTCGGGGAATGATATAGTTAGTTAATACAGGTCAGTTTGTGTGTTGCCTAATGGTTCTTCCACTTTGATTTTAGGTTTCCCTAACGTAATCGGTGCTTTGGACTGCACACAGATAAAGATTCAAGCCCCATCTCAATTTGAGGATGTTTATGTCTGTCGCAAATCCATTCACAGCATCAATGTTCAGGTAAGCATGTGTGAATAGAACACTTTCAAAAGTCAGTTGGTAGCCCTGCCTAGTAACGAAATGTGCACATAATGTCTGTAGGCCTACACCAAAGTACAATAAACATGCATTGCATTTATTACCAGATGACCGGCTGGCTGGCTTTTTCATTTAGTCATCTTGGAACGAGATCAGGTTCACTTTCAAAGCCTGGCTCATTGGAGGCCTGATCTAGTTTAAGAGATTGCATGTCCATCTGAAATATGAATATCCTGATTCCTGGCATAGTATGAATTAAAATCATTGCTAAGTATGAAAAATTTTGAAAGTACAGTGTTTCTGCCAGAAAAAAATTCAAGAGGGGGAACCAAAGCCCAAATTCCTGGTCGAAAGAGCAAATTTTGGTTGTTTTTCGGACAATCTTGGCAGTTGCCCCCCCCGGCAGAAACCCAGAAATAAGATTTCAATGTCCACTTTTTGGTATTGCAGATGATATGTGATGCTGATCGCCTTGCCACAAACCTTGTAGCCAAATGGCCGGGAAGTGTTCACGACAGTCGAATATTCAAGGTGTCGTCCATTGGCCGAGAACTTGCTAACCAAGGTAATTCAGACATGTGTGATACCCACTAAAAACAAGTAATTTAATAGATAGATAAATAATTTAATTGGAACTTTATCAACATTTATAACTAACATACATGTAGTAGAAAAGAAATTATCACATAGGCATACTACTGGATCAACAGTATCATGCTTATTTGAAAAATATATAATATATAAACGAGAAACCCCATGTTATGTATGAAATGACAAAAAAACATTGATATTCTCATATTCAATAAATTAGTATAAAATTCATTCATTTTGAAAAAAATTATTACATTTACAATATTGTATTTAAAATTTCAGCTCCACATGATGGATTCCTTTTGGGAGACAAAGGTTATGCACTTGAACCGTACCTGATGACACCTTATCGGAATCCAACACCTGAAGAAGCCAGATATAATGCCGCCCAAGCACGAACCAGGACACGAGTTGAGCAGGCCTTTGGCATTTTAAAGAGGCGGTTCCATTGCTTGCACGATGAAATTCGGCTGGTCCCAGAACAGGCCTGTAAAGTGATAGTCTGCTGTGTAATCCTCAACAACATTGATAAGGATTCTATTATTGTCAAAATGTTTTCATGTGGTATTGATAGTTAGCATGGTTAGTAGGCCTTCACTTTTACCTTTCTCTTTACTGGTATTGGAACAGGGCCTTATCTGACTTTTTGCAAAATGTTGGTGCTTTCTACTGAAGTCTTAACCCTACAGCTGCGTGAACTGAACTCTTGACTTCTGATACATAATCATTTTTTGTGAGAATGGTAAAATGACTTACCTCCATGCTTTATATTCTTGTACTTTTTTTCACATTCTGCACTTGTGCGCACCACTACTCCTGCAGCGCTGTACGTAAAATGATATTTCGAAACAGTTCAAGTTCAAATTTGAACTAAGATGTAAGAATGATGCTAAAAGTAACATCACACAACAAAAAGTGCATTGCCATTGACATTTTAAAAATATCAATATTGCAGTACTAAATTGCAATACCTGGGCCATGATGCCTTATTTGATGATTATAACCGTAGTAGGCCTACTTAGCAAAACTTCAGTTCCTATATCACTTTGAAATTATCTTGTATCAGCCACTGGACTGTTCTTCTTGTGTTCATATTTTCATTTTAAAGGGACTCTGTAGACAGCAAGGTGGGCAAGATGAAGTTTAAATTAGTCGGGTCTCTCACATCTCGAAGTACATCGAAATCTTCGATCATGCTTGTACGCCGAATATATTCATATATATTAAACATGACCCAGTTTGAACTACAGTGGACACCTCCCTTAGTGGACACCTCTCTATTGAGGATAACCTCTCCATCAAGGACACTAGTTTTGTTCACAAAGTGGTTGTTTCCATTACATTTGACCTTTTTAATCAGGCACCTCTCAAGTAAGGACAGCACTTGCCAGTCCTAAGGGTGCCCTGAATAATAGAGAGGTACTGTACTTAAGATCAAGATGACCAATTTAAACTTTTTGGCACTTTGCTACTGCCTAAATAGTCCCCATTTCTAAAATGTTGATAAACAGATATGATGATGGCATTGTCATTGATCTTGTCAACTCTAGTCTAAAGCATTGATGCACTTGTCATAAATCTTTAACTGTATTAATATTGACACTTTACAGTGAGAGAAATATTATTTTATCATTATATTGATTGATTGTTATCAAAACTCATGTTTTTATTGTTCTTATTTCATATCTGAAATCTTCTCTACGGCTGTGACCAATTAGTAGGTAAACACATAGGGGGATTCCCCAAACGCTGAGTCATACAGCAGCTGCGCTTATCTACATAATACATGCTAATGGTGACCTGATTTCCTTTTATTGGCTGAAATCGTCACACCTCCCAACCACACCTCCAAACGATCTCAAAATTAAGGTTTGTTTTCTTTCGGAAATGATGTGCGATTCTGTTCGATTTCACAGCAAAAATAGGCAGTATCGTGTCTGTTTAAGGCGTGGCGAAATTTGAACTTGGGGACACACAAATTTCGGGGTAAGGCGAGTGCATTTAGGGAAGTTTTTCAGTCGGATTGTGAGTGTCTACCATGCATCGCATCGCATGCATGCATGGTGAAGCAGACGACACAACAACATTGAGTCCGTGCACCACGGGCACAAATTTTTAGCACAAAGTTTGCCCGGGGAACATCACCCCCAGTCAAGTTGTAATATTTGTACTATGCCAGGCATGAATAACTTATTGATTTATTGGTCAACCAGCCGTGTGTCGACGAGAAGACTAAAGCAGACAACAGGGAACGATTGAACTTGAAGAACACACCTCACATCCTCGGCAACGGCCTCCCAGGCGGCCCTCTTGGAAGCCTTTGACACGCAGCCCGTCCCAATGTCCCCTATCCCACTGATGCAGCGGTCAATTGTAACTCTGACCCCCCCCCCCCCTTCAGACATTCGACACTTATGCGACACCTGGAAGATATAAGGACGTCCAGGAATCGACACTTGTTCACCCAGAACTTTTAACTTCTACTCCAGGATTTCACTCTTTCTTCCTGTGGTCAAGTTCAGAACGTCACCTTTTTTCCACCTGACAGAATCCTGAAGTTCAGAACGTCTTATTTTTTCACCTGACAGAATCCTGAACGCCAGGAATTCAACACCAACTCACAGGTATAGCATCGCTTTCGAGCATGCATATGCATAAATTAAACTTTCAGCAGTTATTCAACAATGTGATGAAGCTATCTTTAGTTCAGTAACCACCTCTGAAATGGCATTAATCGGCCAAATTGACGATCTCTCAACTGCTTCCGGTCGGAGACATGGAGGCCGCCATCTTGGAATATTGTCAATTTTGACGGCTCAATTTCACACAAAAACCACCTCCGAACTCCGTGAATCACCAACGTCTTCGCCAAAAAAAGGAACCATAACAATCTACAGATATCCCGACGCATGACACTGCTGGAGAGATCAATCAATCTTTTCACTACAGCTGGATATACTAGAAAACATTCTAAGCACTCCACTCACCTGCTGTCCATGATGCTGCCCAGCTCCAAAAACGTGTCTGGGCATGTCTGGGATGGGCCGTGGCAGTTCGTCAGGAATGCGACGCTTGTTCGACATGCCTGTCGCAACTTCGTCGACAGGAATTCACCAAAGACAATTGCTTTTAATATCAGACCTACGACGGAAATTCGATGCTACTCTTTTCCCAATACGCCAGAGGTTCGACTGTCTGATTTTTTCTTAACCCTCAGGAAGCGACACTAATCCGGCGTCGCATTAGCGTCGACCCCTGAGGTGGGGGGGGGGGGGGGGGGGGGGTCAGAGTTAGAATTGACCGCTGCATGAAACGTCCAATGCAGTGCCTCTCACATAGGCGAACAGCCTCCATTAGCATGGCCTCCTCCTGGGATGACCAATTTGTTGCTCTAACCCGCTTGACTTCATGCACTTCCATGTTTACCTCCATTTTTCTCGGGCGTAATGTTGCTTGGCCTAGCCTACATACACAACAGTAATGATATGGTACCAATTCCGTTCTAACCGTCGGTAGTCGCCGCCCGTATTTCCGTACATCCTTAATCTTCATCTTCGTCCTTATAATGTGATGGGCTCCTTTCGGAACGTAATTGATATACTTGGGCCGCTTGGGCCCAGGGGATTTTGACAGCAAAGGAGTAAATACTAATAGCGCTTGATTGTAAGAGGGGGTGTGGGTGTGGCGCATTTATTGTCTTATCGGCTATATACATGTACATTCGGTGGTAAGTTTCAATAATGAGAGCACCATAGTTACAAAATACTAGTAATTCCTTGGAAAATTTCATCATTATGGGTCATTATCATCCGCACCGCCGAGCATCAGAAACGAAGATCAATGTGCCTCTCCCGCCATGCCCATTTCCCACGTGGTTGCGATGTGGCATTCACAATCCGACCTCCTTCATTGCCGACCAGCTGAAGAGTTCCTTGGAAACGTACTCGGGAATATTCGTAATCTCACGGAAACTCCCGAAGTCTTAGTGGAACTATCGGAGGCTGGCTGAAACGGCCGGCTCGGCACGTTTCACCTGACTTAAGTCATTTTGGGAAAACTTAGCTAAGTTCGTCTTAAGATGCTTTGAGATTCGTACTTAAGTTTTTGACTTGGCTTAGTCAAAATATTATGACTTAAGACAAATACTTAAGATTCTTTGAGAAACCGGGCCCAGGTTTTGTTACAAAGCATTTAACACATTTTAATGTAGGTCCTGAACTACTGGTTGATACTGATTAACAGGATACTGATTAACAGGGTACTGATAAACAGGATATTGATAAACAAGATATTGATAAACATTGACCGTACCATAATTATTGTTAAATATTTGTCCTTCCATTTCTAGCTTAATTTAATAGAAAAAGGTTTTATTAACTTATTACTTTAGAGATTTAATTTCTGAAACAGGTAACTATTCATTGAATTTATCACTGTAACCCTCTCACTTCACTAATCCGTATTTCTTGCCTTTACTGGTATTGTACCTTAATATCTTCTCGATCCTGTACTCTAGTTGGTCAGGATTAGGAATGTAGCTCAATTCCTCTTCATAGAAATATCCTTGAATTTCCTCCTTGAGGTAATCTTCAAGCAAGTAGACAATAGGATGGATGAAGATGATCTGTCTTATTTGGAATACTTCCTCAGTGAAGTTTGGTAGGTAGCCTTTATCAAAAATGGACTTGTACTTTGAAATTCTCACACTGTCACCTACTTTATACTTTGTATCACCAAATGTCTCTTTGAGGTGAAGACCGTAAAGGTTGTACCATACTGCTCTTTCGTTTTCCATCTTTCTGGCATCTATTGGTTTCATGCCTATTGATGAGTGAAAAGTGTTGTTGTAGCCACTGACCAAGTCATGCAGCACGTCAGTCCACTTGTCAGTCTCCTTAGCAATGAAATACCTCCACATCTTCTCCTTCAAAGTCCTGTTGAAACGTTCTACGACTGCTGCGTTCTTGTCAGATTTTGAGGAGAACCATTCTATGTCATTTTCTGTTAAAAGTTGCTTTAAGTGTTTGTTGTAGAATTATGTACCGTCATCGAATTGAATCTTTTCCGCTTTTGCCGCAACCGGCACTGCCTCTCTTAAAATGACTTTAAATGCATTTCTGATTTCTTCTCCCCTCTTACTCTTCAATGCCACAGCCCAAGAGCAACGACTGAATAGATCTATGACTGTTAAAATGAATCTGAATCCTTTATTCTTACTCTCAAGTTTCTGCATGTCAACCAAGTCAGCTTGCCACTGTTGATCGATGTAAGATACCATCGTCTTTTTGAAGGTGAATGGCTGGTTTATTGAGTTGGTGTGTCGGTAGTGTGTCTGGGAATTCTTTCACCTCTCTGTGCTTAATACGTTTCTCGTTTTTCTGGACCTGTTTCCACATTTTACTCAAAGAACTGTAACCAACTTAGATATTGTTCTTAAGTATCCCTTTAGATACTGTGCTTTAGGATCATCTTTTTCAATGCTTTGATTTTCATTGCTTTGATTTGCATCCATTTAAATGAGTGAAGTAAAGAATCTGTTTATTCACGAGCCACGGGGTGCGCTGCGGTGAGACGACAGCAGATAGTTGATGCTCACTTCCGATAAATGTAAGTAAATGAAAAACACAGAGCTAATTAAATTGTAATAATCTTTATTCATGTATTCGCAATATAGTCACAACTATTTATCTATCCATTCATCTGAACCCGTCCAATCAACAGAAAATGATTCAACCATGTAAGGAAATGTGATCATTATACCCTAGCAACATTGGGAATGACTTAGGAGCTAGGCCTAACTTATGTGTAAGACTTATCAATGTGTTACACTTAGGATCATTTTTTTTCATGAATAGTGACATAAGTCTTACACTAAACATAGTGTAACGCTTAAGGATTTAAGTGACTTAACTTAGGAACGTTTATGAATACGGACCCAGCACCCTGGTGACCCCATGTGTGTGGATGTGTGCGACGTCATAGGCCTACCAGTGAAAGCTAGGGTAACCGATCCAGCCAATGTAGAATTGGTCCTTCGTCTTACATACCGAAATACAACGGCCAAGGGCCTTTCTGCTCACCGTCTAGATATTTGGTGGTTGGGAATTCATCCTGGTTAAGAAACATGCTACATGTATAGTATATAGGTCAAACCAAAGTCGGTATGACATGTAATGATCCGTTGCTTGGAGTACCTACCATAAAAATATCATCGAAAACAAGTCACTGATAAGCGAGATATTGCACTTTTTACTTTTTTAGCTTTGGCCTCCTGGTGGCCAAGTCGAGAATCAGATCGGATCGAAATTCGCTGTCCAAAGTTACATGATGTAGGGAGTCAAATGTACCAAATTTCAAGTTCGTAGCTTTTTCGGTTAGGAAACGTGCCATAGTAACACTGAAACGGCCAATTTACGCCATTCGACCTATGTGACCTTGACAATTTTGTCAAATCATTAATCTGTACGATATGTGATGTAGTCTTGCTAGGAGAACCTACCATAAAAATTTTATCGAAACGAGTGACTCATAAGAGAGATATCACACATTTTAGGTTCCACTTCTTGGACCCCTGGTGGCCAAGTCACGAATCAGATCGGACCGAAGTTTAGTGTCAGCGGTTACATGACGTAGGGAGTCACGTGCACCAAAGTTCAACTTCATAGCTTTAGCAGTTAGGAAACGTGCCAAAGTTACACTCAAACGGCCAATTTACGCCATTTGACCTCTTTGGTCTTGAAAATTAGGTAAAATCAAAAACCCGTATGATATGCGATATATCCTTCTTAGGAGAACCTACCATAGAAATTTTATCGAAAACGAGTCACTCATAAGAGAGATATCACACTTTTTAGGTTTCCACATCTGGCTCCCTGGTGGCCAAGTCAAGAATCAGATCGGATCGAAATTCATTGCCAGAGATCACCTGACCTAAGGGGTCCTGTGTATGAGATGACGAATTATTTATTCTACAATGGTGACTGGAGACCACACGAACTAATGGATTTTCCATCCATATCTGGATTCGTTCCAAAAAACAACGAAGAGGTTATGTGTACAACATTTCAAGTTCATAGCCCTAGCGGTTAAGAAACGTGCCACTGTTTTTTAGACAGGATACAGACGACGATGACAGACGACGACGACGGACGACGGACAATGCGGTGTTTTATAGACTCCCCTACGGTGAGCCAAAAATGGATACAACTATCTCAGCCTGTTGAACTCAATTCGACGCGGTATCGACAAGTAAGCTAATACAGCAAGTCACCAGAAGAGACTATTGACGATAACTTGTTTTAGGCCTTATGTTCTCTCTAGATCACACAACATCGTTTACCCATGGGTCATTGCGCGCTCCTATGGTCACTTGCATTACCCCTGGTATCATGTTGAGCTAAAACATATTTGATTGGTCAACGAATAACGTTTGACATGCAAATAAGATGTAAATAATGTTTTGACACTTGCCATATTCATGGCATATTGAATCGGCGAAAAGGGGGACTTATCAGCCTACGTAATCATTTACCCTATTGCGATCACAGATCAATTGACCGCATAATAGAACTTCATGGACACGGATAATGTACGAAACAAATGCTGATGTAAAAAATTAATTGTCTCTACAAGAAAATTGCGTAAATCAAGTTTTTGGGAAGTTTCAGGAAAACGGAAACCGAAAACCTCTAAAGGAAGCATATTTGTGTTGGCCGAAAAACCCTTATTTTTCAGAGCATATTATTATATAGTCCTAGATAACCATAATTAAGTTGTTACACCCAGAAACATCGTTCCACGGAAGCAACAGATTAAAAAGTGGAGGAAGTAAGATGAAGTCCTCGGCCAGTGGGAGCCAATGCGAGCGAAAAAAAGAAAGTGAAGCGGCACCAATCTCATCCATCGAACAGGCAATATTCAAAAGATCCATACGACATTGAGAGGTAAGAAAAACTCTTCTTTAACAGGGTCATACTCCAAGTATGATTATGATGGGAGCTTTTGCATAAATGTACGTGTTTATTGTTACAAAACAAAAAAACCTGTTAATTACTCGTCGAGAAGTTTTTTTTCGTAAATATCACTTGGCACTTGCCTGGACCAAGAGGTTTTCCTCGATGATGTCATCATCGTTCGAAGCTATTTATTAATTTCCCGGGAATATGGCCTGGACCTGATTGCCTAGTCTCTTTCGCTTGGCAATACAGACCCCATGACCTGTATTGTTATGGGCTTAGGTTGAAATAGCAAATAAGAAACTTGGGCGAAAACAAATTCATCACTTTGATTTGAAAGAATATTTTGTTGAAGATTTAATCTGATTCGGTTTTGATATGAGGGTTTTTGTACCTTATTTTTGAAGATGAGGGCAAATTTGTCCAGCAAAGTTGTTACAGACCCGTTGTCAAACTCTTACACGATTACTTTTATCGATTAATTGCCAGTCGCAATGCAAAGGTGAAATATGGTCTTTAGAGGCTTGGAAAATATGGTCTTTAGAAGCTTGGAAAATGTTTGTTAAAGTTAAGCATTTTACACAAAATATTACCCAAATGACCCCCAAACCCTGAAATCGTCACCGTCAACCCATAACGAAACGGTTATGCTTTGAAGATCTAGCCCAGGGCTCCCCGCTTAACTCTTATGGCTGACATCAGGGTCTTCGTTTTATAGTTCGGTGCTCTTCGTTTTATAGTTTACATTCGGATCTTCGTTTTATAGTTCGGGGGCTCTTCGTTTTATAGGTGACATCAGGGTCTTCGTTTTATAGTTCGGGAGGTCTTCGTTTTATAGTTGAAATCAGGGTCTTCGTTTTATAGCTTTGGGGGGGGGGGTCTTCGGTCTTCGGTTTATAGACACCCCTTAAGCTATGTTATTTTGCCTAAGTATGACATGTATGACATTTATGCCTACCGGTATACAGTACTTCCGAAAGACCATCAAAATGAATTGACCAATAGAGTTCTCAATTGTCCCCTGGCCTCACACGTTAGAGTAAAGAGTATCTCATCGGCATTTTCCTTTTGACAACTTGATTTCTCATTGGCTTAGAGCCATCTTTCTAGTTGTTGATGTTGCTGTTGTTGTCGGTAATTTTTCAGAGGCGAAATGGCAGTTCAGCTATATCCACGATGGGTAGGTACACTGACCTTTCTGCCAAACTGTGTAGACTTTTCTAAAACATACCAAACAGTTGTTCATTTTCCGAAACGGTTCAACTACCTGAAATGGTATTTCACCAAGGCATTCCTTGATGATCCAGAACATGGTCGACTGGCAAACAGCAAAATTGACAAGGACTAGAAAGTCTGCGCCAGCAATGGCGGCCATGTATAGACACGCGGCACTCGTCCTGTTCGACTTTTGTAGAGATATCACCAAAGCAAGGATATTGCCAGGGATGCCAAATATGATTAAAAAAATCCAGACGTATTTCGTGCAAGCCTCGATTATGAACATAAATAATGTGTCAGTTTCCCATGCTGGAGTTACGGCAGTTTTGCTGAGAGAGGTCGATGCAGATTGTTCCATTACTCCTTGGCTGTACGCTGTATCATGGAATTGACAAGTCCCATAACCCGGCCACATCACAGATCGACACAAGAAAACGTGTCAGTAAACTGGCCAATCCTTGATGACCTGTCGAAGCCTTTCTCGTGGCTTTTGCAATGGTCAATGAAAGTCACGGGCAATTCAAGATAACACCAGTTTTGGTTTCCGTCTGACAGTGAACGCGGGACAAATGTGAGCACAGTATATCGTAATGGACTAAATGCAGCTGCTAGATTCATCAACTACCGAAGCTGCAGAACACATTTCACAACACGAAGCTAGAATCCCGCCAGAATGCGAGTACTCGAATGTATTCGCCATGGTCTCGAAAGATCAATGACTTTCAAGAAACTGGCGATTATTTAACATGACTCGCCTGCTGACATTGTATCCAACATTGTTTCGTGCGCGAAATATGAACGATGTCCATGAAATGGCGTTTTTCTTTTGGCATCTTATAAACAAAGTGTAACAGAAATAGTATTTCAAAGTAGGCCTACATTTCTCAAACAGCAAATGTGCTTTGGTTTTAAGCAAGCTGTTTGATTTGGACTAGTATGCTTACCGATATACAGTACGTCGAAATCTGTTTAAGAATACCATATTAATTTTAGAGGGGGGTTACTGAAAGGTAAATTAAGTAGTGCCAAGTCCGTATAAAGATATAAAATACTGGCAATACTCGTAGAGCTATACAATACAGGCACGTCAGTCTATACTATTGCATAGTTCGATGGCATTGACTTGTATAATACATGTTATTGTATTTTCCTAAGCAACAAGACTTTACGAAATATTCTCCTCACGTCATTTCTGTACTTCGCCCCTCCCGCCACACAGTAGAGGTAAAAGTTGATGGCGTAGTTCAAGTGCCACATATTCGAAGTGATCCATCCCAAGGCAGTGTAACGGACATTCCAGTACAGCAAACTCAAATCATAAAGTTCGCGAAGTGCGGGAATGCCGTCAATTACAACGAAAGTTAGCCTGTATGGCATTGACGTAATCACGTATGCAACGCAGACTATTATCAACATCCGGGTTATATATCTGGTGTCTTTCTCGCGAGATTTATGTCCACCATTTTGATCCGCCATTTTGATGTTGGCGCTGTTCAGCGTAATGATTATCCAGATATTGCAGGTGACAATGATACTCAGTGGAAGCAGCGTCCCGATGAAAAGATGAAACGCAACGACCAGCGTTTCTAGATAAGAGCTGACAAGCCTGAGCACACGAAGCACCAGGGGACCTAAATTGAATTAGCAAAACATTGTTTTATTATAGATTTAGTTCATTAGCACTCCTAATGTCTATCTACAACGGTATGGTGCAGACAACTAGAACAAATAAGTGAAAGGTGAACAAAATCGGAAAAACGTCACACGATAAACAAGACTCAACACACCAGTAGTTCTTACCATCCTTTTTGTAAACAACAAATATATGGAGGTTAACGGTCATGATGGCGGTGTATGAGATGACCACAGCCCTCTTGGCACGACCTGTGGTACACAACCTGGCAGCTCGTAGTGGAAAACGAACTGCGATCACACGATCTATGGACATCAAGGCCAGACACAGACCTGAGATTGGCCCGAACGTGTAGGCGCTGTACCAACAAATTCTGGAGAGAGAAAGCATTACTTTATGTAAAAGGGATTATGTCAGGATCGTGAACCACAAGACTTTACTTTGTGACAGATAATATGTTATGAATATGGTTAAGGGAATTGAGTTTGTGAAGAAAACGCTCGCTTAGAGATCAAGTAGGAGTTCTCAATTGTCCCTTGGCCTCTCGTGTTAGAGTAAAGTGTATCGCATCGTCATTCCTCATCGGCATTCTTCCTTTCGACAACTGATTTCTTATTGGCTTAGAGCCATCTTTCTTGTTGTTGATGTTGTTGTTGCTGTCGGTAGGTTTTCAGGCGAAAGAGCAGTTATTCAGCTATATCCACGATGGGTAGGAAAGCTGACGTTTCTGCCAAACCGTGTAGACCTTTCTGATACAAACCAAACAGTTGTTCATTTTCCGAAACGGTTCAACTTACTGAAGCGGTATTTCACCAAGGCTTTCCTTGACGATCCAGAACATGGTCGACTGGCAAACAGCAAAATTGACAAGGACTAGAAAATCTGCACCAGCAATGGCCGCCATGTAAAGACATGCAACATTCGTACTGTTCGACTTCTGTAGAGATATCGCCAAAGCAAGGATATTGCCAGGGATGCCGAATATGATAAAAAAAATCCAGACGTATTTCGTGCAAGCCTCGATTATGAACATAAATATTGTGTCAGTTTCCCATGCTGCCGTTACGGCAGTGTCGCTGCGAGAGGTCGATGCAGATTGTTCCATTACTCCTTGACTGTACGCTGTATGATGTTCAATAAATTTACATTTTTCCAATGTTGGCTGACATTCACACAGGAAGCTGAAACCACGTTAAAGTATGCAAACTCAGTGAATGCTATTCGCTGCATTGACAAGTCCTATAACTCGGCCAGCCCAGAGATGGCTTTCGGGCGACACAAGATAATGTGTCTGCCAAATCCTTGAAGATTCGTTGAAGCCTCTGTCCAGGCGTTTGCAAAGGTAAATGAAAGTCACCAACACAAGCTTCGGTCTCCGTCTAACATTGAACGTAAGACAAATGTGAAAGCAGTCACTTTATATTGTGATGGACTGCTTGCAGCTGCTAGACTCATCGACTACCGAAGTTGCAGAACATATTTCATAACACGAAGCTAGAATGCCGCCAGAATGCGAGTACTTGAATGTAATCGCCATGGTCTCGACAGATCAATGAGTTTGAAGAAACTTGATTCGCCTGCTGACATTGGATCCCACCTTATTTCGTACATGACATATGAGAAGCTGCAGTAGCTATCGTATCAAAGCACTATGATACTTTTTTTGATGATCGATGTCTATGAAATGGCACTTTTCTTTTGACATTTTATAAACAAAGTGCAGCACAACTGGTTTATATCATGTACATTTCGCTTCCGGCAAATGTTCTTTGGCGTGTACGAAGCTGTATGCTTTGGAATACGTTTACCGATATACAGTACTTCGAAATCCTGTTGACAATACATTGTACTATATCAAGAGTTTGGCATCTTTTAGGGAAATGTCGGACTTTTGTCGGATTAATCAGAGAAAACGTTAAGAAATAAAAAAACTCTCCTGTTAATTGCAAATCTAGTATAATGTACATTACTCTTTGGCGACAACTAAGCAGTATGGCTTGGCCTCAAAAAAACTAGTAGACCTACTGGTATACAGTACTTCGAAATTCTTTCTAAAGGGTCACATATCAAGGCTAGGATTTGAATGCACGCCACAACGTCATCAAACTTTGCAACGGTATTCATTGATGAGCCAATCAAGTATATCTGCGTCTTGCCTTTAAATTAGATCTGTGAAAATAATTTTAGCTCGACTTCCTTGACCACTCCAGCCTACTTCAAATACGGTATTGGTTGGGTTGAGGGTTGATAAGCCAAAGGATACGAGGTTGGCACATGACGACATCAAAGGAAAGCTCGTGAATTCAAATACATTTGATTTAGTCGGAACTGCCTGTACAGTCCTTGGACTGGCCTTCAAAGAGCCATAAGCCGTCAGCATGGACGTAAGAGAAGGATTGTGGCCCGCCCAAGACGGTGTCTCCAGATCCCACCCAGGAGGAAGACTACCTGTAAACAAGGCCCTTGTACGGACCGGAATTCAACTTTCAGCTTCCTCACTGTGGTTCTGCCAGGACTCCCAAGGTGTCATGTGTCAGCTTTGATTACTAATTGCTTGTAAATAATTTCATGATAGATATCCTCAAGTCTTGAACCACTGCACTTCTTCTTCTCTTTATATGGTCTGAATAAAGGTTCAGCATGCTTCAGTACCTTCTAACCTGTCTTATTTTCACATTGCACCCGTTTATTGAAACTACTGCTGATATTAAATGTAACCTTTACAAGGCAACAATAAACTTATTTGAATTTGAATTTGAATTAGAATTTTGTGTAGTTTTCAAACCGACGTTTCAGATCAGGGTTCAGCGTTTGAAATAAAGCAGTTGTGATATGTTTCGATCTCTCCCGTACGAGCTACTGGTTCAGTTTAAACCCTGCAACCTGATATAAAAATATGCAAATTAGGTCTGCCATTACTAAAATTCCATTAATTGGCTATAACTCGATAAATATTCATAATAAGGAAACAAAATCGGTGTTTAAACTTAGGTTATCAGGGTCTACGAACATTATAAGCCCATTGTCGTTTATCTAAATATTTGCCAATTATGCAAATGACCTCCATCAATAAAATTTGGTTTTTGGCAATATCTCAGGAAATCTGTGAGCTATTGTCATCGAATAAGTGCTAATTCCAAGGTTATCATGGTCTAGCTTTTAGATAAGCTCAAGGCTGATGTGAGTGTACGTATTACATAAAATCGGAATATGCAAATAAAATGCCGCCATTACCGAACGTCCGTTTTTCGGTAATATAATCTCGTTAACTATCTAGGATGATATCATAAAAGAAGTGTCCTGGCCTACTTTATCCTGGACTAATAAAATTCAGTTAATATAACTACATATATTGTTTTTGTATATGAAATGCTGAGGTCATATAGCTTGTTGATAACGATAGTACTCTCGAGCAACCTATCGGGTTACATGCACAATGTATTCCGAGCCATGATTGGCCACTTGCATTTCATGAAATTGCGAGTGTTTTGCTTCTGCATTCACATCGGATCATCTCTAGTATGTATTATAGGGGCAGGTTTGGCACCATCTCCAATAATGGCCGCACGGTGTCAGTGACCTGTTCCTACGTTTTTCTGGGTTTCGTACTAGCAATAGAATTTGTGTCAAGAGTTCGTCACATGATTGCTTGACGGTGAACCCCCTTCAGATTTTCTGCTTTACTTGTAGATGAATTAACATGAACGGTGAGGAATTATACCGATTATCATCCTCTTTTCTCCCTATTCCTATAGCCTGGCTTCTGACATACCATTTGCATCTTTCACGTTATGTCAGGCAGACATGAAGGGAGAATTCGGTAGCTTTGTACATAATGACATTGAAGTTAACGTTACGCCCTTAGTGATTTGACAACAGAAAGTAATATGTTCCAATACAACATTCCACTGTAACAGGACTAGACTCCCGGGGAAGTCCATTGCGTCATTCTAATTATATCTCCTTATGGACTGCCATAAATAGCGGGAATTCGTGGGGCTGGATGATTAGCAAATGTGCGTTGAGGTTTCCAAACTCTCAGGCGAGTTTTTGTCACTGAATCAAAATCCTTAAAATGGTGAGTGTCAACAAATCATGGCTAATAATAGCATAATGCGCGACATTGAATTCAAAAAACATGATCAGAAGTGAAGAAAATCTCCATATCGTATATTATAAAGAGGCCCGCTAACTCAGTATGTAAAGCTGAGAACTTCAGACGGAATTACATAGAAAAAGGTCACTGACACCATGCAGCCATCATTCCAGATGGTGTCAAATCCCTAAAATACATACTGGAGATGATCTGATGTGGATGCAAAAGCAAAAGCACTCGCTTAAAAGTGATGCAAGTGAGTGCCCAATCAAGGCTCGGAATGCACTGTGCATGTTACCCGATAGGATGCTCGTGACTGAATACCTTCCTGGATTCATCATTATCAACAGACTATAATAACCTCGGCATTTCACATAAAAACACATTAGCTATGATATTAGCTGAATGATAGCATAGGTCAGGACACTTCTGTGATGATATCATCATGGATAGCTAATGTGATATTACCGAAAAACCGACTTTCGGTAATGGCGGCATCAAATTTGCATATTTCAATGTTATGTGCATATTTCAATGTTATGAAACGCATAAAATCGCAACAGCAATGGTATTATGTGAATGATGGACCATGATAACCTCGGTATAGACACTGAGTTTGTGAATTTATCATTAATACTATAGGAGATGTAATTATTTTGCACAAAAACGGAATTTCGGTAATGGCCGCATCTAATTTGCATACCCCAGTCTATGCAATGCATACAATCACTAGCTATCGGTTTATCTGAAAGCCAGGCCATTATAACCTGGGAACTATACTTTATTATTTACGCATACATGTAGTTACAATTACACCACCTAGGTGAAGACATCAATTTTGTTTTGTTAAGGTACATGTTTATCGAGTTGTAGCCAATTAATGGAAATTCAGTAATTGCGCGCCCAAATTTGCATATTTTGATAAATGTTCAAGGATATCAGCGGGCACCCTCTTGGATCTTGATGAGCACTCCACAGTCTATAGAAAACAGCAAAGAAAAACTTCATCCGGCATTTCCAGGTTCAAGGAAATACCCTAGAATCGGTCTTAAGACATCACTGCATAATTTTCTATCAGTGACGCCTACTCCACCACGTTGAAGTCACATGTTAGTTATACATGTAATTGGCATTTGCGACAGGCATGTGTATTGGGCCTTAAAAATGAGTTTTGACGAAGGGTAGATCGATTCTTTGGGTATTCAAAAGCACGCCGACTTGGTTTTCATAGATTAGAGGTATACAGGGTGTTCCGTAAGACACTGAACCAGTTGATCGGGACGTACATTGATGGGAAAGGCGATAGCAAGTGCCTCAGTGTCTGACGGAAGATGCGCTATGCGAACCCGTTGACCACCAACATCCGACAGCTACGTCCCTGACTGTACAAAATCATGATTTCCGGATTAAAGCAAGTTTTTTTGCTATCACTGCATGAGTAGAGTTGCACTTTGTTTTACCAAAACCGGTATACGTAAACAAAAGGGCAATGGCAGCCAGCGACAATGAATCTACAATCAGTCTGTCAAATAGGACATCTTTAATTCTATACGGAAAGGACAAGGAAACAGTCCAACTTCATTGGTGAAGTCCTCAGAATTGGGAGACTGAACTCTTACAGTTCAGGCAACTCAAAAACATCATAAAACCGTATGTCATCGACGTCTACACCCTCTCCAATTGGCTCTGGTCCACCGCCAATCTGTTGCGGTCGCAGCACTTTCTCGAAGCCATGGTTAATAACCTGCTCACTGACCCCATTCCATGCCAACGAAATGATCTGTATGATCTGGTGCAAAGTAATCTTCTCACACTGACGATCGTCGTTCGTATTTGCATCTTTCCACGTCTTCCATTCCTCTCGTGTGTGGCATTTGAAGCTCTTTATTACTACAGAATGTTTCAACAACAGAGTCGCAACAAAGTCTATAACGTCACAACGTCATTGAGAAACCACCCCTGAGTCATGATGTCATTCAAACTGTGAACTTCGAACAAGATAGATGCAAGTCAACCCCAGCCACCCTGATGAAGCCTAGAGGGGCAGAAACGCGCGTCGGTGGAGCAACACAAAAGCCCAACAATAGGGACCGATGGACATTGTTGTAAACTACAGTGACGGTATCCAGTTTTACTTCTACTATTCTGGCCTGGCGTCATGCCATCGCAATGACATGTCGGGGCCAACACGCAAAATCGTGATTGTTTGAGTCACGCTAAAATGTGGAATCGGGAATGATTACATCCTCGCTTTGCAAGTTGGCAGATTCAACATTTTAGCAGTCTCCCATTGTCTAAACGTACCGTGACGGTCACAACTTCCGGGACAACTTTTTAAGTATTGTATGCCTTGCTAGACATCCCAAAAGGACTCTTTTTAACGAACACGCTTTTAAACTTTCGGTTAAATGTTCAGGGATAAGTTGTTTCTGTTAAAAGAATCTATTAATCAGCATATTTGTAAATAGCCAGTATGCATTATTTTGTTCTTTTGAAGGGGCAAATAAAGGCCAAATTATAAGAAGTAAATGGGCAAATAAAGGCCAAATTATAAGAAGTGATCATGATATATTAGAAATACATATCAGATCAGAATAATATAAACTTGCTTCTACAGGCCTCAAGGGCCAATGGGTTAGTGCAGCCCTGGGAACTGGGCCAAAATGTGTGCGGGTTGTGAAGTTAAAATGAGAACACACGTCGATTACTCCATCTCCATTGAAAGCTGGCGTGGTCTGCTTGAAGAGCATTTAAAGATGATTTTAGACAGCTGCCATTCGAAATAGAACTAATGTATTGTTTCCATACACGTACGGAATTCTTATTTCTATAAACTAAGTGTGGCATCAGTAGAACAATATATGGTTATTCAGAAAGAACAATTTCAATTTCAACCTCAATTCGACAGTGGGTGAGGTCAGAACTCCGTGTATGTTATGTGTTACGTGTTAGTGTTACAGATCTGTTAACATCCCTGTTAACCTGAACCACCAAACATGCAGTTCTGGCTAACAGCCTGTTAACATTATGTTAACAGGCTGTTAGCAGCCTGTTAACATGGTGTTAGCAGCCTGTAAACATTTCAAGGAATCATTACACCATATGGATTCCAAGAATCACCCTTGTCATACACTGCTATAAAGCCTACATGCGTTTGTACATGCATTCATTTCCAGATAAGTTTCAGGTCATACACTCACGAAATATCATCTAAACGATTCAGGTGGACTGTGAATAACATCACAAAACTAATTAATGAACTTTTAAGAACGTATGGAGATTTCAAAGCAGCCAGGAAGAATGGAAAAGTAAAGGATTTCTACGAGAGTGTTGGCCAGGCCAGGTTAGTGGGCAAATTGACGACAGAGTTCACGACAGAGTTCATCAAATTCAGCAGGCTGGGGAAAAAACACATGCTGAGGCGCTATGTCCATGAAAAATCTGGCTACAAGATGAAGATTTGCGATAACTGTTGGCTTTGCCTTGCCCACAGCATACCCAACCTGTCTGTAATATCCACCAGATGCGATATACATGAGAAAAGTTTCCATCATTTCCTTTGAGGTGGTAAGAAGGGCTCTGCCTTGATTTCTCCGGGCATGGAATTCGTCCACTAACCCATTAAGCTGCTCTTCTGTGAGTCGTATGTGCCTCTCTGTAGGTTCTGTGCTACTAGCAGGTGTGCGAACAAAGTTTTCAGCTCTCTGAACAGCAACAACTTGCAAATCTGGCTCGAAAATCATCTTTCAGGATTCAACAAACCAATCAAAGGTGGCTGCTAACACTAACACTAACAGGCAGTATTCTGACCTCAAGAACGTTTAACAGATCCTTAACCACCTTGTGGTTAAAGTTTCTAAAATCTACCACAATCAGAATACATTACTGACAAGATGTTTGACAGTAAGAATAGTTATTTCGAACAAATTTAGTGAAAACCCCTAGCTGATTCGTCTGGAAACAAAAAAGTTATTCAAAAAGCAAGCTTAACAGATTTCAGTTTGCTATGATTAAGTTAACATTTCCTGTTACAGATCTGTTAGGTGTAACACCGCATGTTACAGGAGCTGTTAGAATGTATGATTTTTTTTACAGATCTGTTACACTAACAGCAGTGTCACACCGGTGTTTATCTCGAGGTCAGAATTGGTGGTTAGTGTTACAGATCTGTGACAGATCTGTAACACTAACACGTAACACATAACATACACGGAGTTCTGACCTCACCCAGTGTCTCATAGTATCGGGGTAATCAAGGCCTTCACGATGACGTTACACTTGATGTCCGTCGAGCTCCAAGTGACATCTATCAGCACAAAGGCGATTGTTATGGGGATACGGTAAAGATAACGAGGAAACAATAGTTACTCTACTTCTCAAGCCAACATATTTATGTCAGGCAGCTGGCGACTTGGCCGAGGTTTAGCGGCAGCTGACCGACCGTCCGAGTTGCATCGACACTCTTGGCCCCACCGATCGTTAGTCTTGTACAGCGTCCACGCCTCGACGTAGTCAACCTCGACATGGGTCTTACAATGATCTGAAATGAGAAACAACATGTCATTGATTAGAGAGGCTGCCACCGAGGTTAGGAAACCAATCAAGCCACGCTTACGATAAGTCTTGTAAAAATCTAACTTTCTAGTGGCCCAGTCAAATCCGCAACTTTGGGTATGAAGTGATTACTAAAATAGTGACATACACTCTTAGAAATAAAGTTTTGTAGATTTTAAAGAGACTTTAAGGAGTCTCCGCCCAATACAAATATGCACCCCGTAGAGGTACTTCAGCAGAATAAAAAACCCTTTGTGGCATTTTAGAATCTCAATTCACCAAAAACGATGATTTTTTTTCATTTTACCGAAAAACAACACCCTGTAAGGTTTTTCAAAAGCAATCAAAATTAAAGGTTTTTGCACCACTGATTTTATAACATGTTTCAAGCACATTTTCCTTTAACTTAAGAACAGCCTGGAGGCAGTATATTCGGATATGTAATATATAATTACACTTGCCTCTACATCCACATTCGACGGTAAATATGTTTGATTTCTTAATGTCGGCTGAAATGAAATAATACGGATAAAGTGTGGATAAAGTGCAAAACAACGTACATTTATACCTCGTAACTTGGCGTTCATTTACCCATTCGCTGATGAATTCTTTGACTGGGATTTTAATTTGCCAATTTGTTGACCATCTTGTTGAGCCCTCCCAAAGCAACAACTCCCTCTTCCAAAACCTCTGACTTATCAACAGAAAGCACAATGAGTATCAATTTCTTTTCTTAAACGCCCCTTACTTCATAGATTTAAGGAATACCAACATAATTTGACATACAAAGACATTTGTGGTAAAACGAGGCTAGTACACCATCCATTATAAAGATGTACCATTATTGTAACCAATGCGCTTTAGAACTTCATACCATCATTCACGTCTTTACACGGCCATTTTCTTCTACACATCGCTCCATTGTACACTTCGTCGCCCTGGAAGAGAATGAAATACGGCAAGTATTAAAGGCGTACACCGTTCGTAATGGTAGTTCATAAAGCTTGGAATTAGTGAAACCTTGGAAACAGTGATACACCTTGGAATAGTCAGTACTAAACCGTGGAGTCACTGTGCAAGTACCGCGTGAAATCGGGCGCGTTCCTTCCACGATTTATACCCTTCCAACTGCCAATCTCGTCCCAGCTGACTTTATTGATAGCAATTTGCCGGTAGTTCCAGAAACCACCTTTTTGTGGAGGATGACGTCATCCCCCATGAAATGCATTTGAAATGCGTTGTTGTCGTTAAAAAATAAACTTATATTCATGACGGGCCGCAATTGCAAATATCTAATGATTTCTTTTTAATGAAAGCAAAAGAAAGGTTTTGTGATTGTTTTGTATTCCATATACATGTACTAAAATAAAACGTTTTTATTAGAAGAATCATTTTGTATATATAATGCTCTGATTAAGCTTGGTAGATAGGACAAACATGCACTCGGGAATCACTAAAAGATGTGTCCGCTTAGAACTGGTGACATCACGAAAAGATATCTACATCCCTCGATGTGTACATGAAGATGTACGAAATCGCTCACAGCGAAGGAATTTGTTCACATTTTTCATCTCCAAACCCGGCTAAAACATTTGGTAATAAACCTTCATCTACGTTTCTTGTCATGTTTAAGATGATGTACGGATAAGTGCCAGCCGGTACTGCATGATGTAGTCAATCTTCTCTGTATCACCCTGTATGATCACACCGCTCCGTAGCTCAAATAGGCCCCGTGTGGTGGCGTAGTAAGCGGAGCGCTGATTGGTCCATATTATGGATGTGTGGTGGGCGTGTCGTGACGTGCATGCCCATATTTGGGAGATCAGTAATGTACACTGTAGGCGAGGTATGACTGGGTTGATCTAAAATATAGATTGTTGACTCGGATATGCAACTGATTTCTAAACTACCGTCAAATTCCGATCTGATCATGTAAAAATAATCTCCAAATATTGATTCGTAACCACCTTAGGTTCCAATTGCATTATTTCATGTTTTTATGCATTTTTAGGACTGATTTTTTTTAAGGTTTCACTGATTCCAAGGTTTATCAACTACCATTCGTAATTACTTGTGGCCCAGTTAAATAGAAAACCACTTATACTCCATGCCGTAGTGGAGTTATCATGAATACAAATTTGTTGAAATTGGTAGTTATATCATTTGTATATCTGTCTACACAAAGGTAATGCTGAAAATGATATTCAGTATGTATTTAAGCAATTGAAAGTATTCACATTCAATTACATACAAGTGTAATCGTATTGTATTTCAAAGTATTCACCTTGCACTATTCCTGTTAACGGACAGGTAGGCTCTATGCAGGATCCATATAGGTACAGGTGAGAGGGTTTGAACTGACTGCGGCATTGCCCGGCGCAGTGGCGCATTGCGGTTGATTCCCTGTATCCTGGTTGGTTTGTTCCTGAATATAAACTGCCTCTCCCTTATCAGCGGGAGTTCCATCTTAAGTTCGCTCTTGGATAATTAAAAGAGTACGTATAACAACTTAATCTCGTGTGGATGTTCTTCCCTGTTTGATCCCGGAGTTAGTCCCCAAGACTGAAACCCCCAGGAGATCAGTAATGGAGCCCCCCCCCCCCCCCCCCCGATAACACATGGTCGTAAACACTATGAACGTATTTTTCAGTTTCTTTTCAAATACAAATTTTGTGCTACCTGTGTCATCTAAAGTGGCCTTTAAAAATTGCCCTTGTACAATAATGGCAAAGTGAATTCATGATACATAATCAGGAGATAAACATGACACACTGTGCTGATTAAGGAAGCACGCAGTTATGTTTCGAGATTTAAAGATGCAAAACAATTTCTCGCTTTGCTAGTACGTAAACCATGGGTATATTGAGGAACTATATGATTAGGTGGCATTCGAATTCAAACAGTGAACGTGCCTGGTCGCAATGGCCACTTATAGAATAATATGAACTGATATCTACGCTCCACATCCAGTGTTCTGTTTGTAAATACGGTAGCGCCACTGCGGCCTGCTGGTAGTTTGTCTTATCTCAGAACTTTTGAAACTTGGCTGACCATGGCCAGTCCTTCAAAGCATGGCGAACGAGCATTAAAATTGCGATGTATGCCCAAGCCTAAAAACACGAAATTTTAAAGAATTCTTTAGAATGGGGTGAGAATAAACGTGACTTCATCTCAATTCGTTTTTATTTTCATTATTTGAAACAAAATCATTGTTGGTTATTTTATGCTGTTGTCATTTCTATCGTTAAGTAGTCCCTCACAGTGTGGTACCATCACATTGAGAGGTAGCTCTTTCAGCCACATGCACTTCTAGTCATGGATAATCTCTTACTATACTTATATTATACTTTGTATTCAAACAGTAATGCAATCATGTATCATGTAATGATCAGGACTCTTCATACCGATCTCAGTACTTGTCCCTAGTCACACTCTTAATGTGGCATAAGGCTTTGACACAAATGTGCATTTTCATGCTTTTGCATAAGCATGGGCAGTTAGTGTGCTCAAGTTTCAGACTAACCCATCTCAGTACAGGCTAACAAATATGCATAAGCACATAGATGCTTGTGCATAAGCATTACTGTGCGCAGGATATGGGCTCTTACTGACTCGGTGCTTGTCCTTCACAATTCTAATGGCTTGGACACGAATGTGCAGAAGGATGGAGGGTGTCTACAAAACCAAAACCCAAGACCCAAGACCCAATACCAACAAAACCAAGGCCCCCCATCTACAAAACCAAGACCTACAAAACCAAGACCCCCACCTACAAAACCAAGACATACAAAACCAAGACCCCCATCTACAAAACCAAGACCTACAAAACCAAGACCCCCATCTACATCTCTCCTTTTTTCAGCAGGAAGTTGCAATTTATCAATAAAACAGAAGCTCCTATATAAACAAGCTCTTTGATGCTTTGTACTCAGATTCTGTTCAGAACATTTAACACTGGTCAAGCTTTCCAAGAAAATAAGGATCTCGGAGTAAGGATATATAAAATACCTCAAATAGTCCTCTCGAGGGTATTCGTGATAATATAGCCTAGCTTTCTAAAGGGTTAGGGTGAATGAAAAAAAAGAACGATGTGATTACTTCTTGGGCAGGTACTATGGTACTAGGTACTAGTTTGGAGTAGGTTTGTTGATGGGTCTTGGTTTTGTAGGTCTTGGGTCTTGGGTCTTGGGTCTTGGTTTTGTAGACACCCACACGGGTGTCTACAAAACCAAGACCTACAAAACCAAGACCCCCACCTACAAAACCAAGATCTACAAAACCAAGACCCATCAACAAACCTACTCCAAACTAGTACCTAGTACCATAGTACCTGCCCAAGAAGTAATTACATTGTTCTTTTTTTTCATTCACCCTAACCCTTTAGAAAGCTAGGCTATATTATCACGAATACCCTCGAGAGGACTATTTAAGGTATTTTAGCTTTTGTATTATATCCTTACCCCGAGATCCTTATTTTCTTGGAAAAGCTTAACCAGTGTTAAATGTTCTGAACAGAATCTGAGTACAAAGCATCAAAGAGCTTGTTTATATAGGAGCTTCTGTTTTATTGATAAATTGCAACTTCCTGCTGAAAAAAGGAGAGATGTAAATGGTGTCTTGGTTTTGTAGGTCTTGGTTTTGTAGATGGGGGTCTTGGTTTTGTAGGTCTTGGTTTTGTAGGTTGGGGTCTTGGTTTTGTAGGCCTTGGTTTTGTAGATGGGGGTCTTGGTTTTGTAGGTCTTGGGTCTTGGGTCTTGGGTCTTGGTTTTGTAGACACCCGAAGGATGGGCATGCTATTTGTGGCAGTCAATTTGAAAATCAAATTAGGATGACGTAATGGACTGCCCCGGGAGTCCTATTTAAACATATATAAAGCTATAAACATAAGGCTAATGATTGCTCTATACAATCACGGTCATTCTGATCACCAGGCTTGGCACTGTGCATAGTTACAGCGTAGTCAATTCGGAAAAGGTCCTGCATGCTGGTTTTGCCAAGATTTGAACAAGATTTGAACAGATTTTGAATTGGTTCTCTGAAAGTAGTGACTTCTAGCATTTTCATGAGCTAACTTATATTTGCCTGGGGAGGGCATGGTTAGTCAATGCCTATGATTTACCTTTCAGTTGAACAATATATGTAACCTAAATCTCTGGTCATCACGCTCACATTTGGTGCATCATTTTCATCGAGAATGGCATACATCGTATATCTCAAATCCTCTTCAAACTACTTCAAACGGAACGCGTCAGTTGGTTGATGACGAGACGAGTTTAACAGCTTTCGATGAAGTGGTGGCTGCATGTTCTGATATAGAAAGCCTCTTCCTCTTCAGCGCTAACGCATAAGCATGCCCCCCCCCCCCCCCCATGAACACAGACTCACATACTGGAACTCCATACAATTCGCACTTTAAAGGCCTACCAAGCCGTTCGTGGTCATCTCCTTTTCTTGTGGCTTGACTGATTAGAAATAAACAGTGTAATAAGTGCAGTTTACAAGCACGCAAATTTGCTAAAATTACTTTTTCACTCAAACATTTGTATCTACGTATCAGAACGTATTTACGCCATAGAAAAATATTGTCAAATTCAAGTTCAGTTTTCAAATTTTTGAACGAACAAAGGAGTCCTTTAAGAGAGAATGAACCAAGCATTATTGGGTTTGTTCTCCGTATTCGTGAGTGTTGCTAGATATATCAGGTGGATTAAAGGGTTTGTGGAAGGCATCTTGTCAGATTTACAACCTTGTTCACATTTGAGTCACGCGAAAGGAGACAGAAATATATATCTAATCAATCAAATACTTCTATGAAAACAGCAATACATATGAAAAGTCAAAAGAAAAGCACGATGGTAAATAATCTTCGTTAGACTGAAGTTGGACGGATTCTGGAAGAATACACCTTCTTTATCCGGGAACGTTTCTGTGTAGGTCGTTTGTATTATATACCGTAACATTGGCAACTGATCAGCAGTTCGCGGCAGCTGGCTGGCAAATTCTCAAAAAAACAGAAGTGCATGATGAAATCGATGATTATACTTGATGAATCGCAGTCACTCGACCATCCCTAGAACTTGGACAAGGGTGATCTTCATCTTCATAACATCAGGGGTTCTGACTGACTAATCATTCGTCTCGCCAAGCTCGATCAGACAACATCGCATTTCGCGGCACATTAAATCGTCTCCGCCCAGCTGAGGTAGGTTATTAAAAACTTGGCTGCATTTTTCTTCCTTCTGCCATAATGGAAGTCAGTCTTGTCTGCTTCCTCCCGTATTTCGAGCAGTTACGGCAGTCTTCCCCCAATGTCATGACATGGTGCTGTTTCACTTCCTTCGTGCCGCTGCGACATTAACCTTTCCCCAATGTGGATTCCTAAAAACTTGGCTGTTTCCTCCTTTTGTGCAGCTCCGACAGAAGCCAGTCTTCACCAATGTGGATTTCTGAAATCTCGGCTGTTCCTCCCTTTGTGTAGCTAGGACAAGCCAGTCTCCCCCATGTTGTTTTTGAAAACTTGGCTGTTTCCTCCCTTTGTGTAGCTATGACGGGAACCAGTCTTTCTAAATTATATTATAGATGTATAGATATAGAAAAGAATGAAACTGTGTGAAATCAACTTTCAACATGAACCTAATCAGTCCATATTTATATCGTTCCAGTTCAATCCAAGCAAAAAAATGAACATTCAGTTTGTTCTTGCTACTATTCTCTTGGTTGGCATTTTTGGCCTCTCCGAGGGCCTCTCTTATCTTACCACCTCGCGCCGCACCACTCCCCCTACACCCAGGATTCCGACCACGCCCTGGCGCCGCACCACTCCCCCTCCACCCAGTATTCAGACCACGCACTGGGACCCCGCCACTCCCCCTCCACGCAGGACCGACTGGCCTCACGATCACACCTCTACAGGTAGGAAAGAACAATCGCAACAATATCTTTTCCCGAGAAATCATAACTAAAACATCTCCTTTACACCCCCACCCCCTTCCATTTGCCTTGACGCACTTTCGAGGCGGTGTATAAGAAGAAAATGACCCCTTGAAAAAAGTGTCCAGTCCTAATTTATCATGATGACTGATTACGGTAAATGGTTCTATCGGGGCAATGACTGTCAATAGCTCAGAAATTGAAGCGAATAATATAAAGATTTGTCCCCCGGTCATCCTATTCTGGGATATTTGTTAACTGGAATTTCTGCATGATAAAGGAAGAGTCTACATTTTAAAAAATCGTTACAAGTCATTCGAGACACCATCAAACGGTACCTCTAACGCCTTCTCCATTCTTCCTTCATAGCACTGCTGTTCGAAAAGTCGAAATATGGTGTTGTTGGCGATGGTGGGGATGAGGAAGGGGGTATCAGTAAACTCCTATTATTTGTGTTGGCTGACGGCATTAAATCCTTTTTTCAGAACCTTATTTCTGAGAGTGTACGACCGTATTAAGGTCGTAAACGCCTACGCCGTTCGTTAAAAGTTTTGAATACTAGTATGTAATTGAATGTGAATACTTTCAATTGCGTAAATACAAACTGAAGATAATTTTCAGCATTGCCTTTGTGTAGACAGATATACAAATACTATAAATACCAATTTTCAACAAATTCGTATTCATGATAACTCCACTACGGCATGGAGTACAAGTGGATTTCTATTTAACTGGACCACAAGTAATTACGAACGGTGTACCCCTTTAATGATTGTCGTATTTCATTCTCTTCCAGGACGAAAGTGTACAATGGAGGTATGTTATGAACCAAGAGGCGGCCCGTGTAAACACGTGATTGATGGTATGTAGTTCTAAAGCACCTTGGTTACAATGGTTCATCTTTATAATGGATGGTGTATTATCCCTCGTTTTTACCACAAATGTCTTTGTGCGTCAAATTTTGTTGGTATCAAATGTGCAGAAGGCACACACTCGGTTCATTATTCCTTAAATCTATGAAGTAAGGGGCGTTTTAGAAAAAGAAATTGATACTCCTTGTGCTTTCTGTTGATAAGTCAGAGGTTTTGGAAGAGGGAGTAATTGCTTTGGGAGGGCTCAACAAGATGGTCAACAAATTGGCAAATGAAAATTTCAGTCAAAGAATTCATCGGCGAATGGGTAAATGAACGCCAAGTTACGTGGTATAAATGTACGTTGTTTTGCATCACACCTCGCGGTTGAAAGTGCGTGTTTGATTTCTGTCACACCAGGCGACACTAAATCTGTATTATTTCATTTCAGCCTACATTAAGAGATCAAACAAATTTACCGTCGAATGTGGATGTAGAGGCAAGTGTAACTATATTGAATATCCGAATATACTGCCTCCAGGCTGTTCTTAAGTTAAAGGAAAATGTGCTTGAAACATGTTATAAAATCGGGAGTGCAAAATCCTTTAATTTGGATTGCTTTTGAAAAACCTTATAAGTTCTTGTTTTCCAGTAAGATAAAAAAAACTCATCGTTTTTGAGATTCTAAAAAACCACAAAGGGTTTTTTTATTCTGCTGAAGTATCTCTACGGGATGCATATTTGTGTTGGGCGGAGAATCCTTAAAGTATCTTTAAAATCTACAAAACTTTATTTCTGAGAGTGTATGTCACTATTTTAGTAATCACTTCATACCCAAAGTCGCGGATTCGACTGGGCCACTAGAAAGTTCGATTTTTACAAGACTTATCGTAAGCGTGGCTTGATTGGTTTCCCAACCTCGGTGGCAGCCTCTCTAATCAATGACATGTTTCTTCTCATTTCAGATCATTGTAAGACCCATGTCGAGGTTGACTACGTCGAGGAGTGGAAGCTGTACAAGACTAACGATCGGTGGGGCCAAGAGTGTCGATGCAACTCGGACGGGTCGGTTACCTGCCACTAAACCTCGGCCAAGTCGCCGGCTGCCTGACATCTATGTCCAAATGAGGAAACCATGTATATGTTTGAAAATACGGACTGTTCCCATGACAGCCAAATTACAATGTAGAGGCCCGAATGAGAAATACATATGTTGGCTTGAGAAGTAGAGTAACTATTGTTTCCTCGTTATCTTCATTGTATCCTAATAACAATCGCATTGTGCTGATAGATGTCACTTGAGCTCGAGGGACATCAGTGTGACGTCATTGTGAAGTCCTCGATTACCCCGATACTATGAGACACTGTTGAATTGAGGTTGAAATTGAAATTTTTCTTTCTGAATAACCACATAAAGTCAACTGATGCCACACTTCGTTTATAGAAATAAGCATTTAGTACGTGTATGGAAACAATACATTAGTTCTATTTCGAATGGCAGCTGTCTAAAATCATCTTTAAATGCTATTCAAGCAGACCACGTCAGCTTTCAATGAAGATGACGTAATCGACGTGTGTTCTCATTTTAACTTCACAACCCGTACACATTTTGGCCCAGTTCCCAGGGCTGCACTAACCCACTGGCCCTTGAGGCCTGTAGAAGCAAATTTATATTATTCTGATCAGATATGTCTTTCTGATATATCATGATCACTTCTTCTGTTTGAATTTGATTACTAATGAAAATTACAGAGCATCATGGAGTAGGAATGGCCTGTCGTATAATGTGTATTCAAGCAAGAAAACACAGGAAACATTCAGGAAAACTGTAAGAGCTGTTCATGTTATTTGCTCGAATTATCTTCAGCATTTCATATAACTATCACTTTAATACCATTTCATTTTTATTATCTGGTCAAGAGTCATACTTAAGTTAGACTGAAGTGGAGTATATATCAGCTATTTTACATAATACACTTGACCACATGGCTCTCACTTGAGATTGTAAACTTAAATAGCTATGATTCATCAAGTGCACTGTCTCAAGTTAGAGCCATGTGGTCCAGTGTAATAAGTCTTAAACGGCGGTCATGTTGAGGCAAGACCCTGGAGGAGTAAATAGTATAAGAATTGTATCACTAGCAATTACCAAAGCTCGGCACGGAGTTTGCGACATAGACTATTCGGTAAGGCTGTCTAATATTTGTGGGGGAGGGGCGTGTCGGATTTGGTGGAAGGATCAGAAGAACCAACCGAGAGAAACATTTGTATTTCATATTGATTATAATTTGGCCTTTATTTGCCCCTTCAAAAGAACAAAATAATACCAGCGCATTCCCCATCAAAAATGGTCGACATTCGACTGTTGCAACCATGTCCAAATACTGTAAAAACGAGACTGTTATAATTTGGACACTCTCGTGCCCAATAAGACTTTTTGCATAGGGCCGAGTTTGCTACGTATAATTGATGCTCTCCGCACAACTGGTAGTCCGCATGCGTATTGCTAAATGGCTGTTAGGGGTTTTGCTGTGGCTTTTGAAAGAAGCCAATATGTATGGCACGCCAAAGCGGAATTATTTCAACCCTGAAAAAATATTAGCAACTACAAATTTCTTGGCAACAGAGAAGAAATACTATTTAAACTTTCAAAAATATACCCGACAATCTTTTAAAAAAGATAAAATTTTGTAGACTCAAGTCAACATTTTGAAAAAACAAGCCAACAATTTTTTTTTCGTGATACTTCGAAAAATTCGTTTACATTTTTTTCTTCTCTTAAAAATATTTCTCCACGCAATTAAAAAAAAAATCTTGACAAAATTTTACTGCAACATTTATTTTCGTTCAAGATTTTTTCTTGGCAACATTTTTTTCGTTCAACATTTTTCCGTTCAACAACGAGCGCCACCTATGAACTGCTAATAGAACTCGCGCGCAGGGACGAGGTTAAGCTGGGTTACTTCATACTCATAGCAGGTCGGGAATTCTGATCGTTCGTTCGTTCGTATGTTGTTGTTGCCATCTCAAAACAAGCGCCTTTTATCATACTTCTCACATAGGATCAGATGAATAAGTTCGCGTGTTGGTTGGTGGTGATTGGTGTGCAGCTAGGATTATGGTGACAACCACGTGCGTAAGATATTCGTGTAAAGAAACATGCCAGAAGTACCCCGTAGCTAAACCTCGTCTCGAGGGGATATAGTTCAATTAGTTGTTCACAGGTGGCGCTCGTTGTTGGACGAAAAAATTGTTGACGAAAAAAAATGTTGCAAGAAAAAAATGTTGAACGAAAATAAAAGTTGCCGTAAAATTTTGTCAACATTTAAAAAAAAAATGTTGCGGGAAAATATTTTCAAGAGAAGAAAAAAATTAAATATTTTTTTCACGAAATAATGAATTTGTAAAGTTTTTTTTTGAAGAAAAAAAGTTTAACCCCAAAATATTTTTTTCTAACGAATTTTTCTAAATGTCAAAAAAAATGTTGGCTTGTTTTCTCAAAATGTTGGATCTTTTTTTTAAATAATGCTTATATTTTGTACAGGGTTGAAATAATTCCGCTAATGTTGGCTTGTTTTCTGAAAATGTTGGATCGTTTTTAAAATGTTGCTAATATTTTGTACAGGGTTGAAATAATTCCGCTTTGGCGTGCCATAAATATGCACTATTTTGATTTAACGCTGTCCGTTGTTGAGAAAGGTTTTTTTCTGGTGATTGTACGTGTCTCATTTCAATTACCACAAGTTACAAACTGGCCACATGTCAGGAGCTTATACTTAGTGACAACGTATTATTACAGCGGTAGGTTGGTCAACAAGGATTTTTTTATTGAATTAAATCTGCTGGTCCATGCTAACAATCCAAATTGTGTGATTTATGACTGAAACAGATAACTCATATGGAAAACAAACTGGTTAGCAATTTTTTTGCGTCGTCAAAACACGAAAACTTATTCCTAGCCGAACATTACGATAATGCCCACGTAACGCCACAACGTGGGGCCTAATGCTATACTAGGCAACGCCACCCACTAAGGCTATGCGCTGATTGGTTCGTTTGACCGGTTTTTCTAAAATATGAGACGAAATTCCGCCGGAATAGCGAACGTGTACCGACGAGCAGCTTCCATTTCGTCGCCTGCCGCGAATCATGTATCCTAGCGCAAATAGTGCAGTCAAAAATTATTTGAAAAAGGCATTGGAATTATTGTCAGTTTTAAAGCATTTCGACATTTTCAAATGTCATGTTTGGCTGGATAAAGTTTTGCAATATTCTTATTGTAATTAAACAAAATGTGGGCCAGGACAATCGTCATGTTTGATCAGGATGCTACACATCAGATGACATAAACTTTCATTACTAAAAGATTCTATACAGAAAACGCGTGCTTTGGATAGAAATGACTTGCTCAAAAAACAGGCCACTGCTCAAAACAATGATATCATACACGTGGTTACCACTTTCAACCCTACTCTACCCGATCTCAAGACACTAGTAAACAACAACTGGGACAATTTAGAAAGCTCAGAGAAAATGAGACAATCACTTGGTTCCGCTAAACCACTCATTAGCTATAGGAGGTGCAAAAACCTCAAGGATATCCTCACAAGAGCTAAAGTTACGCATAAGGACAATGGACATGATACTAGAAATCGTCAATCCAATCAAATGACACTAACATTCGCACCCCAACCGCAAAGGGGTACAGTTAAGTGCAATTACAATAGATGCAAGAACTGTAAATTCATGAAGATATCTGATCACGTGACAAGCAACATCACCAAACAGAAACATAATATTAAGCAAAGGATAAGTTGCAACTCTGAAGGGGTCATTTACCTCATTGAATGCACCAAATGTGGTATACAATATGTAGGCCAAACATCCAGGAAATTGAAAGCTAGACTCAATGAACACCGATCAGATATCTCCAGGAATAAACAAACTTCGGTTGCTAATCACTTTAACTCCAAAGGACACAATCATGTCGATCACATGAAAGTCTACGGACTAGAAAAACTCCCCATAGCGCAATGCAACGAAAATCGTCTGCTAGAACGCGAGTCCTACTGGATCTATACACTTCGGTCCGCCAGACCTCTTGGTCTAAACATAATGAACCAACTGGTCTCTGTAATTGAACACTGTGCATAATACTTACTTCCCGTAGTCGTCCCGATGGCGTTTAATGCACTATCTCTCCCGTATTCATGATTTTATTATCATTTTTATATGCACTTTCGCATCATTTACTTTGTACTTGATCCGCCATCTTGTCAATCACATCACGTGACTTCGGACTCGGAGATACTCCGGAAACTCCCGAAGCGTAAACTCAACAGTGCCTTCACCTTTGACTCCTGCCCTCCGGCCAATCAATGACTTTGTTTATTTTAGATATCAACAAATAGACACGTGGACAGGGAGTCCTGGTTTTTAATGACGTCCGTCATCATCCTCACGTCTTCTGTTGTACTTATATATAAACATATATTTCCTGTCTGTACATTAGACTTTGAAAAAGGATTCAAAATATCCGAAACGTCGTCTTTACAACGTTGTAGTGTTGTTTTTTTATCAACCAGGACAATCGTCATGACATTGGGTGTTTAAATAATGGCTCGTTAAGATCGTCGGCATGGCAGTCGCCCGTCAGAATCGGATTAACCGAGGTGCTGTGCGAGTTTGGTCTTGCGACGGCGGTATCGGAATTATTTTTTTCCGCGGTTTACATTGAAGCCTAGGAAAAAAAAACGAAAAAAACCACGCTGTTTTTTGTCGGAAGACATGAAAAAGATCTAGGGAACTGCATTGTTTGTTATTCTATGACATAGTCTAACTACTGTAAGTATTCTGGTGGGTATATACATGTATGTAAAATTGTCGATACGGAAAACCAGCCCTGTCCATTATGCTGTCCGTCGCCTTTGCTTTGATTGATGTACGGTACATACAAATACACAACCAGGCTACATTAGGTTAGCCTAGGGGCCTAGGCCTATAGGCTATAGTATAGGCCTACACATTTATGTACGCCCACCTATACGTGGTGCGATACATCATGTCACAATGTAGGCCTACCGTACAACATGCATTGTTGGGGAACGATATGGAAGACCTTCAAAATTCATCCATTTTACACACAAAAAAACACTTCAATCGATGAATGAATAATAAATAGGCCTAGGCCTACCCATCCCTTGCCTTGGCCTTGTTCTTGGGAGTTGCTATAGGAATGTAGGCGTATAAACTAAATCATTCCTACTGTCTATATATTGTTTCCACAAGGATTTACGTCATGGCGTCATCAAAGATGTCGCGATACAATAAAACACAGATGACTTCACGTCATCCAGTCCGCATCGGCATGTACACCAGATTGTGTGACGTCTGGGTGGAAGAGCGATGATGGGTTATTGCAACACGTTTTCCAGTTAAACGGTCTCACGGATTTGTTCAGTTTGACGTGCCCAAATGTGCTGAAAATTGTGGGTTCGAGAGATACAGGGAGACTCAATCGATCTGCTTGCAAGTTCCAGTGAATTTTGGTCTGCTAAAACTATGATGAATTGTGAGTTTTGAGCCATCTGGTGGGAACGATCTATAGTTCATTCATAAATGTTATGTCCGCAATGTTTCGGGCCCTGAAGGGCAAACTACTGGTCGGATTTCTTTGGTAACCATGGTAATGAAAATAAATGTTTTGTATGCATGTGTGTACATTGAATTCGGACATTTTCTGCTCAGTCAGTACAGTTTATTTCTTGACCAATCTGGCTGAAACATGCAGGTTATTATTCTTATATGTCCATCTGCCCATGTGCAAATAATGATTGAGAAATATCCAGAAACAAAAGATGGCTTATAATCAAGGACCCTCCAAATGATCGAAGCGAACATAACATTTACGAATGGACTGTATTGGTTGCGTTTTTCAACTAGGGCAATTTTGCAACATGTTTTTTTTGTCAGAGTTGCATTGAACAATCTGATAGAAAAACTGGGGCAAGAGTTAGGTCTGCTCTCTAAATTCCTTTTAAGAAAACCATTGCTTTGCATCATTAAATGATTCATGATTCCTCGTTCCTCATTCAACGAATCAAACTGCAATTTAAAAAAAAAATCGTAAATGTTCTTTAGACTTCTTCCTTGATGCAGTGGAAACTTCAGATTGGGTAAAAAGTAACTTTGAAAGCGACTCTTTTTATAAAGCGGGTGGATATATTAAGATAACGACAACAACAACACTACGGTACACATAATACACATATTACACAGAGGACAATTCCCCAGCCGCCGATATCCGAATGTCACAACCTGTCCTCGCGGCCACCTTCATAACATTCTCCCCTCCTTGATATGACCCATATCAAAGCAGTCCAAAGTACTTTGTAACTTCTAAAATCTTACACTGAACACCAACGATAAAAATTGTTAACTCCCAAATCCCTACTAAAAGATTGACCCATAATAACCCAAAGAAAGGAATTTTACTACGTGCCCGGTGAATTGTAAATACTTGTTCTAAAATAAAGAGTATTTGCTAAATAAAGTCTTTGCTCGTTCAATCATGTATGGATCTCTGTACTGAGACCCTACTGGTAATCCATTCTTGTATTCCATGCTGGTATTCTATACTGAAAAACAGAGTCAAGCCCAAATAGTCCAAAGACAATGTTCTAGTTTGTCTTGAATTCCAACAGATGGCAGCACTGACTGGAGGCACTAAACGTTTCTATAAAACCAACTCCAATGAAGAATCCTTGAATAATACTTTGATAAGAACTCACATTGCATAGAATACAGAACTGGAACTGGCAATTTTAACAGGTTGCTAAACTTTTCAATACTAAACACGCGGTTTCATGTGCACTTGAAACCTAAGAAACTTGGCAGCCTAAAAGCTGCTGCAAACCTGTCTGTAAATACCAGTACCTCATTCCAAACACAAGCATTTTTACCTGAATTATACTTCCACTGATTCCTTGGAAAGAATCTCTTGAATTATCCATTTGAATGACGATACACTTCAATAACTACAATTCAATGCAGTTTTTAGGTTGGAACTTTCTGTGGAGTCAGCAAATGACAGAATTACCAAAATTCCAACAATTTTTCCTAGCCAGAAACTTCTGGAAGCAAAAACGTGAAATCAACCCCTTTTTTTCCAAATGCATACAGACTCACAGAATGTTTCAATTAAAAAAAAACACACATTTAAATTCTACCATAACTTCCGAATTATAATGCACACATTAAATTAGATTATTACTCCGATATCCAAGCCAGTGTCTGCCCGTAATGATTTTAGGGTTTTTTTTCGAATTTTCATACTGTTCAACTGCAAGTGTTTCTTGAAAAAAAACTGATAGGACGATTTATAGTCTCTCTTTTCGATTTCTCCGCGTCTCTCCAGCAAGAAAAGCCGTACGACTGGTCTATTCATGAGTTTTCCGCCAACCTTCACCGTGACGACCCGAACAGCCCCATCAGGACCTGGGTGAACTGCCTCTACCCTGCCCAATGGCCAGTGTCCTCTTGGTGTCTCTGTTGAGACGATTAGAGCGACGTCTCCGATGTTTAGAATTTCGGTATCCTTTGTCCACTTATTTCGTGTTTGCAAAGACGGCAGCCACTCGGATATCCACCGCTGCCAGAAGTGTCTCATCAACTCCTGCACACGACGCCATCTTTTGTTCGGGTTGAAACTTGAGTGATCGACTATCTCTGGCGCAAAACGACCACCGACTTGTCCATGTAGGAAGTGATTTGGTGTCAAAGGCACCAAATCTGCTGGATGACTCGACTGGTATGTGAGCGGCCTTGAGTTTAGTAGTCCCTCAGCCCAAACTATTGCACTTTGGAGCTCTTCGTCGTTGATATCGGCATTACCCATGATTGCATACATTGCTTTCTTCGCCGCTTTAATCATCGATTCGTGTACCCCACTGAAGTGTGGCGCTCGTGGGGGCTGGAAGTGCCATTTTACACCGTATCCACCAGTTTCCTCCTGTATCTTTTATTGGTCCAGTGCTGCTAGCGCCGCCAATTCACCGTGTCCACCAACGAAGTTTAATCCGTTGTCTGTGATTATGTCATTGGGAATTCCGCACCTAGACGCCATCCGAAAAAAGGCGTTAATGAAACTGTCTGTATCGAGGTGAAAAGTCATTTCCAGGTGGACAGCTCTTGTTCCAAGACACGTGAAAAGGCACAGATAGCGTTTCTGCCTGACCTTGCCACGGCCTTGCTTCTTGACAAATGGCCCTCCAAAATCGATCGACGACTTCGAAAATGCTCTCATGGATAGTTTCAGGCGAATCGATGGAAGTGGTGCCATGACCGTGTTGATTGGAACCGCCTTCCTCTTCGTACATACCTTACAATCGTGTTCTATCTCACTGCCTTATCTTTTTCCTTTAGATTATTCCCCTGTGTGTGCTTAGGATGCTCAATTCATTTGATTGTCTCCGCCGCTGCTATCTGGTCCATTGATTCTTGGTTGATAAACCGTTTGTCAGGCGTCCACGACAATCTCCGTTTTCAAATGCTGACTCTCGCATCGAAAATCTGGTACTTGGGTCTGCTAAAGGTACCCAAACTTTTCATTAGATTTAAGGCTGCCCTATTAGTAAAAGACAGGATAAAAGCACCACCTGAGACGCTGCTTGATGCTTAAATAGGCGTTAATACCAAGTTTTTTGCTTGTTGCGGTAATATAGTTCCATTAGTGCTAATGGCATCGTGATGACGGTCACTTTACGAGCAGGGCATATCAATATGGTACCTTTATGTGTTTTGATTTTTGAGACATTGGTAATAATATCCAAAAGACGCTATAAATGGATATAATCCCAAATAAATCAAGCAAAAACCCGGCAGGGCAGAGACATGTATTCATGCACGACCGGAAGTGTGGCAGATTTAAGGATGCCCTATTAGTAAAAGACAGGATTAAAGCACTACCTGAAACGCTGATTAATGCTACCATTAACCTAGATAATTTAAAGGTACCTTCTTGATATGCTCTGCTCTTAAAGTGACCGTCATCAAGATGCCATTAGCACTAATGGAACTATATTATGTTTTATGATATAGGCGCCTGAAATTTAAAAAAAAAGGTTGTCAAAGTGTATTGATGTGTTCACGCCTAGAATATTGACCTCAAGAAAAACACGTTTTTTTATGTTTTAGTACGCACTACTTTTGAAGCGTATGGAAAATGACAGACAGACAGATTTGTTCGTTCAGATAATGAATTTTTTTCTCCATCAGTTGTATCACTGACATCATCTATTTTTCATTGCAATTACTAGTCAGCACCTAACATTTCAATAGGCGTCAATACCAAGTGTTTTGCTTGTTGCGGTAATATAGTTCCATTAGTGCTAATGACATCGTGATGACGGTCACTTTACGAGCAGGGACCTGTTTCATAAAGCCTAATAAAGTGCCTTTAGCCCTAATGCTAGGATAAAGTCACTCCTTAAAGGAAGAACACGTTTCATAAACGTGTCTTTAAAATATCTAGGTTAATGTTACCATTAAGAGTGTTTCAGGTAGTGGTTTTATCCTGTCTTTATTTTATTTGGTTCATTTAAACCTGAAGGTAGTCTAGAGTTCCTTAAGCCGCGAAGAACATATGTTTCGATTTTTGTCGTCTGCTGTCGGAGGAGTTGGAGCATTCTACTCAGAGAAATGACGCCCTCCCAGTATCATTGCAAGTGTGTATAGCATTACGATATTTCGCAACCGGGCATGAACAATCTAGTATTGGTGATATTAACCATGTGAGCATTGCGACAACATCGAGGTGTATTGGCGCTGTGTCATCCGCGTTTGCAGCACGCATTGACCAACACGTTCACTTCAAAAGGGACCTCCGGAAGGTCAAAACCAAATTTTTTGATAACACGGGTTTTCCAAGAGTAATTGGATCGATCGATGGGACCCATTGTCGTATACGCAAGCCTCACATCAACGAAAACGTGTATATAAATCGGAAAGGATACCACTGGCTTTTGACACCTCTTGCCAATGCCCAAACCAGACAGGAAGGGGCATTCCAGCGGATACAAATAAGAGCCAGATGCATCATAGAACGTTGCAACGGTCTCCTAAAGCAACGGTTCAGATGCCTCCGCAAGGAGATTCAATACACACCACAAAACGCAAGCATTATTATTCAGTCCTGGTGCCTGCTCCACAACATTGCTGTCCGGGATAGATTGCCCTTAGTGGAGGATTCAGATGACGATGACGATGATGACGAGACCTCTGATGATGACGCAGGGGATGATGACTTTCCTCCTCGAGACACAGAGTTAATGCATGGAAAGGAAGTTTCGTATGTCGAAAGGGCATTCATATAGTGTATGGGAACCAAAGACACTGAAATTGACACATTTTGCCACAGCCCGATCATGTATTACGAATCTCAACACATTAAATCACTCTGCGTTCGAGTATTTTTTTTTCACCAATGAGGTACACCATACAATCATTTATTAATGGCAGGCCTGTTAAATTTAATGTAATGGCAGAGTAAAAACGAGTTATGAAATGCTTTTAATACGCAGCTTTAAATAGACGTTATATCCTTCCTTTATGGTACCTTGAAGGAAGTCTGTTAAACAGTGTTATGAAACAGGCCCCAGGGCATATCAAGATGGTACCTTTATGTGTTTTGATTTTTGAGACATTGGTAATAATATCCAAAAGACGCAATAAATGGATATAATTCCAAATAAATCAAGCAAAAACCCGGCAGGGCAGAGACATGTATTCATCCACGACCGAAATCAAAATGTCAAGTTGTGGTAAATACATGGCTGGAATTGACCAATGTGGAATTAATTCTCAATCTGTGGTTGATTCTTAATCTACAGAGTCAGGCCATCACAGAAATATGCTTTTTGATAATACATGTATATTTAAGAAAATGTGGTCTCACTGGTCAGTTTAGAACTTGTACTTTGACAGGGCCATGTCAATGCGCCAGTGACGTTTTGATGGATATGGTGTACGGAAATCTCTTTTTCTCAGGCAATCGGTATTGGAATGTTTTTAAACTTTATTATGCTATTGGCAAGGGGTTCTTCTTCACACATATAAAATTTTGTGCAGATTGATTGGTCCAATGTGTACTTTTTTACCAAAACTAATTCACAACAATGTACACGTAATGTACACAGGTTTTAATAGAGGGCTCTGGCCGGCAGGCGTTTCGAGAATTTTTTTTTCAGATTTCAATAAACCTTTTGAACGAATTCCATATGGCCCGTGGTGGGACCCGAAGACACATTATGGAGGAATGTATGTTTTTATGGGGTACCATTTGTTTTTCATGGGGTACCATTGGTTTTGCAGATATTCTGTTTTTTCCTAAAGAATATTCAATATTCGCAAGCAGGTTTTTTATGCTCACAGATATGAAGAGGGTTCTATGCTCAAGTTTTTTGGTCATCAGTCTCTTGTTCCTCAAGAGTCAAGTGTTTTCCAGTCTGGTGGCCTGCAAAAACCCTTTTCAACCAATGTTTTATGCATTTACCATTCGGCAACATGTTGGTGGGGGAAAAACCTGACCCCTGACCCCTTGAATTGATTGCCCAGGTTCAACAACATGCAATTGTCCCAAGGAAGTCACCAGTACCACCTCTTGACAGTCTTGCCAATATCATGCCAGTGAAAAGGAAGGGTAATGATGGTTGAAGGTTGGGATTAGGGTAACATCAAAGGGGTACCCCTACCTCGCATTGGGTTAAACATGTCACAGGACTGTACTACCATGAAGGTTTGGGGGTTCGACTCGAGCGCCCCCGGGTAAGCAGCTCGGAAGAACTTATTGAGAGGCCAATGTTTTTTTTCGGGGGGGGGGGGCTTCCCGCAATGCACTGGCTTAATCATGTCAGAAGGATGGGGGTTGGGGGGGGGGGGGGCTCCCAATGTCGACAGTTGCGTGAGTTCACTAGAGCTTGCACTTTACATATGAATCTGCCAGAGTGATAGTCCGGACACCTTTCAGGGGGAGGGGGATATTTTCTATTTCTACACCGGCTATTATCATGATGCAGTTGAGTTACTGCTAAAGAGATTCACGGAGAAAACCGTCGATCAAAACAAAAAAAATGGCTGAAGGAACTATAGCCGGTTCCCAACCAGGGGGTTTGGGGGTCCCCCCCCCAAACTTAAAGACGCTGCGCGCTTACTAGGGCACTGCACATTTCTTGCAGGGGGAATTTTCAAAGCATCCTGATACTGCTAACCTAATTTGCATTAATTTCTCCAATCCGGCGACTTAACAATGGTTAATTTACAGTTTATTCTGAACACCCAAACGACAATATTTCAAGACCAATTTCTGGACATGGGAGCAACAGAACTATTTTAATAAAGAAAAAATCATCTCATCATACGAGTTAATAATAGTGTATGAATTTGAAACATTATTACGTTACATGTAGAAACATTGGAAAACTTTATATCTTGTGAATATCGAGCATCAAGCGAAGCAGTTATTAAAAACGCGGGAAACCGTTTCACATAGCGTGAGAGAAGTGCTCTTTCAGTTTAGCCTTTTCTTTTCTCAGGGTGCGAACTAGATCATAAGCTGACCATGTACATACCTAAGGTCTAGTGAGCAATGGCGCGTATCTTTAAAAACAAAATTATCCACTTGTCTCAAAACCTTGAAGCACTATTTGTGGACCAGAGAGGGGAAAGGACGAACTGTACTCCGGATTTAACTTCAACGTCTTAGACCAAGCCTTTATTCTTACGATGTAAGGGGTGATATGGTTTTCTGCAAATACACAAATACAGGACTCATAACTAACATAACTAAAATATGTCAGATCTGAAAACAAATACAACTACAAAAGCTGTAAACTCACCAACACTACGCAGTCGCCCTCTGGCGTTATAAGATGGAACTACATGTGACAAATTTTGGCATGACCTGTAGCCCAATTCAGCCTCAATTTCTAGGCCAAAAACAGTGTGTACACGGACCACACTCTCAGAAACTCATAAAAAGATCATCAAGAACCTATTGAATTACATGATTAACAACAGACTGCTATAAACTGGAGCAGAGAGCTATTCAGCCAGTGCGGGTGTCCGAAGTGAACAGGCATCCCCCAATGAGATTACATGCACAACTTTGTGCCCAAATAAAAACATCTTTTACATATTATTTAACCTTGTCAGTACTCACAGAACGTTGAGAGGACCCTCTCCACCACAGTGTGCGGGTTTGGAGAAATTGAATTCATTTGCTTGTGGCAAAAATGGTAAACTTTCGCGAAAAAATCACCAAAACACTTCCATTGGGCGGAAGTTGGCAAGAGCGAAAACCCCACGTGGTAGAAAAAACCTCAAGAACGTAATGTAGACTACTGTATACAGAGTGTCCCAAAAATAGGGCAATACTAAAACTTAGCTCAATACGCAACACTATTAGAAACTTGTTTGCATAGGCCTCCCAGTACAAAATTCAATCTGCTCTACATTCTACACGAGTGTTCTAATTCAGTTCACATACATTTTTTTGTGATTCAAATGCTAGGATTTTTAACAGACTTTGCAGAGGTTTAGTTCTATATCTTTTCAATAGCATTTGTGAATTTGAAACATTCTAACGATTCTAAATTGTGTTCTGAATTTGAGACAATACGCGGCCGTGTTTACTGCCCGTGGGATCAGAGAATATCTTTCTGCCTTGTAAAATCTCTAGAAAAGGAGTTCCTATTTCAAAATCGACTTGAATTATGTTAGTTGATACATGAATATATTATTCATAATCAATAAAGCCCCAATTGATGTTTGCAGACCAAATAACCAACAGTCCAGGCGGTATTCGGGCATCCGATGATAGCACCAAACAGTTAATAGTGCTCTCAGCCCTATATATGACGCAATAGGATAGCAAAAGGAACTAAAACAAAATAAATAGGGGCAATTTATGGGATATGTAGCATTGGTGAGGGTGAACTTCTATACTGCATATAATCCGCCTCGAGGAAAACATACAATCTATTCGCGATAAATCTCAGGTCTGCGCCGGCCTATATATTGATATCATCGCTGCGGACTGGACACCAACTTCTAAGTGCTTTCTTGTGCAAAGCACGGTAATGCATTGCATGATGTACTATGATATCCTATCCATGTGGTTCTCAAGCATGAAATGGCAAGATGATAGCATCTTGACTATTTATAGGAGGAAAGGAAAACATACACCTCCGCACACGAACAGGCCACTTATGAACAGAGATGGGGACAAGTAGATAATAAATTAGATCCGACAAGCCGAGAAGCCCGTGGCGACGCATGTAGCTGGCGGTCTCCCATTTGCGTGGCTTGCATGCCAGAGGCAGTTAGGCGTAGGTGAAGGGGACTGCCCTCCTTTTTCCGAAATTACTTACAAGAGTGATCGGTTTTGTATTTTTCATTTTATTTCTATTTTTAATGAACAGGAACTTGTATAGAGTGTTTTCACAGTAGCCATGGAGGGCAGAACAATGATTTGTCATGCCCGACTTAATTGCATCAAATGCTGCCATGGTTTCTTTTGTCTGTCCCTCCAAATTGGCCGATGACGTCATATGCAACCACTCCATACCTACATTAGTGACAAGCCACTGTCTACCGCGCCGTGATTGATGTTAATGCTGAAAAAACATGACTGAAATGACTGTGTTGACGTCGCCATGACACTGGCAACGCAACAGCCATCGGTCATCGATTAGTCACATGTTTGAGCTCAGGCCGTGTTTCTCATTGATCTATACATTTTTATATCATTAGTGTATGCATTGTACGGCAAGTGTATGGTTTCTTTTAATCGTAATCTTTGACTTCGGCAATGACTACCATGAAGGCCTACCTAACAGGGCTGTTTTTTGGCATCGCGTGGTGGCTCTGAACCGCGAACCACCGGTCGGTATTTTTTTGGTTAACGTGAATTGTTAGGGGCATATTTATCTCACGAAGTATTCATTCTATGATATTCGAATACTATTAGATCAAGTTCTCTCTTCCATCAACGTTGGATATTTCATTTAGACTTAGATTTACGTGTTGAACCGGTGTAAAAATATTTTTTATGCTCTGACTGCAGCTCATTTTGAAGCTATATCACCCACCTGTAGATCAATCACTACGTACTCCGTTATAATCTCAAGTTTCTGAACTCCCGGGCCTGAGCATGGAGGCTGATATTAGGCAAGAGTGCTAACAATTTACGTTGCTTAGAAAGCACTCTATCTATGTGACCCAGTTTAATATCCGTGCCCAAGCAGATCTCAGGCAGGATAAATAATCGATCCTTACAAAAAAAACCGTACACTATAGTCCATAGTTATATCGCCGCTGTGTGTAATCCATAGCCATATGAACGATTCCAGTGTCGTGAATGGACTAAGTTCACGAGGCAAATATATCTAGGCCCACACCCGTTTTTGTTTCCTTTTGCTGTTATTTTTTGTACCTTCTCCTGACCCTGGTCACATCTCGAGTTGGTCCTCTGTTACATCTGGATCGGTTGTGATTCTTCCGCCATTCTGCTGGGACCATGGCAGAGCGTGATAGGTGAGTCTTCTTTTTGCAACGAATTCTCCGTGCTCTTGTCATAACTCCTATGTAATAGAACCTTCCATGTTTTTCCTGGTTCCCATGAATACACAGAACGATACACAGGATTTTTATCATCTAATGTCCTTTTTTTCCCAATACGAATTAATGATGAGAACCTCAACTGAATTCCAAGGATTCGGAATACATTTATTTTGATTAACTGGTATGTTACATGTATATCTATCACATTTTTTAAGGGTGGTTAAAACACAAGGGATGCTACTTGATGACTTATCACTTTTCTGATCTTTACCAGCATCACACCCTGCATTTTTTTATCAATTGGAATTGTTCGTATAGATTCTGAAATACCTGGATTTGGAACGAACCGCACTTTACAGTGTAACTCCACTCTGCATAAATGAAGCCTCGTTTTGAATTCGACTGTTACGGTTAGACAACCATAACTGCTTGGGTTGGTGCAAGATGTGGAGGCTGTCAAAAAGCATTTCAAACCACATTTTTCGTTTTTTTTTTAATTTGAGATATCTTAGAATAGACATTGATACCTAAATGTCGGTATTAGTTATCTCACCAAAACCGCTCGCGTGGAGCTGAAATCCTGGCAAAAACCACGGCTCTGCCTTGGTGTTGGTCTGCATTTTAGCTCGACCCGAACGGTTTTGGTGAGATAACCAACAACTCCTGCCTGGTTCGATATCAATTCATTCAATAAAGTTAGTTCACTGTATATATATCGATAAACATTCACAAATTTCAGTACCGACGATGAACAATTCTATATGTCCATTGCGGCAATAGTAGCCAATAAATCGAAAATGACAGAAAAAGTAAGTAAAGATAGATGTAAAGGTAACCGAGATTAATTTGTTAATTTCCTGGACATGGCTAATATTTTGGAAATTGGCAACCACCATTTATTACCCAATGATATCCTCTTTCTCATGGCACCAATACATTCAATTTACTGTCACAGATGACTGAACATGGAACAGTTCAATCAACCAATGCAGAACTGGTCTTCCACCAGATAGACGTTTTGGTCATAAATCTTGTCTATCCAATGGAGGGCTTTTGTTGGGCCTCCAGATTATGCAATCTTTTGTTTAAAGGGTTGCTCATTTTCTCACACTAGCAAAATGCAACTTACAACTGAGCAGCGTGTGTTTATGGTAAAAGAGTGGTTGAGGACTGGATGTCTCCAGCAAGTAGCAGATGCATTTGGTGCGATCAACCGGGAGATTGAATGGCCACCACAAGATCCCCTGACCTCGCCCCTACTTTTTTGTTTGGACAACTTGATAACCAAGTTAATAAGTCGCCCCCACAAGACATTTGTGACCTACGTGCCAGAATCGTCGCAGCAGTTGAGACCTTAAGAGGACAGAGAGACGTAATCAGGAATGCATTGAGAGTAATGAGAACAAGAGCTGAAGTTTATGTTGAAAGGAATGAGGGGCATTTCGAAGGACACTGGAGTTAGGCTGAAACAGGAATCAGCACCATGGCAAGATGTTTTATCATTGAATAAATTTTTTTGCAAAGGACAAACTGGTCTTTCTTTTTTGTCGGAGTTCCGCTGCGGTAAATCTGGTGCAAGACCAGTTCTGACATGGTTGATTGAACTGCTTCGTTCTCAGTCATCTGTGACAGTAAATTGGATTTCATGGTGTCATAAAAAGAGGACATCAATAGATAATAAATGGTGGTTGCCAATTTCCAAAATATTTAGCCATGTCCAGGAAAATAATCTCGGTTTCTTTTTTTTGAAACACCCTGTATAGACCTCAGTTCATAATGTATGCATATATTCCCACCGATTAACTGCCTCCCACCTCCCCCTCCCCGTATAGATTAACGCGTTTGGACTGCCTTATGTGTTCTGCCTTCACTTCTCGCAGCAGATGGTAGGCCAGCGTTCACACACTTTAGAGTGAAGCAGTCCATCATGGCACAATGAAACTGTGAATCGATACATATGGCCCGCTCCCTCCTTGCTAAAATTTAGAGAAAAGGGGGCGGAGAAACGCATAACTTTCACATAGCCTGAACCATATTTGATAGCCGTCTGCACAGTCGAATTTGCTGCCCGTACAACGTATCCCTCTCGGTTTTGCGTACGACGTCATCAGTTTGTGTAGTTTAGAAGACTCAGTGGTACCGCAGAAATATACGGAAAACACCAAAACTGTATTCCATGCGGGAAACAGTATGTATGACAATGAACAATTTAACTAGCATTTGCAGCTACAATGAGACTTACATCATCTCTCCATCGCTATATCATGGTTTGAGAAATATTGAAGATTATGTGATGATGCTTTCGTTTGTGAAGTTTTTGAGAAATTAGAGGCGTCATCACTGACGCGTATCTCTTCAGATGTTCACAGATGTTCTTCTGATGAATTATCGATGCTGAGCCTCATTTTTATGTTCGACCTACATTTCACTTTCACGTATGCGTCATATGTTTATAATTCCATACGGATACGCGATACGTTTTGACAGTGGTGAAACTCACTATTGACAATATTCTGCATAAATGCTATCGTAATGGACATGCTGACTAATTAACCGGCGGTGTACGTCAATCCGAAAGTATCCTCCTTTCACATATCGACGAGATTAACCGACGGACAATCCTATGTAGATAGTCCCACAACGGACGGTAGATCGGCACGGTCGTGGTAAGGGAAACTCAGTTATGAATTTCGTGTAAAAAAGCGATTAATTTATAGATGATCATTTTTATTGCAGGTTGGCGCAGTGTTGGTAAACGATAAAAGGAAAATCGTTGGCTACGGTTATAACGGATCACCACTTAACAAGCCCACTCCTGGACCCATTGGTAAATATACCTATAGCAAACACGCACTGTGATGAAATTTACTGGTTTGGCAAGCTGTGAGGCATGAATTCAGCGATTCTTAAAAGATATCTAGAGATGATAAAATCATTGGTAATACACTGCACTCACCATGCTCACTGTCGGACTTCCTGTAGGCCGTGGGGCAAATTAAAAAAAAACTGATTCATTAGTTTTTTTCACGGGTGAGTCAGTAACAATGCATTTTTGAATGATACCCGGATCCTTGCTGTGACGCGTGTTTTGTTCTTCGTAACTGTTGGAAAGTGAAATCACAAACAAAAAGACTGATGAAGATTACTCATCGATTCGAATGTTTCACAGTGTGAAATTATGGCAATGGTCCTTCCACATGACCCTCCTCCCAATCAATACACAGGTGGCATCGTCTGACCATATCTCTTGTTGATTTGTCACAATTTTGAATTAAACTGCTGGCAATCATTTCATTGTTACTGACTCACCCGTGAAAATCAATACATGTTCAGGGTATAATTTAAAAGAGTAAATCCAGCGATTTCTAATGACATACTACACTTAAAATAAGATGTAGTAGTTTACATATAATCGATCATTCAAAGTGGGTATTATCGTTTTTGAGACACCTGTATATGTGATGTGTTCACCTAATTCGCCATGCGAAACGAAAGACAACTTTCCAACACAAATATGCACTCCGTGGAAGTTTTCAGGGAAGAGAAAACTTAAAGTTTTTTTCAGAACCTCAACCCGGCTGAAAAACCTCTCAGGGGTGCATATTTGTGCTGGCGAAAAACCTGTATCGACCTTTGGCGTTCGTTAAAAGAATAAAAGGGGGCTGACGGCTTAATGATCCATCCCTTGGATTGTGATTATAGTAAAAACTACCAGGGCGATATTTACTAAAACTCGCATGGATGACAACATGGCTCAAAACATTAATTATTGACACAATGAATTGAAATTGACTTAACCAATTTCTTTTATCTTGCTTTAAACCCAAAACGAAGAGTAAATTGTAGGAGCGTTGCATTTTAGACATTCCATAAGAATCGCCATGACAAACTCCTCAAGATAGTGAGGAAAATATTTAAAATTTCCATTGGGAAAGAGCCCAAAAATGTACTGAAAACATAATTGATTTGGCAGTTTTGCCTCAAAATTCTGTCCTGGATTTATTCAGCCAAACCAATCATGACATAAGCCACTTGTCAGTTGTTAATCCCTTATTATGAATGATATCGACAAGATTACCTAGTTTATGGGCTCCACCACTTCTTCTTGAGGGGTGCAAGCAGTGAAGTTTATGAATGAACTGAAATGAAATTAAATGACTTGTTTCCCTCAATCTGTTTCATAATGACCACCTGTTCTCTTTGATTGTCCCGAAGTGGTACAGTCCAACAGAAGGTCTCAGGTACCTTTTCAGTGAAATTGAATCCTAAACCTTGCTAATCAGCAGATCAGTTGTAGCAGCAGAGTGATTTTACTCAATAATAAAGTCAGCATTTTTGGCCAAAAATTTAAGAATATAAAGTTATAATAATGCTTTTTGAGACTGTTTCTTATTGAAATGTTAAATAATTTTTTCACTATCTTGAGTAGTTTATCATGGCAATTCTTGTGGAATGTCTAAAAATGCAAGGTTTCCACTATTTACCCTTCGTTTTTGGGTTTGAAGCAAGACAAAAAAATAATAATTTCAATTTATTGTTTAAACCATAATTAATGTTTTTGACCATGGTGTTATCCATGCGAGTTACAGAAAAATTGCCCAGATAGTTTTGTTACAATCACAATCGAAGGGATGGATCCTTAAGCACCTTGTCGCTGAAATTGAAAATTTCCCATTGTGCAAATAGGCACAAAATATAGCTTTCCTGCAGGACCACCAGTAACTACGAACGGTTTTTCAAAAGCTCAAAAACAACCTTTGTAATTTATAAAAGTGTGTAATTGTCAAGGTATAAACGGTGTCGAATTCAGATCTGGTATTCGAATTGATCTACATTATGATCTAATTTGAACCTCTTTCTCTCTCTTTAGTTCATAATGTACTCAAAAGTACATTTGGTGCACAATAAGACAAACAAAGCATGAACGGAAATAATGCGATATCCGAGATATCCGTTGCAAAAAAAAATCCACACCAAGATGTTATTACACATGTACATCTTTGATGCGACAGGTGAACGTAAAAAACGTACTGAATAATAAAATACACCATTACAATTGTCTATTACTGTCTTTCTTGCACGTGAAATTTGTTTCAATTTTTCTGTTTTGAAGTGGTGGACGCGCACACGAATGCCATTCTTTTCGCGACTGCGCCTCTTGAAGGTACCACTATGTACACGACACAGCTGCCGAACGCAGCGGCTGCTGCGCATATAGTACAAGCTGAGATCAAAGAAATTAAATATCTTCATCATCAAGACAGAGTAGATCAATCGTCTTCTCCAGATATCGGCGAAATACTTCGCGGTCAAGTAGATGTTACGTAAGATGCTTTTTCCTTATTTTGATCCGCAGTAGATCTGAATAGATGGCACACCTTTTCGTCAGTGAGCAAATGATTTTTTGGGGCGCCTATTTCAAAAAAGCAAATTACAAATTCTAGCATTCAGATGCCCAGAAAACGTTAGTGGCACTTAAAATTTTAATTTCATTTTGCCGCTGCAGAGGGGCCTTCCTGATCCCCTTGTTTCCAAAATCACATCATCAGTGGTCTCAGATAGGGGCTTTGCCCCCCTTCCCGAATTTCCGCCACTGATTTTCGATTTCATTATTGTCATTGTTTGTAAAGATGGGCTTACAAAAATGTGCATTAGTTTTTAGCTCAGCTGACAAAGTCAGTGAAGCTGGTAATGTTACTAAGGGAATGGTGTCTGTCCTTCCTACCATCCGTGTCACTTTTGGGCATTTTGTAACCGCAAGGCCTCGGCACTTTGTTGACGCTGCTAAATTAGGCGTAACCCAAGATGAACTCAGAAACCAAAAATCAGCGCGATCCAACCTACAGTAAGCGAATGAGGACATCGGGAAGTTTAAACTTCATTCCTTTATACCACAGAGGAAATATTGTTTTCACATCCAGCCGAATATTTTTTGATAATTTTCCATTTTGACTTGTAATGGAATTAGTTTAGTTTTCACCGCCAGTTGGCGCTACAGGCACATTTAACTGAATTTTTGAGGATTCAAAAGCCCGGGCTATGACGTTTGGTTGCGCAGTTGTATTCTGCGCATGAAATTGGCCAAGGCACCAGGCTATATTTCAGCATACCCACTGTGACCAGTCTAAAGATAGAAGATTGATTTTGCAACACGGTAACCAATTTTCTGCTAAAAAGAAGTTAAGTAGGAGATATTATCACTAGTTTCTTTCAGTGGGTAGTCATGAGGTATTTAGGGACTACTTTCAGCAATTAGTTCTTGAAAATTTGGCCTCAATTCTGTGAAAACGGTATTAGAAGTACACGCTCTGTTCGCTATGTATTTTGAAGTGGAAAATTCCCACAGTATGTGCAGTGAATCGGCATGATTCTGTATGCATTTTAGTTTTTAGTACTACGATTATTACATGAGTAAAAAGTAGACATTCCAAGCAACACAATGATGTTACTCCCATAAAAATTTATTCAAAATTGACGGAGCTACGGCATTCTGTTCGGCAATTGGCAGCGCCCATAAAATACATTGCATGCTAATGCATGCCAAGTGGCACACTTTAAAAAGCGCTCATTGGACAACGTGGGGAATCTCCAAAAATGACGTCATCGCTGGATTAAAAAAAATAGATTGGTTCCCGATCGACTCACTAGGGATACACAGTATAGCACAATGTTATGAAAAACGACCCTTTGTAAATTATAATCACATGCAGGAGAGATCAATTTCTCTCAATAAGTTAATTTTGTTGACTCCTGTTATCTCTTCCTTATTTTAAAATAAGACAGTGGTGTTAGTCCCAAACTTGTCATTTCTATTGATTAGTCTCCGGCTTTGAGCTGGAGACTTCTATATTAGTAGGGATTCTTCTCCCCAGAAAATTATCCGGCACACTCTCGTCCAAGGTGGACGTGGCGTATGCACGTACATAATGGAATGCACTGTAAATGGTAGCTAGATTCAACCTTGTCCGCGAACTGAAAATACAGTCTGGGTTCCAGAGTGATGTCCCGTATGAAAATACACAGAGGTATGCATGTGAAACGGCATAATACAAACCTCATGGAACTCGCCGCTTACAGCAATACCAATAAAGAAAATTATTCTGAAATTGTTCTTTACCTTGCTTCCGATTGTTTCGTATTGTAATACCCTGTTGGGCAAAATGGTTGTCACCCCTGCGATGGCAGATATGATTCCATATACATTTTTGATTTTGATTTGATTGTCCAAATTGATAGGAATTGCACAATTGGGTACGTTCTCACTGCTTGCATACCTAATATCGCGTATTGCCCCCACAGGCTGCAATGAGCGCTGCAATTCGTCGGGACATGCTTGTAACGAGTCTTTGTATCCTTCGTTGGGGGATTTCGCCCCAAATACGGACAATTGCATCACCAATGTCGGCAAGGTTCTGAGGTTGAGGGTCCAAATTTTCGAGTTCTCTGCGGATATGGTCCCACAGGTGCTCTATGGGGTTCATATCCGTGCTGTAAGAAGGCCAGTCCAGACGGTTGACGTCTTGTTCGTGCAAGAAATTGTTCACTATTGCTGCTCTGTGGGGTCTGGCGTTGTCGTCTGCTAGTGTCCAGTTGTTGCCGACGTGGGCCCTTGCTTCTGGCAGCACGTGATCACGGAGGATCTCCAAGTAGAGGAGACCGTTTACATTTTGCTCTTGGACGCGGACTGCAGTTTTTCCATGACAATGAATAGCGCCCCAGATATGGACTGAACCACCTCCAAATGGAACACGCAGACATACACAGTCTTCCCGAAGCTGCTCGCCTGGTAATCGACGAGCTCTGACCCTGCCATCAACACGGAACATCAAGAAACGGGACTCGTCACCAAAGACGATGTGGCGCCACATTTCGTCCTGCACGTCAGCATGCGCTCTCGCCCACAGAAGCCGTCGACGTTTTGCCGCATCTGTCAATTTTGGACAGACTACCTGCCTTCTTGCATGATACCCGGCAGCAATCAGCCTTCGGTTTACCGTTCGTCAGCATTATCCAGGTTGTGCCAGTCATTGCGCAGCTGTGTCGTCGTTTTCTTACGATCTGCACGACAACGACGCAAGACATGACGGTCGTCTCTTTCATTAGAGATGCGAGGACGAGTAGATCTCCCAACGTTAACATTACCGTCCTGTCGCCACTTCGAAATCCACCTTTGCACCGTCCTTTTCAAAAGTCCCATCACTTCGGCGATGACGCCAGGACCTTGCCCGCTGCGCCACCTTCCAATGGCCTCAAATCGCTGAATTTGGCTGTATGGGCGGGCATGACAAGTTCTGCATTGGCTGGTCAAGAAAATCCAATAGGATTGCGTTGGTTAACCAGGAGAATGCACGAACACCTAGTCGGCTGTGGAATAGGCACAGGACCGAAAGGACATGGTCAGCAGAAACACTCCTTTTATAGTGTCTTATTACATCACACGACTGCCATACCCTGTGACGAACTTGAATTAGGTCACTCACGTCAATTTCAATCTAAGAATGAAAGAAACCTGACCATGATTGTGGAGAAATATGGATATAAACCTAAAACTCAGAATTTTCTATAGCGGTGACAACCATTTTGCCCAACAGTGTGTTTCTGCGCCAAGGATTGAAATTCGATCATACCTTATTTTGATACCGCTATTTGATCAGTTGTTTCGCCACAAAACATAGCTGAAAATCATAGCCTGGTACCGCTGGCCACCGTCAGATGGCAGGGTCTTGATACCCCGGGAATTCCTTGATCAACATCGTCCCGGTGGAAGATGCTTATGGAAATACACTGAGCAATACATGTAAAGAATTGAACGGCACGAGGATACCGCGTGTTTCATACATGGCATTCACGTCGTTCATGTAATTCTTCTTCGCTATCTTCCAAGTTTCATTCAAATTTCTCGCGTTCCTAATAATGGCACCGGAGAAGTCACATTCTCTCTGACACTTCTTGTCTGTAAAGCTTCCGATACAACATGCTGAACTAGGGATATTTTCCGTTGCCTCTCGTTACATTTACATACCATGGATGATTAGTTCAGCCATATTTCTTCCAGCTGGCAGCTCTGTATTGGAAATATTAGTGGTATAACGTGTTCTCTTGACCTTCAAACAGTAGTATAAAGCCGATATTTACTTCTTTACACCCTCAGTCCTATGTTATTAGGTCATCCAGCTGAGCGCCAGGCCTTTGGGCCTCTTGTTTTTGGGTGTTTTTAATATACATTGTATTTCATTTGACAATTTGTATTCTTTCCAGTAAGCTTCGTCTACAGAATCAGCATATTACCATTAATTTTGCTGACTTCGGGCGTGTCGAGCCGGATGAAGTGAGGGCACAACCGCAGGAATAGGATAGAAAGTAGGCTGCGGCAAAACAAAGAAATTAATGAAATAGATAAATGCGGCTATTAAAAACAGAATATATAAACATAAGTGGTGCGTGAATGTTACATGTAGGCAATAATTGATAAAGACTAGTCTTTAATTAATTCTTGATGTAGGTAAATTATTTAGATGTGCAGATTTCATCTAGGATATAATAGTGGTCCATTTCACGAAAAAAAATGGCACTCTGTGTTTTGGTTGTTTCGTACAGAAAATGAAATATCTGATAAAAATGTATAGTTTCATCTGAAAATCAGATATTAAGGCATTTTCTCTACGTTTATCTCATAATTACAATAAACAGTCCTCAAATCGACACTAACAGAAAAGCCATGTTTGTAAACCCAAATACTCTATTCTTCAAATTTACCTGTCCCACTACCGAACATGGCAAAATAATGACAAAGTCCGAAGTAGGCCTATTTTGATGGGGAGAGCTCAAGTCATAGAAGGGCCTAAGTGACATCAACAAATGTAATACAAGTTGGACGTTGTGGTGTAGTAGGCTCAGACCGCGAGTGTCTAGGTTGTGGTTTGAGGTTAGATTTTTCAAGGCGAGGTTACTTTGGATTAACTTTTTGCTTTGCATTTTGGATTTTTGTGGTGATTTCGATGGACAATGATGACGATGGGGCGGCGGATGAGCAGGCAGGATAAGAAAGGAGGCATCTGTATGGTTACAGCTTAAATCAGCAAGTGGGCTTCGTTGACACGTTCAGGCTGCACCATGCGATCGGCATCGACCATGCCCGGTCTATATGCGTTTATTTGCGAACCGTTTTCGTATCCACTCACGAACTTTCTCTAGATGGGTAGATGAATACGAGGAAATGGCAGAAAGGCGTTATCGATGCGCACACGATGAGAGAATACGACGCAGAATTCGGCAGCATGGCTATAATGAACAAGGTACCTCAATTCTTTGTCAGGAATTTACAGAAAGCGTTTACCCTCAAGTGGGGTAAAAGATCATTGTGAACTGTTTTAAGTCAGTGGCATTTTCGAGATTTTTGTTTGAATAATTTCGACCCAGGTACCTGTAGTTAATTCTTAAAGCTGAACTGCATGCACAAAACCAGAGCGTCCCATGCGCCAATAGTAAGACATTCAAACGATCGAAAGGTCCTTCTGAATACAGCCTGACACATGATAGACCTCCAATGCTTCGATGCGCTTGATTTCACAAACCAGCAAGCCACAGGACAATGCGGACAGTCTCGGAGAATTATGGAAGAGAAAAAAATCTCCGAGAAAAAAATCAAAATCGTCTCCAGGGATTCGAACCCGGGAACTCGGGCTCAGAATTCGAAAGCTCTAACCGTCTGAGCTAGGGAGGCTTTCTTGTGAACTGCTGCCAGCAAATATATCTTATATGATTTGCGATTATGCTTTATTTTTGAATGATGAACCAGAAATTTTTGTTTGAACATTTCCCTTCACCATAAGAAAAATATACAGCCAAGAAGCAGTGTTTTCTGGTATTCACTGATAAATGATACGTATAATTGCATTGTAAGGATAAAATCCATTGCTTTATCTGGTATAATTTTTGCGGCAAAACAAAGAAATTAATGAAATAGATAAATGCGGCTATTAAAAACAGAATATATAAACATAAGTGGTGCGTGAATGTGCTTATTTTCAACTATATTTAATGATAATGGCGTGAGGTTTTTCATCATCCTAACCCTCAATGTATTGCCATTACTAAGCTTTCAGACAAGGCGCGTCAATGGGCGGAGGCTACGGGGACAATTCTGCTGGAAGTTCAGTATGTTTTTCATTGGCCACTCAAATTCTTAAAAATTATTAGTGAAACAACTAATCTGGTAGTTCCTATGTACGAACTGTGAGATTAGTACAAATAGTAGTGAGACTAACCATCAATTGGTGAAAAATAATCATTAAACTGTTAAGAGTAACTAAATGTCGATAATTAGAGCCACTAATTTCACAGTCCGTGCTATAGGAACTACCAGAGTAGTAAGTAAAAAGTTACTATGAAATAGTAATTCTTATTAATTAATTTCAAGAGTGATGCCTTTATGGACATGTACTATACTTGTGTTTGGAACACAGTTTTTCTATAAGTGTTGTTGTATCATGAATGTTTTAAGGTAAAACCTTTAAGGACCCCGTAACCCGGTTTAAATTTGGTCAGCGATGAAACTGAGGACCACGCACATTGCATGAGGAGACAAACAATTATTTAATATCGGAAATCGAGAAATAAACTATTGAAAATGATGTACTTTTAGTTATCATTTAAACCACAATGAGTAACACAACAGTGTGTGCATTTCTTGCAGCAGCCAATGTGCATTACTTTAACTGCATCATTTCTAAATTTCTTCAAACCGCCAAGGAAATACATGTAAAATGTATGGCATATTTTTATTCGTCATGCACGACCAACTGTAATGCACCCCCTGCACTTTGATTGTACCAATGTGTACGAAAAACATATATACTCTGTTTCCTCACGTATACCGACTTCCTATACCGCTAATACAAAATTACAGTGTCCATACATTGCGTGTGTGTGTGTGGGGGGGGGGGGGGGGGGGTAAGCAATTATGGTTCACCACATGCGGGGCGCTTTTTCTTTGCCCACGTGATGAATGGGCATTGTCCATTTGATCCGCCTCGGTCTCGCCATGAATAAAGCCCAAACACGATTGTCTGGTAATACAACCCATCCAATTCATTTAAAATCCCATCGACCAATGGTAGTGGACTGCAAGTAGTGGTCTTCTCTGGTCATAGGTCTGTGCCACGATCTGAGCCAATCAGTCCAATCCACTACGCGTAACCTTTGTATTAGGTATGCAAGGTATTCATTCCTTCGGGCCTCTTAATATATATATGGCGCCCAAAGACGTATACGGTTAGGGCCTGCTTGAGATCCCAGGGTGTTCCACCTGAAGCAAAACCTGACATTGCGCCTTCAGGTAAAGAAGAAAAGTTTGAAAGACACCAGACTGATGTCACACACTGTGACATCTAGGCAGATAAGTTACCATCTATAGCCATGCTTTCGAATGCTTTGTCGTGAATCAATTCGACAGGATTCCACCGTAAATGTGTTCACTGTTCGCCAGGACTTCACCAGATGAACACCATCACGTTACACTGGCATTCGACTCGAATTCGTCGTGTTATTTATTGTTATTCGGACAGGAATTAGACGTAGCAAAAACAAATTCCAACTCAGGATTCGACGCGAATTCGACGTCGAATTGGCGTCGAACTCTGACCGGGGGAGGGGGTTACAGGGTTCTGATTGACTGCTGCATAATAAGTACATGTAATGGCTTGATTGGTGCAAAAAGCGATGTAAATCCTCTAGTTTTATGAGTCAATCCTACGCCGTTTGACGTCATCTCTCTGTATACACCAGCAGGCGCATCATTCGCGTAGCTGAGTCGCCGACTTACTCCCCGCAGTGCATTGCGGGTATAGTTCGCACAAAATATGATGAAGTGAAAATTTTAAGTAGTGTCTCTCTTATGTCAGAATTGATATGTAGTGAACATATTTAAAAAAACATAAACAATTTCGATATCAAATATTAGGGACAATAGCCTTTTAGACTATTTGCTTCATCTTAACATTAAGAACTAACGTGCAAAATCCTTGGTGGTCAAGATGTAAGATGCAGAAATCTTGGTGATCAAAATGTCTTCTTCGGTGAGTAGGTTACTTTGCCTTCCACCCCACAATATTCTGACAAGATGGCAGCGAAGCGAATTGCGAAGAGGGACGGTTTGCTAAGCGTGGTTTAAGGAATTGAACCCGAGGCGGAGGACTTTGGTTGAGACACTCTCGGGTGGAGCTAAAATTTCGTCCAAACCCTCGCCTGTCGGCTCGGGTTTGGACTGTATTTTAGCTCCACCCTCGAGTGTCTTGGTAACTCAACCAAGGTCCGAAGCCGAGGGTTCAATTTCTATTCTAAAATACCTCAAACTTAAAAAGATAGGCCACGAAAATAACTTGAATATGTGCGAATTTGGCCAATTCCATCCATCGCCGGCCCGGCCGGAGCGCCGGTAGCGCCATTGTTTACATTATGTTACGGCAACGTTACAGAAAATGAGACATGTACATTTTGTACAGCGCGCATAGGAAGTCCGCATCGGCTCGCTCAAGTGATGCTAAAATCCGCGCAAATGGGCTATTTGGAGCGTTTTTCTCGGCAAATATGTGTAGTGCTCATTAAAAAACTTAAGGTGGTTGATGCTTCCTTGACTGATTTGTGTTTGAAGCAGTGTTTTGAGAGCCTCAAACTTCTGAAGTGAGCTGAAATTCCATTGACGTGACGTGTGCATGGTTCCACATTTTAGTGCAACCCGAGGGAACTTTGGTAGAGCATCTTGGTTGCGTGTCCAAAACACTCCGCTCTCAGAACGAGGCTTATGCATTTTCCATTTAAAAGTTGACTTTACGGTACCAAGGTATTTTAGAATGATAAATCTGATACGACTAAAATATCAGGGTGAGATGTCGTGTTAGTTTTTACCCCTCAGCCAAAATGGGCTAGAGGGGTATTGTCGTCACGTGCGCGTCCGTCCGGGCGGGCGGGCGGGCGTCTGCTACTTGGTTTCCGTCGATTTCTAGGAGAACAGCTTTGACAATCAATTCAATTTTTGGTATGTACATTGGGGGTGACTAGAGGAAGGTTCCTTTCGAAAAAGGGCTTGTTCCGATTATCAATATGGCCACCAGGGCGGCGTGTTTGAAATTGGTTTTCGTCAATTTCGAGGAGAACCGTTCGTCCGATTAAATTCATTTTTGGTATAGACGTTGAGGGTGACTAGAGCAAGGTTCCTTTCGAAAACGGACTCGTTCCGATTATCAATATGGCCACTAGGGCGGCGTGCTTGAAATCGGTTTCCATCAATTTCGAGGAGAACCGTTCGTCCGATCAAATTCATGTTTGATATGTACGTTGGGGGTGATTGGAGGTAGGTTCCTTTCAAAAACTGGCTCGTTCTGATTCTCAATATGGTCACCAGGGCAACGTGCTTGAAATCGGTTTCCGTCAATTTCGAGGAGAACGGCTTGGAGGATGGAATCAATTTTTAGTGGGTGTAGGCCTAATGCAGTTTTGTAAGGGGAAGGTTCCTTTCAAAAAATCAGCGCAATTCGAAATTCAATTCAATTTCCCCTTGCACAATAGTATCATATTGTGTATCCATTGTGTGAGGGAAAATAATTCTGGGCCACCCTGTAGTAGTTGCCCATACAAAACTTTGACAAAAAGTCCTCCTACATTCTGCTTCTGGATGAATCATAATTTGTAACCTCTGCTACAGTGAATGTAGTTTACACATGTCAGGCGCAACATCGTTTGTATAGTCGTCTCTTTTGTCCATGGACGAGTGACGGGGGATACGCGACACGAGTAATCAAACACGCCATAGATGTCAATATCTATAATCACTTTAATCTCTATGCCTTTTTTCCTCACGACAGCAAAAAACACAACTACATGTAATTGTCCAATTTGGCTGTGCTGCTAAAATATGCATATTTTTATACTGAGTAAGCTGATTCCTGCTATTGCTGGCGGGAAGATCAGCCACTGTACTCTCAATCATAAAGAGCGTGTTCGATTCCTAGCGCCGCACTTCGGTAAGCACCGGATCTCGCGCCTTGAAGCGCGTGGACAGTATTAAGTGAGCCCAAACGATCTCGCGCCAGGCCTGAGTAACTTTAGGGTAAAATAGCGTAAAAAAGAATGACCAGACACCACGCCGGGTGTGTGTAAACTACCAAAACTACTCACTTACTTTATTGGCCACATTTTTCACGCAGTATGGATTTCGGAGCAATTGAGAATACGTCTGAGATGACTGGGTCTGTCCCTGCGGTCTATCCTGACTTGGAACTTGCCTATTTTATCGTCACCCGCATCGGAACACTGTTCATCGTTGCTGTGGGCTTGCCGGGGAATCTTATAGCCTTCCTTGTCGCCAGCAAGAAGAGTAACAGTCACCTCTCTACGTGTGTGTATATGACAGGTCTTGCCTTAGTTGATAGCGCTGTTTTGGTTAATCTTCTTTTTTTAAATATCTTGAATTTTTGGAAGGTTGGAAGGGATGTTATTCGGGATCGTTCTTCGACAAGGTAAGTGAGCATGAAACTTTTACATTTCCTTTGCTTTAAGACGTCGACGAAGAAAGAAAATAATAGACATTTCAACTTGCCGTTTCTGCGTGCGCTGGTGAAAATTCCATTATAATCCTTAAACCTCTACCTTCGGAAACTACTCAATAGTCATTCAAATTGGCCTACCGTTAATGCAATTCTCCATAGGATCGCGCAATGACACCTTGGTAAACGAGGTCGATGATTCTGGAATTAGTTGGCTGGCCAGACGTCGCTATAGCAGCAACTAGACTGGCTAGTTTCTCAGCTACAACCGCGGGTACAATCGCCCCTCGTCTTGGAAATGACAGCAATGACAATGCGCATTGCCATTCGTTTCATTGCAATCGATTGACTGCGGCTTATTATAAACCTCGAGATCAGAAATCGCGAAATCGCGAGATGAGTAATTATCATTTTCTGCCCCAATATTTTCTACTTCACTGGACCATGACAATCACCATTTCCGATGCTACCATGAACTGCTCCATTCAATGACAGTAGGGCCGAAGGCAAAACAAAGGCTACATACCACATATGATACTGCAGGTTGCCACTGAGAAGATGCCACATTTAGGATCAACTTCTTTCCCTCTCAAGAATTTGATAACATACATGTACTTTGTTGGGTATGACTCAGTGTGGTTATTTTTTACTTTTCACTACATTGGCTCATTGGCCGTTTGTAAAGCCACACTCCAATGTTTTGTCAATCAATGTGTTCAACCTTTTCTGATGATACGACATGTAGTAATGCCAAAATCATAACACATCTCGGAAACTGATGTGTTATGCTTCGCGGCAAGTATGGAATCTGAAATCAACTAAAAGCAATCGGCGAGAACGGAATTGGTTTGTGACACTTACCAAGAAAGAAAAATAAATCCCGCAACGAAGTGCAAATCAAAATAAGGATAGCTCCCTTGGTCTCATGAATGTTCCATATTCTGTGGCGGATGGTATAGTCTTACTGAGGTTGGCATCTCGCGATTTCGCATTCCGCATCTCGCGGTTGATAAGCCATTGAACGCAACCAGTTGAAGCGAGTCATGCCATGCGTGAACATGCCTATCTACCGTCATGGTGCGTATACGGCGGTGAAGGATAGATATTTACATCCTTCACCGCAAAATACCCCCTGATCGGCCGTCAGAACGGCTGTTACTACATTAATCGATTTCTTCGTCCATTCCCTTCCTTTCCAACACGTCCATATCGCGGCAACACTAACATTACCCTCGTGGATGTCGCACAAGACACGTCCTGAAAGCCATCGTCGGTGGTAGACGGCCCAGGTGTTCAGTGATGAGCAATATAATAACGGTTGCTTGGGCGGTTGCAGGCATGCTGACCTGACACAAATGTACTGTGCTTTTTTATATAAAAAAAGGGTAATATGATCATAAAGCGAGGTTGGCAATATCAATCCAGGCCATTGTTCAGTTACTTTGAGTCGAGCAATTTCATTGGTCGGCCGACTATGAGTGTGCATCTGACGAATTTCCCGCCCTAGTGGGTCGGTGGTGAAAGGAGGAGACTTTAATATTGTCATTCACTGCCAGCAAGTCGGCATGATGCAAATTAAAGTCGCTTTGCGAGAGATTGTTAACCAGCACTGGCCTAAGAGTTTATGCGGCAGGTTTTTCTGAAGGGTATATAGTTATATAAAAACTGGTGATGACCGTACATACGAAAGGTAACTGTTCTCTGCACTCCCTTGATCAGAATTGAGTGCTGTAGCTTAAATGTCATTGATTCCATTACATTTAGTCGAATTTAAAAAAGAAGTGTAATGACGTTATCGAACGGAAACTGATCTGAGAAAATACTTTTCGTTCGATAATTTGAGTGCCCACTTTTATATATGAAGTTCGTTTATATTTTCATAAAGGTTTTAGGAAGGATAACCTCTTTAATATAACGCTATATTTTTGTGATGACAGGGCTTTCTGGTATGTTGCAAATGCTGCTGGCATCACATCAGGGTTATTCCTAGCGGAGATGTCAGTGGACAGGCTCATTGTGGTGTGGGCTCCGATGAGGGCAACAACACTCTGCACAAGGTCTAAGGCAACTAAGATAGTGGTTGTGACAGCAGTGATAATTTTTGGTACAAGCTTGAATCTGTTTTGGACCTTCGATTATACAACTGAACCGAATACAGGTAAACCATTCTCAAGTTCTTTTTTGACCCATTCAGGAGAAAGTCTCACTAGGCCAGCGCAATGACCCGATCTGATGTCCGATGAACTCTGACCTCCATATGTGATGATGGTGCTAGGCATTACACAACGGAATGGAATGGAAATTGAGGGATTGTTTGTGGGCTTAAATGTGTACTAAATGTGATCTATCAAATATGTGTGTTGGTATCCCTCTCCTCAAAGGATGATACTTTAGGATTGACGCACACCGCCGGTAAAACAGCATGGCTCTGTGAATAAAATGTACTTATAATATCAGACAAAAGTTGAGTATCCACCATGTCCAACATGATTGCCATTTAGCTGCGATGTCATTGCTAGATCGACGTCTACTAACGAACAGATTTCACATACGAACATCACAATTAATGTGTGTTAAAGGACGTGCAGTTGTATCTGAGTGTTGAGTGAAATCACCAATCAGATAACATGTCCGTTTCATTTTTTTACAGAAATAGAGAACGTCGTACCGGTCACTTTTGATGATCCCACCGTGAGTGCCTTGGCACCAACCTACATTCTCCTCTTTGGCACCGTTATTCCATTTACATTGATATTCTTATGTAACGTTGGTATTATTACTGGAGTACAACGCGCAACTGCGAAGAGACACAGACTCTCTACCACGACGACAACGGCGACGAAAGAGAATGTAAAAGCCATTGCTCGAGCCACTGAGAATAAGTATATGATACGGATGCTGATCTTGGTCAGCTTGGCATACATTTTCTGTTCCTTGCCGCTGAGGTTTTATATAACATCTATGGACATGCCAATTATGAGAGAAAGGTACAATCTTAGCAAGCCTTATTGGTTTCTGCGTTATAATGTTGAGCAATGGGTCTGTAGTTTCATTTGGCATGTTAATTATGCCATCAATTTTTACATGTATTTCCTTGGCGGTGGGAAGAAATTTAGAAATGATGCAGTTGCAGTGATGCACATTGGCTTCTGCAAGAAATACACACACTGTTGTGTTACTCATTGTGGTTTAAATGGTAACTAAGACTACATCCCTTTCAATAGTTTATTCGATTTCCGAAATCACATATTATGATAGCATTCCGCGAAGATGACGTCACTGCAGCTGCTGCCCTCTATTTCCCCATCGCTGAATTACAGGCAATGTCGGACAAACATGCGGTTTCGTAATGGATCCAGGCTTTCTAACTAGGGCAGTTAGATTCAATCTGGCACATGTCCGAGTGTTGGAAATACTACATAATTGTTCGGAATATTTCTCTCTCTGACTCTATGGTATCATTAATTTTTAAAAAACAATGCAGGGTCAAAGATAATTGACTTTGAAATAAGCTCAAATTCGTATAAATAAGTGTAGATGTCCGACTGTCACGTGACTAAAACGTCATCAATATCTTATGCAAATGACCTTGTGAGCTATAAATAGTAACTTCGCGGAATGCTGTTGGTTGTCTCCTCATGCGATGCCCGTGGTTCTCCAGCGTTGACCAGACACGAGTCTACAGGGTGCACAAGTCCTCGCGCGAAAGACCTTTCCTGCCAAGTGAGTGCACGCCGAGATTCGAGTTAACGTCACCCCGCTATTAAGACGCAACGTCATTTCCATCAAGCGTCATCAGCGTGACGTCGGAAAAATCGATATCAGCACCAAGACATCATAGGGTAGATCCATGACTCCAGGACACACCTGAATAGTGCATAGTTCCACGTGGTAAGAGTCGACGCATGGAGAGCTAACTTGGGTCAACATCGGAAAAGCGTCATATTTCATTCTGATTTTGAATTTTTCCTTTGTTTGTTTGTTGATGGAAGCTACTTAAGTAGAATAGGAGGTGACTGGGCAGCCGACAGCTGGGTATTATTACCCTTAATAATGCCAACGATTTGTCGTTTTGATCGATCAGAGACCGGGGACCGAAACTTTCGGGCATGTTAAGGCAAGTGGCTGCTACATTGGTTTTAGGATACATGTGCATTGTAGTTGTAAGACATCGTTGTTGATCATTTTTAACACTTAAAGATATACACATCTTGACCGCCAAGGCAGTGTTAGGTTTCGCCAATTTCCAATTTCACAAGTTTTCCATTTCGCCATCTTCTATTATAATCCTCTTAAAAAATTGACTCTTCCTTTTCAGCAATTACATACCAGCTCATTTTCACCAATGCTTAAAACCCACTTTGTGTTCGACCATGAAACCAACAACATGTATGCGTTAAATTTCTAATTCGAATGATCGTTGGGATAATTAAAACAATTTCAATATCCGTTTAGAATGACAATTCTGGAAGATTTGAACCAGCCTGGTAACACACGCGCCTCTCTGCGAGTGAAGGAAGTTAATGTGCCCAGAAGCGCCCCCTGTTTAAGTAGCCGTGAAACCATTGACTTCAAAACAAAAGGGGGAAGAAACTGGAAAAGCATGAAACTATTTTTAACAATCCTTTATTCAAACATTTCCAAAAACACAAAGGAAAACCATCAATTCAAGAAGATGGGCAAAATCAGGATCAGTGAAAAAATAATGGAATGATCCATTTCGTGCAGGGGGTTGAAGCAAAAAATAATATGGGCGAAATGGGAACTGGCGAAATGGGAAATAGCGAAGTGGGAAACTTGCCAAATGAGAAATGGGAAGACACCGCAGTAACAGCAACCCTTGGTACATTGAGTTGCACTGCGTATTTGATCGGATATCAGGTACATTGGGTAAAGAGTAAAAAAGACTCTGTTATTAGATGTCGCCACAATCAGCTGTATCAGAGTCAGCTGTGCATTATTGTGAAAATTGTTGCTTCAGCCTTCCACCCGTATTCATAAACGTTTTAAATCGGTCCTAAATTTTGAGCTATTTGCCGAGTGCAAGAAGAAATTCATGGCGTCGTTTGTAATTCCTAGTTCGAATACTATTTCGAAAGTGACACCTCGTAGATTTGGTTGGGAGATCGTCACATGCTCCAGGCAACATCGCCAGAGTATGAAGTAGACTGTTAAAGGTAAAGCAAGACTAAAAGAGAGGTTGCTACGACAACCAACATGACTGTCATTGACTGTTCCTGCCTTTGACGCACTTTGGAATATCCGCGTGCCTTGTCCTTTAATTCTGAACTGAGTTTCTTAAGACTTATAATTATTATAAAAATCAGAAGAAATAGCAACCCTTGGCCGTAAGACAGTCTTCCAGTCTTCATGTATACAAGAAGTCAGTCAATACCATACTTTTAAAAAGCTATTACAATGTTTTATTTGACAAGCTTTTATAATCCAGAGGTTTGTTGTTTTGAAGTCATATTTTTGTCAAGTTCTTATTTCAATATTTGTGTGCAATGAATGTTTTATCTTTGTTAAGTGCCCTAGAGCGGATTTTCTGATTAGGGCGCTTTGTAAATTCTGTAGAATAATAATACTAATAATAAGTGGAGGGAAAACGTCAAATGTTGCGTTCATTGGGTCAAATACTTTGTCATACCAGGCGAAGTAATCGCTGAGTATATGCAGAAGGAAAAACAAAACCGTCGCCATCTTGTTGCACCGACCGGGAGGAACTAGGCAGATATATAAATCAGTAGGTGCGAAATGAAATTTACAGCAAATAGGATTCGAGCTTTTCTCATCGTGCAGCACTGCGCCGCTTTCAGGGGAAATTTGATAACGTTAAATATATCGATTGCAATGATTAGAATTTGCCAAACGGACGTGTTGTAAAATATGTTCGGAATGAAGAAAAATGCTTGACATCTTGCCTCTCCAATTAGGCGATATTGTAGGAGATTTGGCCATACGTTAATTACCCTCATTGGCAGTAGACCTACAACTAGTGAACACGTGTTGGATAATGCCAAAACTTTCAAATAGATGCATGAAGTGGCATCTGCACCGCACCGATCTCGGTTGCCTCCGTTGCTGCTTTCTTCTATTTTAAAAGAAACCAGCATGGCTACAATTAGTGAGAATGTTATATTTCATCATGACTTTTACTACTGTCGGAGACTACCATAAAGATATATAAATTATGAGTATATACACTCCACCAGCTCTTTTTCGCACAGAGTTGTCAAACTTCGGCCACATCTCGAAACCTTTTGTTTTCAGTTTGTTTGACCTCATTACCTGCATTAGTTATTGCGCAATAGCCATTTACATTTTTCGGACACTCCTTCAACCGATCGCGAGCAGGTTAATTTGGTTATCGTTGATTAACTTACATGCATGGTATAACTTGTTTTGATGTTCTGAGGGTGCTTAAGTGTCAGTCCATGATACCACTATGCAGGATCATGCAAATGGTGGCAAGGTGGGGGGTCAACAGATCTAGTTGTAATTTCTACCACAGACCTGTCCTAGGGTACTATGAAGGCTGGTGGATTGGTTTCGAAAATAACCCCACAGTTTTGGGGTACGGCTGTTAACCATTTCCTACTCATTTTCCTTTTAAAAAAACATTCATTATCCCTCAAAATAGGCTAAGTCTTTTGTCAATTTTCGTGCATCAAACAGAATTATCACTAAACACCGCCTATTGAAATTGAAAGTACATGATCTGAGCTACCTTTTCATGCCTTTTGTTTTGCCCCAGGTACATTTTAATGACAGGTACAGTACGTCCCAAAAACAATGCAATCTCAAATTTCAGTAAAAAGGCGATTTTAACTCTCCTTTAGCTCCAACACTGCAGTTTTTTAGGTGATTCCACTTCCAGGTAAGGAAGTCAGAATGCTGTTTTTTAATTTGCAAGAGAAAAAAATCCGGCCGCCCTTACGGTTTTCCGGTGAGGGGGTAGAGTCGCGCCCTTCTCACTGGTGCCCATTTTTTGCCCATTCCTTCAGATAACTGACGAAATACACATGCTTTCCAAATAAAATTACATTTTTAGATGTTAGTGAACCCCCCTCTCCCTTGCCCCTCCCACACACTCCCTCAAACAACCTAGAGGCCTTTATTACCCCTGTGGAGGCTTAGCGGTCTAGGCGGAAACGTACACCAGCAACGACAACAACAACAACAGTTACAGTTACAATGCATTGTGTACATGCACGTGTACATTGTGTGATAGTCTATTGAAAATGGAACCTGAAAAATCACAGTTGAAATGTGGATTTGCTGTCATATCCAAGGATATCGAGTGTGGTACTGACGCTTCATACCCCAATGACAAGAGTGTGATCCCCTTGAAACAATGTAAGAAGGACGTGCACTCCCATTTGATGCGTTGGATGTCCTCCAGGAAAGCCAGTCAGTCAAAAGTGAATGGGAGCTCATAGCACTTCGTGCTGGCGTGTTTAATATGAGTTCTCCAGTTCTGGACACCACAATATGCCCGAACCACCGATACAAGTTGAGTTTATCATGGAATCAGCAAAGGAGATGTCAGCACCCACTTCATCAACCCTCTAAAACAAGTCGGAAGCCCAGAAAAGATGGTGGTTCAGTTCATCGAGTGATGTCTCGGAAAATATACATCAAGTGGGGAGTTTTTGTCCCAGTTGGCTCAGGTAAGGGATCAGTCTCAAAATCACTGAAGTAGAAAAGAAGCAGTAGGCCTGTAATGATACCCACTCTGACTAAACCTAACTTTGGTGCAAAACCAACTGAGTGATAACGATTTACCACTTCACTTGTGTTCTTCCTAGAAAGTTGATTGGAGCCTTGGCTTGATGATCAGGAAGTCCCAGTTATGATTCCCTGCCAGTGCCACTGGAGGTCATGCTTCACTGCCGTACAAAATCAGCATGGCCGGTCGCATTATCAAAACAAGTCTATCATCATCATCATGTCCTCACACTATTATATATTGCACATCATATTATCATTACCCCCATAATCTGGTGCCTTTTCAGCTCTGTGTAAAGGATGTGAGGCTAAACATCGAGTATCTGTGGCAAATGTAGAACCAGAAGTAGAACCAGCACCCATGGATACAGAGGTGAGTTGAATGAAAAAAAAGGGGAGAAGATTCGGGGCAAGCCAAAGTGAATATTGGTTAATTCTGCCTGCAGCGACTGACTTACATGTAAGAAGGTCACTGATGAGAGAGGAGGGACTAAGCTGAAAACCTTGATGCCATTCTGGCTCCCATCTCCTTGGCAATGAGGGATTCTAAGCCAAACCTGATTCTCCATCAATATCTTTTTTCAGTCCGCTGTTGCCTCTTCCTCTGTTCAACCAGCCGACGCATTAGAAAACCCAGCAGACGGGACAGAAGGGCAATCTCTCAAGTCAGATATACATGATAGTTTCGTCAGTTTTTGAATTTTTCCCTTTTTTGTGCAATTTGATGATGGAAACTTTGTGCAGAATAGGAGGTAACTATGCAGCCGAGGGCTTGGTAATATTGCCCTTAGTTACTATACTGGTCCTTTAAGGAATACTGGTCTATTATTTGTGGTGTACGTTTTCTTATCATCAACATACTCTCATCTTGAAAAATAAGACAATGTTTACGATCAGTGCGACCAATTTTTTACAGTCATTTTGCAACATTATTGTTAACGCGTCCCTTGCGGATTCGTAAGGTACTACATGTATTTGGATGTTTTGAGACAAACTGCCTAGTCTAGTTGTGAATAATCGAACTGAGGTATTATTTGTATTTTGCAACATACTCCGAATAATAATCATCTAAGATGATCTCAGATGAGTAATAATTTGATGGGTAATGTTGTTGCAACAGTATCATAGGGACTGCTGGTCAAGCACTCTTGAGCTGGGAGAGAGAAATGATAAGAGGGTGGAGACAGATTTTCTGAAATGTTGGTCTTTGAGTCATGACTGGGCAGAATTAGCCCAGTGAAAGTTGTCAGCTACACATCAAGAATTCTTGATTTAGAATGAAAGGGTACGACTTTATTGGATGTACATTCATCAGGCTTGACCTGAGATTTTCCACGCCATTGATTGCAAATGCATTGTTCGCATTCTACAATACATCTCTCTTTTTCTAAAAAAAATACATGGTGAATTTTCTAAAACTGTTACATGCTGTGTTTTTGTCTCCCTTGACTAACATAACCTGCAATATGAAGGACATCCAGATTTGATGTTCTAGTATATCTAGCGGATGGTTCATCAGGTAAAATGCGGGGCTTGGTTAAAAAATGATTTTATAGCGATATCTTGGGATAAATTTGAACTTTGGCTTTCAGTAAACAATTGTAAATGCCAAGATAGATTTTTAATGTCAGTATACTTAGTAGCTAGCGCTAATGTCAGTTTTGAACAACCAAGCCTGCTACTGGAAAGTGGGACTCTCTCCTGATACTATCCTGCACTTGGGCCTGACATGTAGTACCGTAAATGAGGTGTTACTAGTATTGGTCCCTCCCTAGTAGTGGTTAGTAGTGGTTTGGCTATTGTCTGCAAATTAGCCTTTTTCTATGTATCATTATATTAGCTTGTAAATAAATCACCCATTTGTAAAAAAAAAGTATCCCTGCTTCTTATGTGGCAGCACTGTCCTCTGCAGACAGGTACAAGTGTAGCATGTGGAAAGTTGTGATCTCTCCTAAGGGACTGGACAGTACCGTAACTCAGTTCATGAAAAACTTCTCCATTCCAGTACATGTATATGTACAATTTAGCCAATGCTAGAGCAACTTCAGGAGAACATTTCACCGCCAACCAAGGAGCTAAAAACTTCCAATAGCAGTACTCTGACGGTGCAGCCAACTGCAGGGTTGCCCTCATCAAACAGTAATTACAGTAGGAACTGCACCTTTGGTCAATTGGCTCCTTAGCAATGGAAGGTGTTACTAGTATGTGAAATGAGCACTTCTGCAAGGTTCTTAGGAACAGGATGATCCCTGCATGGGTTGATAAAGATGTATTAGTAGGTCATACCACATGCCCTTCAGGTGCCTTAGCCATGGGGGGGGGGGGGGTCCAACCCTTACAACATGCTCTGGCAGCATGACACTGGCTAATGAATGGGTCAACATTAGCATCCTCACCAACAGGGGGGTTTCTTTAGGTTTTCGGACTTTAAGAAGGCCTACATGTAGCTTATTCAATTACGTTGCCATCAGGTAGGCCAAGGCCGAAATGTTATTTGAAATTCAAATCAGCATTTCAGGACCTATGGGGCCCAATTCCCCAAAGGGCTTTCATCAACGGCAAATTTGTAGTGATGAGCTTGTTCTTTTTTTGGGGGGAAAATGCAAGTGGAGTTATTTACCGGTAGGCCTACTTAAAATAGGTTAGTAGGCCTAGGCATGGGGGGGGGGGGGGTGATCATGGTGGTTGACAGCAACTGCTAATCCTCATGGCCAGCACCAAGCATAAATTATGTGTTCATTATGCATTTATTTTATAATTCATCAAGTGTACACAAGGTGGCAGCACTAGCCAATGAGTGTCATTTTGGTGGAAAATAGCACTTTTTCCTTGGTTTATCCTGGGAAAACAGTAAAAGCGGCCGGAAATTTTATTTCTGATTTTGAAAGTAGGTATCATTACCTTTATCATGTGCAAGCCACAGCATTCAAAGACCTGCAGTGTTGGAGATATGAGCGTCGATAGAGAGCTCTTCCTAAGCACTGCCCCTAGGTATGCATAATTACTAGGCCTAGCACGACCAAAGTATGAAGTGTTACTCAATGACCTGTTGCAGAATGGAAGATCTCATCAAATACTTCCATCATACAAAGGGGGAAAATCCAGCAATTTTTTTTAGTCTCTGCAGGAGTGCCCAACATTGACCCAAAAATACACAAAAAATAGGGGGAAAAAAGCTAAAACAAGCCCCCTAACTAGGCCTGCCCCTAACTCGGTTGCTAGTGATTTTTGAGAGTCATCAATTGCTGTGTAATGATGTCTTAGTGGAAGGATCTTGCATACCTAATCTCGTTAAAAACGGTTGACCCCCACCTTGCCACCCTCTGCATGGTGGTATCATGGACTGACACTTAATATGGATGTTTTCTCCCTTGCAGGGCCGTATTTAGCGCGGGGATGGCAGGGTGGCAACTGCCTCCCGCAGAGATAGCCGAAAAACGTGTTTTTTTTCTCATATGCAGATATGGACCCTTTTGAAATGAAAAGTGATATTCTCCCCCCCCCCCCCCCCCCCCCCATATGCCATAATCCATCAGAACACAATAGGGTCTGGCACCTTTTCGACATTTTCTACTTCTACATCGACTCACGATTGTCAAACGTGGCGTCAACAACTGACTGAGAAAGCTCTCAAGAGAGAATGAAAGCTTTCTGGCAAATATGCTTTCGAAATTCAAAATTACAGCGATAACCGAAAATAAACCAAGCAATCTTTATAAAAAAAAAATTCATGCGACCTGCATTTTGTGACATTATGTGTAACTTTTACACATAATATGATAACATTATAGCGGGTGGAATGACCCATTGTTATGATACCAGAACGTGCCATTGTTTCAGTCGACACTTTATTGTGCGTTTGTTTATCGTCCATTTCGAAAAGAAAAATCCACAAAAAATGCAGAGACCAACATATCCAAACATGCCTACTTTGTGGGCCAGAATCGTACAAAAGTAAAGCACGATCAAGAAAGAGCCATATGAAGTTAATACTTAGTTAGCCGAGTGTCAACTAGCTCTATAAACTATATTTGGGATTGTAGAGTAAGTAGAAGGAAACCGGAGACCCCAAGTTAAACTCTACGCTGTCGTCATCGGTCACCCTCTCTAGTTTGCCGTGACGACCGGGAATAAACTCGGGTCCTCAGTGATAACAGATATGTTACCACTGCGCCACTCTGACGGCCCTTCAAATGAATACTAGCTTTTCACAGCCACTGCAGGCTTATTTTCCTTGCAGTGACATTTTCTCCTGAAATGGACAATCGTATGAAAATGCTGGGGAAAATCTTAACGGACTTGCTGGACCGTCAAAGCTACCAGTAATTGAAACCCTGCTTACCTTAACTATGTGTAGCTTTCAAGAGTCATTTTTGCATCAATCATCTTCGCCTTTATGCACTAGTTGTGCACACTGCTGATACCCGTGTGCTGAGCATGACTCTATTTTGATTCAAAGGGCAAATATCATATCTGGGCATGCCGAATGGTATTAAGTATATGCATGGATCATAGCTTTACACTTTAGACAATGACTACTGATGGAAAATGTCATATCTGTGACCTCAACACTTCGTTTCTATAAACTCTGACGACCGGGATGACACACCTAAAGAGTAAATATATTTAGGCTATAGACGAGGGTAAAGTTTTGAGGTCACACAAGCAATTACAATAACTTCTTGAACTGTCTATCCATACTTTTAATTTAAAATAATTTAGACATATAAGTGCCAAAACAAGAGATCAGATGATTTTCATGAGACTGAGTATGTAGTATACTCACGGTCTTCAATCAAAGACAACATTATTTTATTCGTACGCGATTTCGCTCATGCATAACTGATTGTGGTGAATATGTTTTGGCAGTTGTTCAGGCAGGCAGCAGGCAGTAGAGTTTTTGACAGTAAGGTTGGTGTGCGGCAGGGAGAGAACCTATCCCCCTTCTTTTTGCTCTTTTTGTAAATGATCTACAAGAACACCTTATGAACCACGGAGCACAATCGGTAGAAGTAGATTGTAACCTTCCCGAGATTGACTACTTGGTAAAACTAAAGATTTTGTTGTATGCAAATGATACCGTAATTGTAGCCGATTCTGGTGAAAAACTTCAAGTAGCTATCGAAGCCCTTGAAGCCTATTGCACGCAGTGGAAGCTTCATGTTAACTAAAAACTATAAAACTAAAGTCATCATTTTTTCCAAGAGGGCTGTAAGGAGAAATTTTGAATTTAAATTACACTGCAAAGTTTTAGAAATTGTAGATACTTTTAAGTACATGGGTGTTGTATTCCAGAGAAACGGTACTTTTAAAGAACATAAAAAGCATGTTATTGATCAAACAAGAAACGCAATGTATAGTGTTCTCCGTAAAGGGAGAGAACTTGCCTTACATATTGATGAATTGATACAGTTGTTAAATTCTATGGTGGAATCAATACTCTTGTACGCGTGTGAAGTGTGGGGAGACAATAAGGTCGATATGTTTGAGGTGTTTCATTTGAAATTTCTAAAACAGGTGTTAAAGGTTTGAAGCACTGCGCCGTCATGCATGGTGTATGGCGACATTGGAGAATACCCCATGTCGATTGCCATAAATGTTCGGATGATAAATTTTTAGGCAGAAATTGTTACTGGTCGACAGGATAAATATACGTACGGGAAAATCCCACTTACCTCGGCCTCAACCTGATCGATAATTCCCAAGTTATATAGACCAGTGTGACAGCGGATATAGTCCCCCTGGAGTCATAGTCCGGTAGCATTGTATTTGATCAATTAAGCAGCATGATCTATTGTACCGCTAACCCTAACCAAAACATTTAGCAATGTTGGCTATTGTTACACGGACTATCAGCCCTAGGACTACTATCCCCGCCACACCTGTACAAGGAGTAGGTGATTTCAATGAAACAGCTCGAGGTATTACATACGAGTATCGCGGTTTGGTGTCATTGGAAGATCGCCGTCGCACCCGGTGTAGGCCTATTGTGTCATGCACACTCACCGGTACATTCTCCGGTGCATGTTCCCTAAGTTCAGCTACGACTGCCCCATGTTCAACCAGTCGAGGGAAGTTCACTTCAGCTAGGCCTTTGTTCCCATCAGCCGCAATTAAAAGGGTGACTGTGCATCCTTCCTTCGGGTTTCCTCTCGATGTTTTTATGTCGACGTCGCGGTTACCGGTCTTATCCAACGAATAATTAGGGAGGAAATCAACTCGCACAAATGTCTGGTTCATGTTAAAAAGGCGTCGTTCAGAATAGTTCCTCTCTTCCACTCTTCGTTGAATGACATCCCGAAAGTCAGCTACCAGCTGAGCAGCGTTTTCCAGGAATTTTCTTAGATTCCCTTGTGAATCTTCCATAGCTGATGCGATGTCTGAAATATGAAATTATCAGTTTCAAAGAAAAATGGAATTGCGGATGTGGGAGTAGTTTTAAGTGCTCTAGAAGAAGCCGCATAATGGTGTCCCAAAAACATGAATACCATTGATTATCGATTTGCCCATCACTAGTCATACTAATGGTTAACGTATCGCTACGCGGTAGAATATCATGAATCGGTGAGGTTGTTGTTTTCAATTACACCCATAAGTAGAAGTAAAATGTAACATTGCACTGTTTATTCACATTTCAGTCAGTGGTGTACTTGATGTTCATTTTCTTGACAATGACATTTCCCCTACCTTTTCATAAAACGTTCAAGCCAGTGCGGAGAGGCTCTGAAATCCAAACACCGAGCTCGAGACATTTCCAACTGCGCCCTCTCATCGCCAGGGATATTGTCCACCCATCGTCGGAAATCCCTACCGGCTTGGTCCTTTAAGTCTTGTACAGAGACTGGCTACCCAAAGTATCTCCTTCCACGATACCATTCAACTGTGGAATCTTCAATTTCTGGCCTGATACCTTAAATGATATAAGCTTCTGTAACACCATACATAAATGCTGTAGGACAACACATTTTATCAAACAGTTCACATTCACCTTACCCGACCCCCCCCCCCAAAAAAAAAAAATCAGAGTTCAATCCATGCTGTATACTGTGTACGCATCCACATAAGCCACCTGACCTGCAAAATTAGGCCTGGGCCCAGGCGAGTACAATACATCGAAGGTAAACAATGACTTGGGACCATTTCATTGAATTAACTGTCGGCTGACTTTCGCAAGTGGTCTATTACGAGTGCATACGGTTCGAACCCAGCTTCGGCTCCAAAGTATGGTTCCACTGCAAACTGAGTTGATGCCGAATTTGGTAGGCCTATATGCAGTGACAGTGACATCCCTGTAATTCTAGAGCGTTAGATTCAATAAAAAAGGCGTTCGACGCTCACCGTTCCCCAATTGACGGTACCGTCTCATCCGTCTTCGCCGTTGACATTCTTCATGCGCACCCCTGATGTCATCCTCGTTACGAATCCAGTGGCGGAATGTATTAACTCGAATGTTACGAAACCTGGCAAAGTCAGCTGGAGTACGCCCTTGGTCGTGTCCTTCAAGATGAGCCAGCCAGTACTCGTCCATATACCGGATATTTTGCTCCAACGAATAGGCCTGGAGTCAGCGCCTTGGAGGCGCAGGATCCACATCCATCGCCATGCGCGTACATGTGCAGTGCCAGGTGACGAATAAAAAGGAAAAATAGAATCTCACCTTGCATTTTGAATTTTAGTCTTCAAACTGTTGAACGCAACTTTCGGAAGCTCAGTCAATGCCATGAATGCGACAAAATTATGTGTAATGCCCGCTGTACACGATCTCTCAAAATTGGATGAAAAAAATTTGACCGAAAAGATTGATCGTGTATGGTGGGAAATTGGATGAAATATTTTCCATCAATCAAAGATTGATGGAATAGAGCCGGTCCTATTTTTGAATGACGAATTGATAAAATTTGACCGTGTACAGCGGGCATGGATATTTATTGAACAATTAACCCTATTGAATTGAATTGTTCGTGGGTTCACCGAAATCAATGATCGTCCATTCCTCCTTCATGATGACGGTGGTTATGCAATTTGACGGGTTTGTAATGCAAGGCCTAGATTCCACAGTTTTCCTCTCATAGACGACAACATGGGCTGGACGCAGAGGGCAGTGGAAATCATGATAGAGTCGTATAGGGCCCACCCAATCCTATACAACACCAAAGATGCCCTGTACCACAATCGCGTTAAGAAGGAACTGGCCTACCAAGAGGTACTTGAGGATGTCTGCAAGGAAAAGAGTGACTGCACGGTTGATGACGTGAAGAAAAAAATGAACGGGCTACGTAGCAACTTTGCTAGGGAAATGGAGAAGATAAACAAGACCAAAAGAAGCGGGGCTGCGGCAAAGGATGTGCACAAGCCAACCGTATGGTGGTTCCAGAAGCTGCTCTTTCTTAAGGACCACGTAGAGGCGAGGCCCAGTTCTTGCTCAATGTCGAGAGGCACAGATTGCAATGAAACACTTGACAAGGTAATTAATTCTTAACATCATTTTATTTCTCTGACTACAACAGAATTATTCACTGACTGTACACACACAGTTATACAAGAATGGCTGCCTCGTTCTACGCTGCAAATTTACATTGCCACGATACTTGACCAATATTATTGACATAGGAGCAAAGGTAGTCTCTCTGAGCCTGAGCCGCATTTGTAGACCTGTTGCCAGCTTGAGATGAGATGCGTTCATATGCTACTTCCGACTTTCGCACCTCTCTCCAATCACCATCTGTTACCTGGCCTCTGCTCGTGTCTTCTCTATCCATGGAACTAGGAGGGAAGTACCGAGCAGGGCTCCTCGTGCGGAGATAGTTGTGAAGGGCGCATGTAGCAAGGATTACTCTCTCTACCTTATCGGGTGATAATAACATCGGTGCAAGAAGGACTCTGAAGCGATTTGCCAAAATCCCAAACGCATTCTCAACAACGCGTCTCGCCCTGCTCAGCCTGTAGTTAAAAATTCTGTGGTCAATATCAAGGTTTCGGAACGGGTACGGTTTCATCATGTAAGTATGCAGAGGGAATGCATCGTCTCCTACCAAAAAATAAGGAATTGGGGCGGTACAATATTTCAGGGGTTCAGCATCTGGAAAATCTATACTTCCGTCTACTATAGCCTTGTTTAGGTCACTTTTAGCAAAAACACCCCCATCTCCCACACGGCCATTTGTCCCTGCGTCAATCATAAGAAATTTATAGTCTGCATCAACCAAAGTGAATAGAATCAAACTATGGGTACTCTTGTAGTTGAAAAAGTACGATCCACACTTCAGAGGTGGGCGAAAAGTCACATGTTTGCCGTCGATAGCTCCAAGACAGTGGGATAGATTCCATCTGTACTCAAAATCTCTAGAAACCTGAAGCCACTCTTGTGCGTTCGCTGGCATCTGAAAAAAGGAAAAGTTGCAATGTTAACCTCCACTTTCAGGACTCCTCTGCTAATGACGACTCCGACCAAGAGTTGCATGATGAATCACCACGTCCTGGAACGCCATCGGTAGGATACTCAGCAAAACCGTGCACATCCCAGGAACCGAGTAGACCTAAACCAAGGGCGAAAAAGAGTCGTTCTGTAGAGGAGTCGATGTTGCACACAGCAGCTGATGCTTTGACTGAATTGAAAGATGCTTTGTCAGCTCAAACATGAATGAAAGCACTAGTACACCAACGCAGAACGAGGACCAATTTGATATTTTTGGTAAATTTGTGGCTTGCGAAATGCGCAGCCTGCAGCATGCTGACATAAGGCAAAGTGCAAAAAGGAAAATAAACATGGCGCTTCTTGATGCGCAAGAGTCTGAGTTGGGCAGAAATACTCAGTTGACTAGAAGAGTCCCTCCGCAGCACATTAATAATGCAAAAGTTCCTCCTGGAAAACATGGTTACAACCAGCAGTGTTCCATCATGACGTATAACGGTCAGCCTAGTCGTAAAGATTTTCCAAATGTAACAACTTCAAATGCATGTAGCATGGGGAACACCTCTGATATTCTTGGTAATGCCATGATGCAAACATTTTAAAGTACTGAATGATTGTGCATTTAAGTATTTTGTTATTGTAAAGTCAGCTACAGCAAGAAATAAAAAATGGTTAAAAGGAAAACATTGCAGTGTCATTTTCATAGTGTTCGTATTACCTTTATGAAATCGCCTTTCAAAACCGTGTAGAGGGCATCGCACATCTCTGGAACAATTCTACCTATCGTGCAGGCGCTAATCCTTGTTGAGAACTCTAGACTTTGGAATGTTTCTCCAGTTGCCAAGAAACGCAACGTCACCGCTAAACGTTCGGCAGGAGTGATTGCCTGGCGCATATTGGTGTCTGACCTATAAACGTATGGAGTGACTCTATCAACGAGATCAGCAAATATCTCTTCATCCATACGCAGATAGTTTTTGTAAGAAGCGGGGTCTTCCAGCCTGAGCTCCTCGTTTAGCATGGCATATGCCCCTTTGGATGCTCTTCGAAGGATCCATGGCCGTGTCCAATATCGGCGTCGTCGTTGTCGTTTCTTCTTCAATGCGGCCATGGCTATTGCCATAGCAGCAACGGCAGCTGACGCAGCAACGGCCACAAGCAGTCTTGACTGCACGGGAGCCATTTTGTGAATGATTGGATGAAAATGATTGACCGTGTATGGCGGGACCCTCTACATACAAATTTGACCAAAAAGATTGATGAAAAAGTTTGATGAAAATGATTGACCGTGTACAGCGGCCATAAGGCCTCTCGATGCGATGTCGTAATGATCGTTAATGGGAAACGCCGTGGAAAGAATACCCTGTGCTAGAGAGGCCCATTCAACCCTGCGTTCATGTAAGACTATTGACAATGGCTATTCCATTGAAATCACTATGACCCTGTCACAGGTCTATAAAACTTAGAAAATTTCGAACAGGTTGAGGCCGAGGTAAGTGGGATTTTCCCGTACCTACCATGTCCACAGGTGTCTACTTGAAAGGTTTAGAAGTGGCACTTTTTTATCCCCTTGGCTTAATGAGATTAAGGAAATCCTAGATGTAACTGGTAACACTGTGTTATGGTTAAACCAATCAAATCGTTAACGTTGCATGGTTAACGGAACCGGTAAAAAGCACCCTAAGAGATCAATTTGTTCAGAAATGGTATTCGCATATTCAAGAGTCCCTAAATGTACAGATTATAGAATTTACAAAGAGGACTATCTAACATTGAATTCCTGGCATATACTGTGTAAATTTAGAATGTGTAACCATAAGCTCCCCATTGAAACGGGGAGACACACGAGCATACCACGAGGAGACCGATTATGTGTTTTGTGTAATAATGGAATTGGCGATGAATACCATCTACTTCTTGAATGTAATGCAGTTGCAGAAATTAGGAAAGACTGTCTACCGAAATAGTATTGTTCTCGATCAAATGTAATAAAAATGAAAAGTTTGTTTCAAAGTAAGAATCATGTAAAACTAGCCAAATTCCTCTTGGCGTGTCGCAGATTGTTTAATCTAGTTTAGCCCCTATAATTATGTGATTCATTTACCTTGTGTCCACCCTTGGCCCTGTACGTCAGCCATCGTGTATAATTACTGTTAGGTTTTTCTTCTCTTTACTTTTTTTTAAAAGAGGAGAATAAATTGAATTGAATTGAATTGAGGGGCAACAGCGAATTATTTAATCACCCGTCACCCCTTCCATTTGCCATTTTGACGGCGAATACGACAACTAAAATTAGTTATGCATGAGCGATATCGCAAACGAATAAACTAATTTTGTCTTTGATCGGACACCGTGATACTGCTGGGAATAAATAAATGACCAAGCATTTGAAATTTCACAAAGGCCGAAAACTAGTCACCAGTACCCGCATTTGATTTTACACAATTCTCTACTATAAACATGATCAATAGGCCTACTGTATTTCAAATTCTGCTCTAATATCCTGGCTTTTACTGGTTTCGCGACCTTGAGCATTGTATAAATGAACAGAGATATTTGTTTAGATATGGCGCCCGATAGTTATGATTCATAAAAAAATATGTACTTTTCTTCCTTGCATGGTAAACGGGTACCGCAGAAATCAAAGAATAATTCTTAACTGGTTTATCTTCATACGTTGGCTCCCGAGATGCTAAATCACTGGCAGTAGGAACGCCTGATCGAACATTGTTCCTTTGGTGTCCAGACATAGCCTCGCAACAGTAAGATGGCTGTAAGTCAATGAAAGGCCTTGTTTGCAGTTCGAGGCTTAATTAGCTCGGAGAGGAGGTTGGCATTGACTCGGAGAGGTGGGAGACACTCGGATATTGATTGTACCTTTTCCACACTTTTGAAATGAGGTTTCTCTTGTTGTTGCGGCCATGCTGGATGAGAGAACCGTCAGTATATGGACATACGAATTCGTCGCATACTACTACGTAAATGTTGGAGATTTTGTGATAATGTCAGTGGTCGATGAGTGGCGAACAACTTGCCGATTGGTGGTGAAACACGGACAATGAATTGAATATGTTCAAGAAAAGTCGGACTGCCGAATCAGAGTTTCTGGTGTGAAGTGACCCCGTAAAGAAGTCCTGTCCCCAGGAAAAATTCCTCCAAACAGAGAGGCCGCTTTTTTCATGTACGCTCTTAATGTAAAACCTTGGTCTATATAGCCAACTTGAGTGTGTGTATAGATATCTAGGCCTTGACTTCTATTCGATCTGTTTCCAAAAAACACCATGGGTATTTTGAACAATATACCGGCCTATTTTCACGAAAATGATATGATAGGAAAACTGACGCGTATTCCGGTGTGGGCGACTATTGATTTTGTAATTGCTTACACCGATACTTTCGCGGAATCTCAAAGTCACTTCTGAGACAATTTAAAATCCGATAACTGCTGAAATGAAGTGGCTGAGCGCCGTTGGATGAGTACTACGCCACGTCATATCCAGCGGAGTTTAAAGGAACCAAATCGAGATGTCTACTTCCGGTCAAAATCATCCCGAGATCACCAAAAAAGGAATTGAAACATAAAATGTAAGGTACCCCATTCCATTGAAGGCGGGGAACATACATTAAACAAATCTGAAATCTCACGCGACAACGGTTTTTTTCAAAAACTGGAAAACAAGGATATTTTCGCATCGTAATTTCGAGGCAGTCATGACCGGGCTTTGGGCTACTATAAATGTATTGAAAATTATATGAAATGTCAGTTCTAAATTCACTGACAAGGATGTCAACTTTGAAAAATAATTTCTAACATAGCTAGGATAACGGGTGATTGGGACGTTTCAAGGAAAACAAGGGCAGGGTCAACTTTGGAAAATGAGTTCTGCTCAAGGAATTTTCCAATCAATTTCAAATATATTTCGTTAGCGTTCGGGTGGCACTGAGATGTTCTCCACAACCTCAGCGGACAACATTCTTAGCTCTATCCTCGTGGTTTTGGTGAGACAACCAATACAAATAGTTCGGTATAACTTCATTTAACATATTGGTGGCCGGATTGCGATTTTTTGTAACCAAAAACGCCCCCCAGCAAACGCCAAAGACTGGAAGGGAACCAAACAGGTCTACAGCTGGCAAATATTATTGTAGATCATCAAAGTGGCAAGCAGTCAATCATGAAATTATTGTCTTCCTGGATGTGATGGCGGTGATATTTGAACGTCTCGCCTCAAGGGATTCAACAGTATTGGACATGGTGACACTACGCTTTTCCATGCTTCCACTCTCGTTCTATTTTTTTTTGAACGAGATTTCAGTCGTGGCGGAATCGGTCAAAATACCCGATATGACCTTCTTGCAAGAAGAGAGCTCTTTAGACCAGGTTTACCCCCAGAAAAATGATACGTTGATTTCTGAGTGCAAGGCAAGATCGAAACTCCACTGCGCCGCCCTCTGTCGGAATCTGAGGAGTTGTAACCAGTGGAATTATCTTAAGTCTACGGGGCGCTGCAGTCACTTCAGATGCGAGATGCTACCTTCCTTTACCTTTCCGTGTGGAAGCGACAGCTTTTGGCAGGTACTTTGTTAAATCGTTTGACATGTTCTACAGAAACAGTAAAACAATGTCCTTTGGTCTTTACTTGATTGGCAGGTATCAAATTTACCCTCCGTCAACCATATACCTCCGTTGATTAAAAAAATCAGGCCAGCGGTCTACACATTATCACCGCGCCAGCTGATCGCGTGCATGAGAGGGCAGGATAGTTAATTCTTTGTCAGTGGCTACACTGTGCTGCGAGTGCAAAATACGCGTCTTGATTATGCCACAATGTGTACTTTAAAGTGTTTTAACTGATAAATCCCTGTATGTAAAATGACCTTTATTTGAAGATTATCGTTTTATACCACATTAAATGCACGAAATCGATGTTGAATTCTAATTTCTATTACAGGGCAAATCTTACACGGAAAAAACAATTGCCTTTCCAGTTATGTACGGTATGAAACCCCATGATGGATTTGGTTATCACTTTCTGTAAGTGTTCCAGTTCAAGCAAACTTGAGATTTTGCGTGGCCCTGCATTATCAGCCAGTAACGTATGTGAATTCCTATCACAGCCTCACTGGAAGTGTCTTTACATGCTAAGTCAATTATCCATAGTAAAATCTCCCTTATTACTCATTTGATAAAAAAAGTTTCATGAAGTTTGAGATAATGATCCTCCCTCGAATATGTGGCAATGAAAAGGAAATAGGGCACAGTGTTTTGCATATGAGGCAAATGTTCGACTTCGACACTTCTAGACTGAAAGACACCATGCATCATTCCCATATCGTTTGGCCAAATTCTGTTACTCTATATCTATGGCAATTCTGCTTTGATTTCAAAAATTGTATTTTTCAGGTAAACCAGGCAGGAAAACTAATTTCGTTCGTCAATCCAATTTACGTTTAAACCCGAGAGGTTGGAGATTAGCGGAGAGTGACATGGGAGTTCTTTCGGAACAGAATACGATGTGGGTAAACTTCTTGGAACCAAGAACAAATAGAGGCTTCTATTTCTTCAATTATTATTTTTTTTATTTAGAAGAACAAAATGCAATTACTAAGATTTACAAACATTTTCGCTTCAAACGCAAATCGACAGCGGTCACGTATTTAATCCATTATCATGGCTTCTACATCGTACGAATGGGTTTTGCATTACTTGATGCATTCGACGCCAAAACCCATGACTGGATCGGGAATATCGAAATTAAAGCACGGAAATACGGGCAACGTCTGTATAGTTTCGACAGTTTTCGAAACTCGCTTGTTATCGTTACGTACGAGTTCATTTACAAACCTCGGTATGACTACCGGTACACTTTCTACTCATACGACGAATACAAAAGTAGTATCGCATTGAGGGTAAATTGATTTTTATATGACTTGAAAAATATTATTGCCGTAAAAAGCAACATTCCGTGTATACTTTATTCCAGAATTAAGCGGTTACCGGTAATTTTAGCCAAGTATCTGCGGTAGAATGTTTCAAGTTCTCCCCACGGTCAGATTCTGTGTCATACATGTGTAGTTTTCTCAAATCCCCGAAACGCCAACGTGAATGCCTATACATCTCATTGTTTGACCTCCTGATAACAAGGCCGAACAATCGGATAGGCGTTCATGTGGTTTCCCCGAACGACGCATTGCGCCAAACGTAATTATATGTTTTTCTTAAACGACCATTTGTATTATTAAGGGCAATATTACCCGGCAGCCCAGTCACCTCCTATTCTTTATAAGTAGTTTCCATCAAGAAAATTGCACAAAAAAGCAATTTTTGAAGTCTGACTGAATTATCACGCTTTTCCGATGTTGGCTCTGTTGTTGACCCGAGTGAGCTCTCCATGCGTCGATCCTTTCCATGTGGAACGATGCACTGGTAAAGTGCTTCCTGGAGCCATCGATCTGCCGTCCCAAGACAAGGCCTGTCAATAGTTTGAGTCGCATGGAAGGGGGATTTTACACTTTAGCATTATTTCATATTAACATTGTCGTTTTACATCCGTGTTTTGATATGCAGAAAAGGGAGACTGACCTAGATCTAGTCTCGATATAGTTCCAACCGGCACCGTGTAGAAAGGCCTTATGTACGTTAGAAATTTCCCGAGAACTACAGGTGTTGGAAGTGTAGCTGAAGCACGTGATAATGACACGCATGCGTTGACTGCATAAAAATTACACTGGCATTGTTTGTGCGCATACATGAAAATAGCAAGTGTAACATCTTTCGTCCTCAGCACTCTTGTATCATGCGATTCGATTTTTAAAAGAAGTACAAGCTATTTTGGCTTTATCGCAGAGAGTTTTTCGAAAGAAGTACACGCCATTTTGGGTTTATCGCAGAGAATAATTCGCGCTCTTGCGCAATTTATATTTGTTAGCAATTTTCCTTGTTTTACAGAACAGTGGACGGGCGTCAAGGTCACCACCTCGATTCAAATACGTCACTGCATTCCCGCAGAGGCCTTTTAAAAAGTCGGATCGTTCTATCTGCAAGATTAGTGGCTGCTTCAGCCCAAGGATCTCCATCAGTAAATACGGGGATGTGGCTATCGTTATGAACGTAAGTGATCAACAACAATAAAAAAAAACATCAACATTCCTTTATTGATCAATCTGAGAAAAACACCTAGCTCCAGGACAGACAGCTAGCAGCGACACCCCTATATTTTCCCCTAGGATCTACCTTCAGTCGAAATAGAGGAAATTGTGGCATTCGGTGTCATCGTTGCGTCTGCAAGGCCATCAACACGGCTTCATTTTTTCGGTTAACATTTTCGGTGAGTAGATGGAAATCATGCAGAGAGGTAGCAAATTGTGACAAGCCAATTTATAAACCCTCCAAGCCATGGCATCTTCAACAGGGCTGCAAACAATGCTCGACCATGCCCGTAATTGTCACCAAATTTCACAACCAAATTAGCACTCCGGTCATTCTGAGAATTACTGTAGAAGGGGCCATTTCTACAGTTAGATAATAACATTTTTTTTCCTATATAGTGCATCCAAAAGAGTCCTTTCGATACCTAATTTAAGTTATCGAGTTGAATCTATTTGACAGTGTGCGAAACTGTGTCTATTGATTGTATATTTAAAAGATACATGTCGCTACACAAGAGGAGATTCCTAAACAATCCATAACACCAATTTCATTCCCAAGCAGACTCGGCTTCAAAATAGAAATGAGCAGGAAAAATATTTTTAAGGTCTTTTGCATGCACAACCGTCTAATCGTTAGTCTAATCGTTCTACACACATATACCATCCTTTCAGAGGTTTGTTTACTTCTCAAGAATCAGCGATCCTTGGAATCATGTTCTCGTGGAAAGAGACGGGTTTTTCTCGTCCCCAACGAGAGCATCATCTCTAGCTTGGTCAGCAGATGGCGGCAGCTTTTACTTCTTCACGGCAGGGCCCAAGAAAGAGTGCCGCGCATTTTTCCAGATCGAAGTTAATAGGGATGATAATGGCGCTTTTTCAAATATGACGATTTTTCAATACAAATCTTTGAGTTTAATATTAACTGATATTAATAGTACATCTGTTCCTTTTTTGATGATGATGGATTTACGCGGGCACATGGTGGCCATCTTCGAAGATGAACCCGGTGCTTTATACGTGAACAGTAGCAGTGGAGGCAAGTAAAATAGGGCAAAGCAAAGGCTCAGAGAACCGTAGCATTTTGGCTTCCAGCAGAGCCGCATATGCACCAATTGTCCTCCTAGTCGAAATAGCATTCAAAACATATAAACAAGATTCATACTCTCAAATATGGTTAAAAGATCTATACCAGGGGTTGGGGGGGGGGGTATTGGACAGAACATCCCACGAACAAGAGGCATTTTCAGTCAAAGCGAGGCATTTTCAGTCAAAGCGAGGCGTTTTTTGTCGTCGATCTGCTAACGGAAACAAAAGAAAAGTGTGAAATGTTATCCCGTTGGAACAGCAAAGAGCTCAGGAATGGGACCGAACATCTCGGATTGGGACAAAACATCCCGGAATGGGACCAAACATCCAAGCAATGGTGGACGAAAATCATTTTTTTTTGCTTGCATTTGTCCTTCATACTCGCCTTAGAGAACGTTATTCGCAAAACTGGCTATTGTATACATACTCTAATCTCCCACTTACCTGTCCCATTCCTGAACCCGGAAAATCATCAGAAAATCCTAAGTCCAATAAAATGGGGTGGGGTATGGTCGGAAACAGAATGCCCTGGATAAATATTATAATTGTTCTGTCGACTTCCTTGTCACACCCCAGAGCCTGGCAAAGAATTACACTAGGCCTAATCGGGTGAGGTTACGGATGACCTCAGTGACATAACAATTACGTATTCTCCAAAACAGTATAAGAGAAGTTGGACAGTTCTTGTGTACTCATTGATGTTTTTGTCAGAGGTTCGATTTGTTAATCGACGAGATGCGTTTGTTTTGGATTTTTTGCTTTGCCATTGGATTTTGGGTCGTGAATTCGATGGATAACGGTGACGACGGTGATGGTGGCGGTAATGGTGGGCATGGTGATGGTGGTGACGACGGAGGTAATAATGGTGCGGCTAACGAAGGCCAAGAAAGGAGACATCTTCATGGCTACAGCTTGAATCAGCGTTTGGACTACGTGGATACTTTTAGGCTGCACCATGCGATGGGCATTGCGCATGCCCGGTCTTGTCGTTCTTTTGCCGTACATCACCGCATCCATCCAAGGACATTCTCAAGATGGCTAGACCAGTATGAAGAGATGTCGGAACGCCGCGACAGGTGCACCCAAATTGAGAGGAGACGGCGGAGGATTCGGCAGCATGGCAATGATGAACAAGGTAACTCATTTTTGTCAGGAATTTACGAAAGATGTACAATTTTAAGTGAAGTAGGCCCATAAGATTAAGGCCTGTACTCACTGACGCGTTTTTCCGCCGCATTTTCACCGCCGGGCGGGGAATCCTTTGTTCACCTAATGAATAACAATTGATTTCCGCGCCTCGGTGAAAACGCGGCGCAAAAGCGCGACAGTGAGTTCAGGCTTTCACTGTGAAATGAGGTTTTATCCATAGTTCGACATTATTCAGGGACTCTTCTTAGATTTCAGGCATACTCTACTCTTCTCCCCCTCCGATTCATCCCTTCACCGTCTGCTTGATAGGCCTACCGTTTGTCCTTTTCAGCGTTTTGGGCAGACATGGAAAATCAGCTCAACGACTGGTTTATTCAACGCCGCCAGCATGGAATTCCAGTATCCGGGATCGATCTCCAGTCACAAGCAGCCAGAGAATACAGACAATGGTGGACTAATCTGACGGAGGAACAAAGGCAGCAAACGAGAGCGCAAAGGCCTCGCAATCAGGATTTCCGAGCGTCAGATCACTGGCTGACCCGATTCAAAGAAAGGTAAAAACAACGAAGCCATTTCGTAAATTGGTATCTCACTTGGGTTGGGTTCTCTCACAACTTTTGTTCTGCCATAATGGAATAATGGGCCCAATGACCAAGAAATGGACAGTAATGGGGGAGTAAGCTACGTTTTTCAAAGCTAAAAGTGGTCTCCTTTTCCTTTCAGAAAAAGAATAAGCCATCGAAGAAAGAATAAGGACACGCGAACCCTCCCCGACAACGCTATGGAAATAGCGGCCGTCTATCGTAGGGAAACGTCTCAAATCATCCAAAATGGAAATTTCCATGTGATCATCAACATGGATGAAACATTTGTCAACTTTGACATGGTGCCGAAAACCACAATGGCTACAACAGGATCACATTCGATCGACATCAGATCCTCAAGAGGGAACGGGAAGATTGGATGCACGGTAACCTTGGCCGTCTCCAGCGATGGACGAAAACTACCAGCTGAGGTCAACTTTAGGGGCTTGGATGCTGAAGGCGAAGTTATTGCAGAACTGCGAGCCCATGCTCCCCAGAACGTGCGAGTAAGTAAACCTTTTCATTAACTAATCCTGGTTTATTAGCTGTTAGATGACCATATCATCTTCAACTGCCAATGGAGCTAGCTCTATGATCTGCCTGCTCCTCGTGTTTAATGGTCTTTTTACGAATCCTGTTCTATTTTTAGAATCATTGCAGTACGTTGATCTTTGAAACCATTTCCCAAAGCTATCAGCTGGCTGAGCAACAATACAATCGGAGAATGAGTCATACATTTTCATGAATTGCACCGATTTATTCTTTATTTCTAAACGAAACGTTTTAATCTTAGGTTACAGGTACTCCGAATGGCTGGGCAAGACATCAGTCATTGATCGAATGGTTGCAAGCCATTGTTGTGCCATTTATTGCCGGAGCAACCTTTCTCCTCATCTTGGATCGCTACCCTGCCCATAGACATCATCTGTTTACGGAGGAAATTCCGCGGCAAAATGGACAGGATTCGTTCATTCCTGGACGATGCACTTCAATTTTGCAACCTTTGGACTTAACTGTAAATCGCAGTTTTAAATGTCATCTCAGATTGGTGTGGAAAGCCTGGAAGATTGGACATACCGAAGATGATGGGCACTGTGATCAGATTTCCCGCCAGGAAGTAGTACGTATGATCAGTCTCGCCTGGGAAAGAGTGGCATTCCAAGTGATAGTCAGTGGGTGGAGACTAAGTGGACTTCTTCCGGACGGGAATGACGACCCAGTGATCCCGCATCCAGCAGATGGGGAACTTGAAGAGGTTAATGATGAGCTTGAGTTTGACCCTGATGACGCTGATGTTGACTTTCATGATGAATAAAACCTTATCAGAATGTTAATCTTCTGTTCAATTTTTTCTTTAATGCCCATTATCAGGCAGTAGATCACCCTGTTCTTTCGTCCCAGTTCCAATCTAGTGACTTTACCCTTCCATGTCAAAGACGAGGCCACTCTTTTTAACTACAGGTGATGAAATCAACAATCAGGCCCGATCACAGTTTAAAGACTCCTTGTGGGTGTTCCTAGACCACTTCACTGCTTAACTGCAGAATAGCCAGGACTTTTCTATAATCACCCTTATTCCATTGGGCAATTGATCGGTTGTAGTAGCTCCCATTGTGTAAATACAGTGTGTTAAATGGTGAACGAATCGCCACAGTGATCTTGAGCTGTTACGAAACCGTGACCCTAATTGCCCCGGTCGCCCAGCCGCAGTACACGTTAACGACTACGTGACTAGGCAAGATTGTCGTAAAGCCTTACAGTGTCCATTGTCATGTCACTACTCCAGGCTGTTCCATAAATTGAGCTCTGCCCCAACCAAAATTAGCAATATTCGGACTTAGTCACTTGCGATAGGGTTTGGAAATTGGACAGGTAAGTGGGAGATTAGAGTATGTAAGTGTACTTTCTCAAGTGAGAGCTATGTGGTCCAGTGTATTAAGTCTTCAATGGCAGACATGTGAGGTAAGACACTGGATGAGTTATTTTCTCCCATTTTAGAGGTTAGGAGTATATTCGGGCTTATAGGCAGTAGACCATCTGGTGAGCCTTGAAATGTAGTATAAACGGGCGACTGTTGATGATGTATTCTGCTTCTGCAAAGGCGGTTTGCAATGCCTCATCTGTCGTGACTTGATCCTTGAGAATTCCACAGAGATATTTCCGAACCGACCTTATCATTCGTTCCCACAATCCACCTTGGTGACTTGCCGTGGGAGTATTGAATTAAGGAATTGAACCCGAGGCAGAGGACCTTGGTTGAGTTACCAAGACACTCTCGGGTGGAGCTAAAATACAGTCCAAACCCGAGCCGATAGGCGAGGGTTTGGACGAAATTTTAGCTCAACCCGAGAGTGTCTTGGTAACTCAACCAAGGTCCTCCGCCTCGGGTTCAATTTCTATTCTAAAATACCTCAAACTTAAAAAGATAGGCCACGAAATAACTTGAATATGTGCGAATTTGGCAAATTCCATCCATCGCCTGCCCGGAGCGCCGGTAGCGCCGTTGTTTACATTATGTTACGGCAGCGCGTATAGGAAGTCCGGATCGGCTCGCTCAAGTGATGCTAAAATCCGGGCAAATGGGCTTTTTGGAGCGTTTTTCTCAGCAAATATGTGTAGTGCTCATTAAAAAACTTAGGGTGGTTGATGCTTCCTTGGCTGATTTGTGTTTGAAGCAGTGTTTTGAGAGCCTCAAACTTCTGAAGTGAGCTGTGTGCATGGTTTCCACATTTTAGTGCAACCCGAGGGAACTTTGGTAGAGCATCTTGGTTGCGTGTCCAAAACACTCCACTCTCAGAACGAGGCTTATGCATTTTCCATTTAAACGTTGACTTTACGGTACCAAGGTATTTTAGAATATCCAGTCGATACCTAATTTTTCCATCTCCGCATTCAGTTCCTTGATTCTGTTTCTAATGTCTTCCTCTTCACGAACAATTATGGCACGCCAATGTGGAATAAATGCAAGACTTGAAAATATAATGCAACATTTTGAAACATATTGCAACCCTTTGAAAAACATGCCAATGTTTCAAAAAATTAACTAACTTGTTTCCAAAAAATTATGGCGTATGCTGATAATAATCATGATAATAATAATAATATCACGTGACCTTCCTTTTCCACTGAGGAACGAGCTTGAATGTGGTGGTACTTCTGTGGGATACCTGTTGTCCATATGTGCACAGAGATACATGAACATGCCTGACATGTAGTTTCCGCATTTTGAGAGTTTGGAAATGAATCGAAGATCTTTCAGAAACGGCCGGACAAGCAAGCGTACACGGCGCTATCTCAATGAAATACCGCTGCAAGCTCGCCTCCAGGTCATAAAGGAAAGTCACGTGGTATTGTTTGGTCACGTGAATGCTGCAGTATTGTTTTCAAAATGTTGCCATGTTTTTTTTGCAAGGGTTGCCACATATTTTTGAAAAAAAAGTTGACCAACATTTTTTAGGAAATGTTGCATAATCTTTTCAAGTTTCTTGATACATATTTTAAAATCTTGACATAAGTTTTGAAATATTGGCATGTTTGTTCAAGGGTTAATAATGCTCTGATTAAGCGTGGTAGATAGGACAAACATGTACACGGGAATCACTAAAATGTGTCCGCTTAGAATTGGTGACATCACGAAGATATCTACATCCCTCGATGTGTACATGAAAATGTACGAAATCGCTCACCGTGAAGGAATTCGTTCTCATTTTTCATCTCCAAACCAGGCTAAAACCTTCGGTAATAAATCTTCTTATACGTTTCTTGTCATGTTTGAGATGATGTACGGATAAGTGCCAGCCGGTACTGTATGATGTAGTCAATCTTCTCTGTATCACCCTGTATGATCACACCGCTCCGTAGTTCAAATAGGCCCCGTGTGGTGGCGTAGTAAGCGGATCGCTGATTGGTCCATATTATGGGTGTGTGGTGGGCGTGTCGTGACGTGCATGCCCATATTTGGGAGATCAGTAATGTACACTGGAGGCGAGGTATGACTGGGTTGTTCTAAAATATATTTTGTTGAATCTGAAATGCGACTGATTTAAACTACAGTCAAATTCCGATCTGATCATGTAAAAATAAGCTCCAAATATTGATTCGTAACCACCTTATTTCATGTTTTTATGCATTTTTAGGACTGATTCGATGGTTTAGCACAGGTTACATGGTTTCACTGATTCCAAGTTTTATCAACTACCATTAAGCTTAGCAGTGTCAATACATTGACGGTCAAGATGCTTGTGTTCATGACCTCATAAAGACTACGCCATGAAAATGTCATTTTGGCCACGAGCATGCCTATTGAAAGCCGTAGAAATGTTTACCGGTGAATATGTCACTCCACCAATTCGCAACAGTTTGTTATAGTATTTTAGTGGCTTTTTCTGACTTTATAGCCCCCAATGTGATTGAACCAACATTCTGTAGCGTAAAACCTGATCGAGCGGTAAGGTGATGCCAAATGAAATACAAGGACAATGTCACCTCCAAGTCTGGCAAATTTCGGAGCTGTCTCTGAGGGATTTGGTTAATAATTCCTTTTCATGGCAGGGGTGGAGCGACAACAGCGCATCTCATTTTAACATGAGAATGAGAATACTGTGAGCTGAGTCAACTTGGCAACGATATGAGTCAGGATGGAACAACTACTCTAACTAGCTATCACAGAGGAGCAAAGATAGTTCTTATATAATATTCATAAGTTTTATTCCCACCTCACACAGTGGCAACAAATGGATTATACATATTATGTTATGATTATATATATTATGTTTTACCGACATGAATGAGATCGAGACGTTGATATTTACAACACAAGGACGGATTTATAACAGATGATTGATGGAAGGGTACAAGGTCATGTCAATATCTTCCCCATCTATGAGGCGAACCAATAAGTCCAGAAGTTCAGTCAGAAAAGCGACTAAATCTTCTAACTCAATGAAGGTGCCAATCACCACTATATCATCAGGATAGATGTGAACACTGGGTGCTTCATACAAAGGCATGATTAAATTGGTTATAACTTTACCCTTGCAAATGCTAACTCTGATTGAGTAAAAACCTCAACCAACATTTGAAAAATAAAAGTGCTCTTACCTAGTTTGTTGAATTGTATGTGACAACTTCCAAAGCTGTGGATAATCTCATAAATCTGAACAATTCCCAAGAATTTTGTAAGTCCAACACATGCACAGTGCAGTGGCTTACACTACAGCACTAAGACTGGTCAACAGGCAGTTGCTCTAACTGTGTCAGCAAAACACAAGGTTGGTGCATAGATGTAGCATGTGTTTGTTGCTGAAAGAGCTCCTGTGGCTTTGAGGGGTGAGCTTGCTCATATGCAAAGTCGGGCTAGCATTGTCCAGAATCTTAGACTATACGGGATTCTACGGGGACCACGCGCAAGGGTTGCAGACCCCCACATCGTTGAAAACAACCAAAGTTTTCAAGATGAACCAAGTTTGAGAACAAATTACCAAAATATCCCTAAGTTCACAGCTTTGAAAATAACACCAAAAGACGCTATATACTTCAACAAACAAACTTATGCACTTGAAATAACTTTTCTACCGACATTTACCTGATTTAAATTGCTTTTAAAAGTTAAAATACGGAGGATCGTCACTAACTTCTAAAACAAGGGCCGAAGTGTGACGTCCAACATGGTGGACACTTTTCGGAAAGTCAACAATTGCAACACAAAAATGGCGTAATACAAGCACACAGTTACTTCTACACTTACCAAGAAGTTATCAATTAATTGGTCATCAAACGAAAATAGTCTCTCCGAAGTTTGCAGTTCCAACTTTGCGTAGTTTTGTAGAAAATAGCCCTTAAACACGAAAATATGCCCCGCTAGAAAAAAACTCGGTTACATGTAAAAGCCCAATCTTGAAAGCAGGTACCTGTTGCACCGCATGTAAAATGCGAACCTGAAACTGCACAAAGACGAAACGAAGGTGTGAAAAGGTTAATTTTGTTACATTTCGATGCGTCGTCATCTTGGCGGGTTTTTTATTGTGAATTTAGCTAACCCATGACCAGTCCCCCAAACATCATGCATTCGCATCACATCCTCGAGCGATAATGTATTCAACAGGACCGGCCCCAGCACAGAGCCTTGCGGAGCACTTTCTTCAAAACGGATAGCATCAGAAGCACATCCTGTCAAACTAACAATATACCTTATGTCAAAAAAGTATGGCAAGTAGGATGACAATGATGTACATCATGTGTGCGGATTCAGGTCTTAGACCTACACGTTCTTCCATTCATATTATTCTATTCCGTTACAAATCTAAACCATAAACACAAACAAAACATATAAGTTAATGAATTAGAACTGCTAATCAATAAAGTATCATACACCCTACACATTTACTACATCCAATTACAATCTCAAGGTGTGGCACCTTCACATTATGGTCTATCTATACTCATGCGTGGCGCTAAACTGCCCAACGTCAACTCGTGATAATTCATTGATAACAATGATTCAGAAAAAAAATGGTAGGTACGTTACGTATGTAGCATCAGAATGAACTTTTCCTCTAAATAACTGGATCATATTTCTGGATTACCCAGAAAAAATAATATTTTGGGAAAGTAAAAAAATCAGCTCACCTTGATCAAATTTATGTCAATATGCTATGTCGCATCGAAGCATATTCTGTTGGAAAGGACGCAGCAATTCCTAGCGGATGACCGCCGATTACTAAAACAATTCTTGTCATGCATATTATTAACAAAGTATATCTTCTACTCCACATAATTTCTCTATCAGAAACTTCGCGGAAATCTACTTGAAAGCCCCAAAATCCGCGGTTATACGGACAAGCTCCAGTTGGTTAACAGCACATTTCCATTTTCAAAATTGAAACAAGTTTTCATATAAGTAGAGAAAAACTGCTTGACATTTTGAAACTTTATCATTCACATCGGTTTCTTCACTATTTACAACACGAGCCGACTAGAGTGCGTTTCGAAATGCGATGCGCAAATCAGCGGACCATGCAAAACCTAGGCCTATGATTCCTATCACATTTCAGTGTTGCAGTTAGGCATCACTAAAAATTCCTCGATCGCTGACTCTGCCTAAGGCCATTCAAAATCAATTTTTAGATTTACGTTACCGCCCGCCCAAGTTTTTGCCTCCGTCCCAATATTTTTTTGTTTTTTGCTAAATTAAAAAAAAAACGTTTTTTTTTGTATTAGTTCGGTCTTGAAGCCCATTGGAAACCTTTTTTATGGCCCCTTCTGGCACAACTCTTCATAGGGATAGCTTCGGTACAGTGCTTATATGACCATTTACCAGCCAAAATATCCAACTCCCGTTAGACGCAGTACGCAATAGTATACCGACGCCGCATTGCGGGAATAGACTAGAGTGGAAGGTTCTTTCATCTTTTTCGCACTGAGGAGGACACGGATGCCGCGAATTTGCGTTTCAGTCAATTAGTATAGTCCTAAGCTTCAAAATGATATCTTTGACAAAGAGATTAGAACAATATGAACTGAGTTATGAACTTGGAAAGATAGCGTACTGGGACTAACGATCGGGTAGAGTTGCCGCGTACACACGTGGTAGACGACTGAGCGGCTTCGTTTTTGGCGGGAAAACTATTGTAGGCAACCTTCAACAATTTCATGCGGTCACTGCGATAATTTTTTAATACTCATTGTTGAGTTTAAAGCTGACTGCTGTGACAGCTATGTAATTTCTCGTGTTTGTAGTTGCCATCATCATTGGCTCATAGTTCAAATTAATAATAAAGATAGTCTGTTTAGCATATCTTTATTTTGTCCATTTTATACATGTACATGAAATTTCAAAATTTCAAAATATCAAAAAGTAAAAAAGAAATTCCCCTCCCCACCAAATTTTTCAGATCTGAGTGACGTAAATCTAAAAATTAATTTTGAATGGCCTAATATCAGCGAACAGAGTCTAAGCAATTATGATTTATTATGTTACACTCCAATGTGTCTCCCTTGGGGAAAACCCCTTGACTATAGATCGACCTTACACTAGTGTACAGTGCCAAATCGTCGGAGCCAATCAGATTGCTGGGTTAGGGGTTAGGGTTAGGGTTAGGATTAGGGTTAGGTTTAGGGTCGTCGGAGCCAGATTGCTGGGTTAGGGGTTAGGGTTAGGGTTCAGGTTAGGGTTAGGTTTATGGTTAGGGTTAGGGTTAGACATATATTAGTGTATATCATTCATGCAATACTCGTCCAACACGCGACGGACCTTTTTAATTGCAGCCATTTCAAGATTACTTATCAGAAATGGGATATACAGGTCGTCCTCGGGAATACCGGTATCGGGTGCCATTTTGAAGATGCCTCTTGGGGTGCTTTATATTGCATGTTTCACAATTGGCTATTTATACTTCATGAACAGTGTTATTCAAATGTTATTGTATGCACAGGTCTTCAGTCGTTGCCTAAAGATCTATAGCCATAGCTGGGGGTATTTCTAATGTTCCAGGGCGGTATATGGAAGCGGCGCTTTGAAGATTGTGAATGACAAGTCACAATAAAGGTGGGGCCAGGGCCTACTTAATCCTACCGGTACCCTTTGTGGACCTCCAAAATGAATGGTCCTACTTTTATATTACAGAAAGGATAGGCTACCGGTATTCACGAGGACATCCCGTATATCAAATTACAGTCGCATACCGATTTCAACAAGACTCAATTTGTCCTCAGACCGTGCGTCAATGCAAATGGCTATCAGGAAGCTAACCGTTATAAAATAGAAAGCTAACCTTTATCAAATACATCAAAAGTTGCCAGAAAGCTAACGTGTATCAAATACATGTACATTATATCAAGTCAACAAACAACAGTCACTAGTCCTCCATACACCAAGCTCAAATCCGATCTGATATACCATACACTAGTCTACAAGGGCTGATACACGTATTCATCCATACCGGGAGTGTGGCACACAGTGCTCAAATAGTGCTTATTTAAATGTAAAGTTGTGGTAAATACATGGCTGGGATGGATCACGTGGAATAAATTCTCTATTTGTGGTTGATTCTGAATTGACAGGCCATCACAAAAATATACTTTTTGATAATATATTTAAGAAACTGTGGTATCACTGGTCAGTTTAGAACTTGTATTATGATAGGGCCATATCACTGCGCGAGTGACGATTTGATGAATATGTTGTACAGAAATATTTTTTTCTCAGATGATCGGTATTCGAATGTTGTGAAACTTTAATATAATATTAACAAAGGGTTCTCCTTGACGAATACATAATTTTGTGCGGGTTGATTGGTCCTAGGTGTACTTTTTAAACCAAAACTTGTAACAATGTACACTGCATGTACACAGTGTTTAATAGAGTGCTCTGGCCTTCACCAACAAATGACCTCACACTTCTTTTTTACAAGTGCAGTTTATTGTGTATTGTGTATTGTGTTTATTTAACATTTTTTAGGTTTATCTGTGTCGCAGAAAAATGTGTCATGATGACTATGTTGCAAATATATAGAGAGATTAAGCAATCTTCTGATAATTTAGTAAAAAATAGAGGGGTTGTGTATTGCGTATTGTAGTTATTTAAAAATTTTAGGTTTATCTGTGTCGCAAAAAAATGTGTCATGATGGCTATGTTGCAAATATATAGAGAGATTAAGCAATCTTGTGATAATTTAGTAAAAAATAGAGAGGTTGTGTATTGCGTATTGTGTTTATTTAACATTTTTTAGGTTTATCTGTGTCGCAGAAAAATGTGTCATGATGACTATGTTGCAAATATATAGAGAGATTAAGCAATCTTGTGATAATTTAGTAAAAAATAGAGCGGTTGTGTATTGCGTATTGTGTTTATTTAACATTTTTTAGGTTTATCTGTGTCGCAAAAAAATGTGTCATGATGACTATGTTGCAAATATATAGAGAGATTAAGCAATCTTGTGATAATTTAGTAAAAAATAGAGAGGTTTAGCAGCGAAAAAGTTGACATAAAAAAGAGAGGTTTAACTGTATACCATAATGTTGAAAGTTGACAAGAGGATGGTAGTGTTGTCACATTGTATATGAACAAAATCAACGATTTTTTTACCGCGCACTGATATAGTGATGTGGTTAGGCGGTCACTTAGTTACACTGCTTGAATTGGCCGTCATTCCTATCGGTTTGTGGACATGCGTTTTGCACATAACAACTCGTGCGTTCGATGCAAACACTCCAGATGCCGTTCTTGAGGACCAAGGCTGCAGATCGCATACTATATAGATGTTGGCCAATTATCTCAAAATACCATTTCAGGTTTCAAAATGCTTCATTTACCATGCAATGATCGACCTGGTTAAAATTGCCTGTGAGTGCAAAACGCTATACATGTATTGTATATGCACTGAAAATTGTGTTCAGATTTTCAAATGAATTTTTTTATTTTGCTTTCCTGAAAAGGGTACGTTATTTTTACGCGTGATAACTTGCACACCTGTATGTCCAGCACAATGGAAGATTGTCTAAATATTTGATGTTAAGCTTTTATACAACCAGTGCATGTACTGCAGTTTGCATACGGAACATCGATTTTAGTTCTGCTTTTAAATTGCTACTCGTAATACACAAAATGAAGAAGTTGATAGAATTATTTATGGTCTGTAATATTGAAACACCTATGGTTATTTTGTACTGTTGTTGATATGTATAACTGGCACTGTACACATATTGGAATGGTAGACAAGTCGTGACCAGGAATACGATGTTCAAGCACAAAACGATAATTGTATTTCGTTTAATTTTTGCACCTGCCTGTGGATTGTTTTGTCTGTTTTGTTTGCTGCATGTCAGCTTCACTGCGACGATTATTGAGCAAACGATCATTACGCCAGCTGGGAAATAAGACATCAATATCCTATCGATTATTGCCCAACGGTAATCTTTTTTCTGAGTAGTTCCGCGCGAAAAAATGCAATTACCATCTACCATGATTACTGGCTGGAGAATAAGCCGTAACGTGCTAACTAGAACGTGAACGCTGTATGTAATCCCAAGACCGGTCAACATTGAGGGTTTATAAACATGCTTTTTCACCAAGAATGGGGTATAAACACACAGAACGCGATCTAGAGATACTGCAGCAAGGGTCCATGCAGATAGCTTTGTGAACACAAACATAAAATTAAGAAATTTACAAAATACAAGAGACACATTGCTTGGAATTCTCCTCGAGCAGAATGCGACAAACATTGGGCTGATAAGAAAAATTAAGACTAGTTGATCAACGACAGCTAAAATAGACATTAGTGTAGTCATCATTGAATCATGCATGGCCTTCTTTCGCATTACAATGAAAATCATTATGTTTCCGAAAAACCCAGCTGTTATGATAAAGGCAAATACAACAAGGAGGACGACCTCCGTTCCCCCTATTGATGCTAGGTTTATGGTGGGGTTTACGCCCTCGTGAACTGAAGTGTTATTCATGATTACAGTAGTGTGCAAAAATATTCGAACACATCATAAGATAGGATATTATCTATTCTATAACACCTAAACAGTAGACTGACACTCTTTTAGGCGTTATTTAATGACTTTGATATGTTGTGCACAGCGATTTAGAGATTTTGACAAAATAACACGAAACAAACATTCGAAAATATCACGAAAAAAACACCGTTTTGATATTTCAAATAATTAGTCCCAAAATAATATCATATCCATCTATGATTAAATTGCCGAAGAACGCAAGTCTGAAAATCTAACGCCCGCTTTGTGATATTACAAATCAAAATTGTTTATGTTTTCAAAATTTCAAAATGTGGACGTATTTTCAATCGTATAAAGCTCTCATAGACTGAACATAATGACTCCTGCTAATTATTCGATTCGTTCCCTGAGGGGAGTACTTAATTCGAAATATCAGAGGAAGAGGTGCCATATTCACGATAACTCATAATTCAAAATGAAGAGGACTTGTCATGACATTCCTTTGCAAGATCTCTTAGGATTGATCATAGCATACCATGACATCTGTTTGCGATCAATTATTTGAAAAATGAGACAGTTCGGTTTTTCATGATATTTTCAAATTGTAATATATTCATGATATTTTGTGCACATCTTTGAACAATATCTTAAAGTTATTTTAGCCTAAGGTTAGATAGTCCAGCACAGAATAGTACAGAATGTTGATAGGATTAGGAAACTTTATGCGGTGTTCTTATATTTTTGCTCAATACTGTATGATAGGATGCAAAAACTGACTCCTGTTTGGAATGACATTTACACACTGTGCCCTCGCACAAACATTGGGTTATGAAATATAAGTGCTTGTAAATCGAATGGAATGATGCAACCGTGTACCCGTGGTGAAATATCATATAATGGTCGACTTACCAATAATAGAGGTCACCTGTTTGTTCTGCAGTCTAAAAGTTATAAACAAGTTGAGTTTATAACTTTTTTTGTTGACAGCAGGCATACAATATCACAATTTGGTTTGAAAGGCATTGGATGAAGTATTGCCTTTGACTTCAAATATTTCAAGGCGATATCTACAGGTTTCATTATTTCTCATTAGGCAGTAAACCTCTACGCTTGGAATTGACAACTAAAGTCCCCTTTGATAATTAACTGTCCACGTTCTTGAGCAGGACGCCTGTGGCTAATTTCTTTTTTAGTGTTCTTGGATCCTTGAGAATTCTCCACTGATCAGAATCCTGTTGCATGCTCGTCCGTCAACTTTCCTCTTGTGCTGTCTTAGGGCCTAGATGAGTTTTGTTACCACGGTAGTGTCCTAAACATGGTCCCTTTGTGAGTATCCTTGGGTGTTGGTGTCCCGGGTCGATTAACCACCGCTCCATGTGATGATAATGTTCGCTATCTGCTAAATTAATTTGCCATGGGGCATTCGCATATGATAAACTCTAGCAAAGATTATTCATCGGACGTTATGTTGCTGACTTAAGAGCCAGTTTTTATAAGAATCAGGCGGATTTCTATTAGAGGATGATATATGTCCATCTCAGACTTGCCTGAAGTTTTTTTGTGAATAGAAAAATCCTGCAATTCCAGGTCCCTTAATAAACATTTTTTTTCCTAGGGCCTCTGGAACGGTCACTTTTGTGAAGGTCAAAATTGGACTTCTTAAAACAATAACTTTTGAAGTTGAAATATCTCAATGTACCAATGACTGCCCAGCTGTTTTTCCTGAAATGACACAATGTTTTCAGGCAATCCTGGAATGGTTAAAAGGAAAATAGAAAAAAACTCTATATGAATGGGTGTTTTTGATCAAAGAGTGGAGGGCCTTTTCTAAAGTTTTTGGTGCGCCGGTCGGCTTTTAGATTCTGCTGACAGGTCGCAATACCCACATATTATCACTTATATATTATAAGTGTTCTAAATATTTCTAACAAGTCAAGTTCCTATTCTTTCACAAAAAAAATATTTTATTTGAATGACAATGACAATATCATTAAAGTCTTAGGCCAAAATAGCTGGATTTTGTTGATCCAAGATGGCGGATCTTCTATCAGAATGAGATTAGTGTCGCCATTAGCATTTTCATAAGCAGTTTAGACTTTCCCCTCTTAAGGTGTTTTTTCAGAGTTGTGTGTATATCATGAATGCATCTTGCGCAATAACATCATTATGTCCTGGTCCAACTATTGCACACCAATATGTCTGGCTCATAAAATATTTTCATATGCATCTGTGAAGAAGGTTAAGGCAATACAATATAACAAATTTAGGCATGGAACTAACTTACTCTGAAACATCAGTGAAGATTCTAATTTTTTTCGTTGTCGGTAGGTGCGAAAATAGAAGTGCCCGATCATGTATTAACGATTAAAATCCTTTTTTTTCCATGGATAATCATTGCTGTATCCTCAATCCGATCCTTACTAATATAATGGCCTAGTTTTCCAGTGTAGGCATCGAGCATTCCCAACAGTCACACGTCGAATCAAATAATGTAGGCTGTTTTTGATGAATTGATGGTGCGATAGTTATCAGTGTTCCCTTTGGAGTGTCCAACTATTTTTTCAAGTCAGACAAATTAGTTGAATGTTTATAGAGACCAATGACCATCGATATATGGAGCATGTTGTATTTTGCTACTGAACATATGTATACTCCTATTAACGGAAATGCTTTTCTTTCACACGAACTGCTACCGGTATGATGTATAACTCCTATGGACAGTGCCCCATTCCTTCTTTAAGTCATCCGCAATGATGATTGCCTAAGTAAATAGACAACTGCTGCTGACGAACGGATTCCAGAAATCGTTTCCTGCAAGAACTGTCACCGTGGCTATTGTGTTTCTGGCTGAATATTATGTGTGATATATGGTGGTTTTATTGGAAGCCATGGAGAGAATGAAGTCATTTGTAGTTCAAATTGAGATGTCATAACTGATCAACAATTTAATTGTCTCATTGTGATGGTCTCTCTCCCGCCAAGATCCCCTGCGACAACCGGTCACAGACCACCACCTTCACTTTTTCTTTTATTACCCAAGCCATTATTCTTCTTGATAGGATGATGTCACTTTGAGTCGTAATGCTCGCGCAAAGCCATTGGAAGCGATTGTCATAAAGTTCATTGTGCTACCTGTTGATTAGATTTAATCATTTGATTTCAGTTCACGCATAGTTTTTTTCTCAATATTCCAAGAAAATCAATCAGTGAGTAAATGTGAAGACTATTTTCATGAAAGGGTCATATCAAGTTATAAGTTAGTAAGGAACATTATCTGGATGAGATGTTATTGCCTGTTTTGGTCATTTGAAATCCATTTTCGTGATCCTGCTCGCGCTCGTCGCACAGTGTATCAAGCTATATTGCGGTCAAGTTATTTAAAATAGATATACACTGAAATCTTAAATTCGGATAATAAGTATGTTCACCATCATAATACGAAATGGAATACTAAGTAAATACTAAGACAAACCTTAAAACGAAATTTAAAAAAAACGAAGTGAAGGCATCCAAAAATTCAGACGAATGGTTATCAAACGTTGTTTTGAAAATCGAGGTGACTTGACAAACCTTATAACGAAATAAAACTAAAACGAAACATAGGTGGAGGCAATTGCCAATGCACGTACACCAGAAAAAGTTTCATTGGGATGGTGAATTATTACTGATGATTCATTCCCAACACGTCATCATTGTTAGCGCCACTCAATGGGATTTTGCAAACGAATGTTAAGTTTTGGTGGTCAGAGAGTTGTTGACAGGCTTTTGAGAACTTGCAGTCTAAACTTAGTCATGTCGTGTTGGCACGGGCCTGGCGATCCGAAGAATAACGAACTGTGTCAAGATACAACCTTTCTTCGTCTCTATAACACAGCTGTTTCAGCTAGAATAGAAATGCAAGTTTAATCAGACGGCACCAGACGCCGCTTTTTAGGGAGGTGCTGGCATGAAGGTGTTAATTGCTACCCCAATAAACAACCCAGTTCCTCACCCCAACCGCTTAAGGATTACATAAAAGGCCTGAATCCACCCATGTATGCCCCTTAATTGCGTTAGTAGTAGTTAAGATTGCATGCGTTTATTAGAACCAACTTGACCTGAACCAAGCTTTGTGTATTATATTCCGGCTGCCATCTTGGATAGGCTTGGAGCTGCACTGTGTAGTGTATAAAAGATGACTTTGATGGAGTTTTTCTGTAAAAATATTGATGATTGTTTGCACCTCTATTATGTTTCAGCCCAGATACCAATTCTTCTGTAAAAAGCATTTTAATATTCTGCATATAACATAGCTTTGTATGGCTGTGATTAGATTAGGTTTGCACTCAGGCAAAGACAAATAAAAGGCATTTTAAAAGGGCCTACTTCGTTATTCGTTGTGAAGAATGGTCGTCATTTGAAAATGCCATGCCCATTACTTATGTTGTGGTATGAAAGATTGGTGCCCTGTTGTACACAAATGAGACAGTCGCAAAGAACAGGTCTTAACCTATAGTATATATAGGCAGGACAAATGTGTCCTATTGTAGGCCTACCAAGATGAGACAGTTAGTTGCAAAAATCGACAGGTCACAACCTATGATATCATAGGCAGGACAACGGGTGTCTCATCCAGCTTGGGGTCTTGTAATTCCGGGAGTGAAGTTGAGACAACAGTCACCAGGGACATGTCACAACCTTTATTATCATAGGCAAGGGATGTAGTTGTCTCATCCAGCTTGAGGCCTTGTTATTCCGAGAGATGAGACAACAGTCACAGAGGACATTATATGTTACAACCTTTATTATCAAAGGCAAGGGATGTAGTTGTATCATCCCGCTTGAGGCCTTGTTATTAAGAGAGATGAGACAACAGTCACAGAGGACATTATGTCACAACCTATCTTTTATATGCAGGGGATGTAGGTGTCTCATCCAGCTTGGGATCTTGTTCTTCCGAGAGATGAGACAACAGTCACAGAGGACAACATATCAAGGCAGTACCAGTACACAAAAATTAAAAGTCATGATTTCAATGTACACAATATTATTATTATTATATTAATTATTCACAATATGCATTTAATTTACATTCAATAGACTCATACATTCAAAAAATAATTATACAAAGTTCACATCTTCATATTCCTTGCTATAGAAGTTTCAACTTTAACTTTCTTTTAATCAAAGTGACAGACAAATGAAGGTGCGCAATGTTCCTGTATAGTCCTCAATTTGGAAGTGATGTTCATCAACTTGACTAAGAACGGTTCCAAGATAAACGTTTGAGTCCAATCTGAACAAACACGTGTCGCCGACATTGAATATACGTTTTCCTGATTTGTCAGTGGATTTCTTGGACTTCTTGCGTTTACGACCGAAATATTGCTAATGACCGCCTGCACCAACTTTCGAATCCAACCGAGCTTTTTTCTGAGGAGGGAAGTCACCATCATCATTCCTAGTCAGGTCCATTTCGAAGACGAGTATACCTGGAATTGTAAAGGCGAGTGTAAACCTAATGGCAGTGGCTAAATGGGGGAGGGGGGGGGGGGGGTAACTGGGGGTGGCTCCAACAGACACAGCTTCTATTCTAATTCAATTCTGACACTGACCAGTGTTGAATCTAGAGAAAGAAAGGAAGTATCCTACAGATGTCCACTTTTATTTCAATGTAGATTCAAATAATATTTAATTGCAATCAAAATAGCCTCGGAACTTACCATCAGTCAAAAATCAGAGTAGTAATCACGCCTGTCTATAATGTCGGTTGCATTTCTGGTGACACATCTTGGAGGCTGAAACTGAAATAAAGAGTAATTTATTAGAATAGAATACATGCATACAAAGCCTACGGGAATACAGTATAATTATTTCAATCATCTGTTTGTGAATACATAGATGAAGGGAAACATCGCTTAACTTACCACTTATCTTGTTCACTGCCGGATCAATGATGTCGACGTACTGGGCCTATATACATGTAGCCTCTCGAATCAACTTGGAAAAGCCGTGACGTCACCGCGGTATCCTCCTTGGGCGATGTCAGCAGTTCTTTGGTTTGGTTCAGATGGCATTTTTTACGGGAGTGATAATAATGGCCACAGTTTCAGTCGGCCAATGGGTTTATACAGCAGTTGTAAGATATCTGTCAACATTATGCTTGTATTTGGCGTTTAACATTCGGAATAGAGAAATGTAAAGCAATGTATGATTTCTGGTGTGAATCCATTTAAGACTGAGCCAGATTGGTATAAGGGAAAGAACATTTAAAAATGAAAAAAATACCTTTAATGTATTAGATCTGACCTTTTGTAATAATGGTAAGGCAACTAGCCATGCAGAGAAGAGAACCAGTGAAGCTGGGAAAGCCGCTTTTGGCCATGCCCATAAGGATTTTGATATCCTGGTTTATCAACTGATGCTAATTAAGAGATATTCATATAAATATACAGTCTGCCTGTACTAAATGTACGAACTAAATGTACTTTTAATTCTCTTATGAAGGTTATCAATAGGGTGTTTCAAAAAAAGAGGAGACCGATATTAATTTGTTAATTTTTCTGGACATGGCTAAATATTTTGGATGTAGGCAACCACCATTTATTACCCAATGATGTCTTCTTTCTTATGACACCAAGAAATCCAATTTGCTGTCACAGATGACTGAACACGGAACAGTCCAATCAGCCATGGCAGAACTTCGATTTGTTCCCTTATTTTTCCTGTGATTCTTATCATTTTTAAGTGAATATATACATCATGAGTGAATCGCACTTTCTGTAATAATCAAAAACTTGCAAAATATGGGTTTTGAATGCGCATAGATGTTTTTTACTTTATACGTGCTGTTTCACTGGAATTCGACAACGTTTAAAGCCGTTTAAAACATAAGTGCCCATAACCAGATAAATTTTAGTTTTAAGACGAAGAAAACGACAAAGCCAGGCCGACATGACACGCGCTCACTGCCTGTTGTTAGTTTAGTAAACTAATGTAATATAGATTACCAGCCTCGACCAACACCACTATATAAACGCCAAGTGGATACTAATCAGCATATTTGCAGAGTTGCCAGTATATATTGTTCTTTTGAAGGGGCAAATAACGGCCAGATTATATTCAATATGAAATACAAATGTTGCTCTTCTGTTGATTATTTCGATCCTTCCACCAAATTCGGCACACACCCAACAAATAGTAAGCAGCTTTACCGAACACTCCTTGCGAAGCACGGGTAATTGCTAGTAATTATTATTATAATGCGTTGACGAGTAACGATGTAAAAGCGTGGCACTTACCTCACCAAATGGTTGCTTCCAGATTGAAAGACTGATTGAAATCACTGAGGGTCTCGAATTATATAACCGCTTGCCAATTCTGAATTCATCATGCATTCATCAAAAATTAATTCAGAAATTACATTTTTAATTGAAATGGAAATGGCTTCATTTATTCTTACTGCCGTGCCAGCTGTTCTTGTCTGGCTGTCACATTTTGACATTTTTGACAAATTTATGGTGTCATCATAATTTTATATTTATGATATTTCTGACTCGCAGGGGTCATGCTTCTATCTATCGGATAAAAAACACAATAATGAACGAGTTACGAGGCTCCAGAGGCTTATATGGCAGCAATTTTGAATTTATCCAAATTAGGTCCTTTCCTCAACCCGAAAATCAGAGAATGTCGGATATTTTGTGGAGAATAATCCCATGAACAAAGTGATATATATAATATATCATTATGAATATAATACGACTATATTTGAATAGTTATGCTTACCAAGCCTAGCACCTGCACTGCTTGCTTTTTAAATTTGACTGGAATGGCATTTTGTTGCTTTATTTCATTTTTAATTTACCATGACGAATATAACAAGATTTGAATATGGTGCCAGTCGGGCAATACAATTAAACACACTCGACACTCAGACACCGACGTGAGATACCATTTAATTAGCTAATGAATATTTGATAAGATGATTCAGAGGGTATGCTGTGAAATTTATTGCAAGCTGTCCTCCAAAATGACACACCAAGCATGGGCCTGATCGGAAAGCCACCACGCTATCAGTGTTTTCATCACTATTTTTTATAGGCTACATTTACTCCGTTGGAGCTTCTTACGGCCAACTGGACGACCCCGGACATAGCAAGGCCTATGAACTATTTATCAATCTATCGTCCTTGATTCATGTATCATTTATTATGCGGGTGTCCCAGAAAAAAACACACTATTCGACTTGTGTTAAAAGTATATAATATATCAATTAGTTTAGAGTGCCAACTTTCAAAATTTCATGTATGCTTAAAACAACAAAATAATTGCTGTTTCTTATTCCTTTTTGCTCTAACTTCTCTTCATGCAGAACGTTTTCCCCTCTTATGATCTTACCTTAAATCGTGAGAGATGGACGTGTTCCCAATTCCATATCTTTATTCTTTATTAAATAATATTTTTTCTATTTTTTTGCACGGAAGCCTGAGCTGGTAATATATGTATATACCATGTAAATAACAAGTGCCCTGGATATGTTGATTGATAGCTAGACGTTATCATATGAGCAGAGCCGTATCGCCATAGAACCTGTATCAGCCAGAGGGCGTCTACCTCGCGAATCACCATCTCATGTAAAAAGCAAGCAGCAGGTGCTAGGCTGGGTGGTCATAAATATATTCAAATCTAGTTATATTCATCATGATCAATTAAAAATGAAATTAAGCAACAAAAGCCATTCCAGTGAAATTTAAAAAGCAAGCAGTGCAGGTGCTAGGCTTGGTAAGCATAACTATTCAAATCTAGTCGTATTATATTCATAATGATATATCAAAAATGAAATAAATCAACAAAATGCCTACGCCATTCCAGTCAAAGTTAAGGTCAAACTTAGAACAAATTGCAGCAAAAGGTTTTTGGTATAATTTTGTTCATGGGATTATTCTCCACAAAATATCCGACATTCTCTGATTTTCGGGTTGAGGAAAGGACCTAATTTGGATAAATTCAAAATTGCTGCCATATAAGCCTCTGGAGCCTCGTAACTCGTTCATTATTGTGTTTTTTATCCGATAGATAGAAGCATGACCCCTGCGAGTCAGAAATATCATAAATATAAAATTATGATGACACCATAAATTTGTCAAAAATGTCAAAATGTGACAGCCAGACAAGAACAGCTGGCACGGCAGTAAGAATAAATGAAGCCATTTCCATTTCAATTAAAAATGTAATTTCTGAATTAATTTTTGATGAATTCATGATGAATTCAGAATTGGCAAGCGATTATATAATGCGAGACCCTCAGTGATTTCAATCAGTCTTTCAATCTGGAAGCAACCATTAGTGAGGTAAGTGCCACGCTTTTACATCGTTACTCGTCAACGCATTATAATAATAATTACTAGCAGTTACCCGTGCTTCGCAAGGAGTGTTCGGTAAAGCTGCTTACTATTTGTTGGGTGTGTGCCGAATTTGGTGGAAGGATCGAAATAATCAACAGAAGAGAAACATTTGTATTTCATATTGAATATAATCTGGCCGTTATTTGCCACTTCAAAAGAACAATATATACTGGCAACTCTGCAAATATGCTGATTAGTATCCACTTGGCGTTTATATAGTGGTGTTGGTCGAGGCTGGCAATATATATTACATTAGTTTACTTAACTAACAACAGGCAGTGAGCGCGTGTCATGTCGGCCTGGCTTTGTCGTTTTCTTCGTCTTAAAACTAAAATTTATCTGGTTATGGGCACTTATGCTTTAAACGGCTTTAAACGTTGTCGAATTCCAGTGAAACAGCACGTATAAAGTAAAAAACATCTATGCGCATTCAGAACCCATATTTTGCAAGTTATTGATTATCACAGAAAGTGCGATTCACTCATGATGTATATATTCACTTAAAAATGATAAGAATCACAGGAAAAATAAGGGAACAAATCGAAGTTCTGCCATGACTGATTGAACTCTTCCGTGTTCAGTCATCTGTGACAGCAAATTGGATTTCTTGGTATCATAAGAAAGAGGACATCATTGGGTAATAAATGGTGGTTGCCTACATCCAAAATATTTAGACATGTCCAGAAAAATTAACAAATTAATATCGGTCTCCCCTTTTTTTGATACACCCTATTGATAACCTTCATAAGAGAATTAAAAGTACATTTAGTTCCAAATGATACATTGAAATACAAGTGAATAAAACAGTGCATGCACCTAAAAAGATTCAGAATTGGGGAGCCTGACCAGCTTGTGCTGCATTGAGTCTACATTATTGTAATTTACATCATATAATAGGTTTATAAGTGAATCAGAGACTCCATCACAGGGTGTAGCCCGTAGTTTTAGCCTAAAATCCGCGTGACCGACTCTGACCGGATCGCTGACAGAAGCCATGACAAGGGTCGTCCCGGGAACTCGTTCACCCGACCGTAGATGAATACCATTGTATGTACCTATACATTCATGATCAGGGGTCTCGCAGGAGTGTTCCCGAAAAACATCCTCCTATATAAGGAACCCACAACAATATATCTTGCATTCTCAATCATTAGAACCGCTAGCAGTTTAAAATGGCGGAACATCTTACCGAGGCAACACACCCGTCTTAAAACACCTCCTTGGGGTGAGTCCAACGCTTTAAAATATTGAGAGGACAAATTCAGGCATTCCTTACCGTAAAGGTAGTATAGGCTGACTATATATTTATATGAATATCTCTTAATTAGCATCAGTTGATAAACCAGGATATCAAAATCCTTATGGGCATGGCCAAAAGCGGCTTTCCCAGCTTCACTGGTTCTCTTCTCTGCATGGCTAGTTGCCTTACCATTATTACAAAAGGTCAGATCTAATACATTAAAGGTATTTTTTTCATTTTTAAAAGTTCTTTCCCTCTACCAATCTGGCTCAGTCCTAAATGGATTTACACCAGAAATCATACATTGCTTTACATTTCTCTATTCCGAATGTTAAACGCCAATAACAAGCATAATGTTGACAGATATCTTACAACTGCTTTATAAACCCATTGGCCGACTGAAGCTGTGGCCATTGTTATCACTCCCGTAAAAAATGTCATCTGAACCAAACCAAAGAACTGCTGACATCGCCATCCTTTCATCCATCGCCCTATAGGCAGATAATGGGTGTATCATCCAATGAAAATGATTTTTCGTCACTATCGGAGTTCTTTTTGATTTCTATCGTTTAGCTGTGGCAAATTTAGCAAAGTTCTACAGAATTGTTATTCATAAAAACTCAATCCATCGGGGATTGTGCAAATGAATATTGAGTGATATCAAGGTCGGTTTTAAATTTAACACTGAGATTTAGTGTACGAGTTAATATGTTAATATGTAGCTATTAATCCCGGAGTCTGATTAAAACGTATCACGTTGTGTAAGCTCGAACTTAAACCTGGTTTTATCTCATCCAAGTGTAACACTAACACTAATCCTCTATAAAACTGGATTTGAAATCTGGTTATGTGTTAATTTTAACACCAAGATTTAGTATGATCTCACTTCAATAAAAATGTCACACTGATACCCAGGAGTGTGGTTTCAATCCCAGCTTGGTGTTACCGTCTCAGAGGAAGTAGTGCTAGTCACGCACCTGTAATTAAAGGTCCGGTCGAGGTTGCTAAAACAATCTATTTGATGCAGTTGACAACGACATTCTCGTTTGAATCTGGTGACAAGAATGATGAAATGGGATCAACAACAGGTATTGGCTTGGGTCTCAACATCTTTGCATTACCAGCTTGTTGTTACAGTCTGGCACTACATACCTTCCAGCAAAATCGTTTTTACAGAGTTTGGCAAATGTGTCAGCCCGCTGCCGTGTGAGCCGTGATGATCATACATGTTAAGGGTATTCACTGAACCCTCTAAACCTGTTTTTCTTTGAAAACCTGTATGACTTCTTACCAACCCTAACCATATTAAATTATTTTTCAGTTAACCAAAACACTTATTCCAAGTTGATCCGCGACTATATTGGTACTTCGAAGGTGACATCTGAAACGAGAGAAAAATAACACTTTAAATTTCGGAAAATTCGAATCACAACTTCACTCTCCAGTCCCCAGTGAATTGTAAGTATATTTCTGCATCTTTCCGATACAACAGAAGGTCCTGGCAACAATATCAAAGGCCAGTTATTTACCATTGGAGATATTGCTCGGGAAGAAATGCAGGAAAGTTCCATTTCGAACAATATGGTACCCTGGTGCTAGAGTACGAGTCAGTATATGTGGCATTGTGTTAGCCAATTGTACTATATGTTGTGCCGCTCCATTGTTGCAGCAACTGAACGCATTGTTGCATCACATTGTTCATGTAATCGACTTCACCCTGTCTTTACCTGATCAGTTCGTCATGAATTCCTTCATTGATGTGTGCGCATGGAAGACTTGCACACTTTGGGCCTTGAGATCTAACAATGACAGCCTGTTAACTTCATTTTAAAAACCTCAATTGTTGCGCAGCAATGATAAAGTCATGAGAAATATACATAGTTAAGAAGTTATTGCTATATTTTGACATGTACACACATTTTATGAATGATTGAAGTAAACACTCTACAGTATTCTACTAATATTGCAAAGTTGTCTGTTTTCTATTGCGCCAGATTTTTAACTGGTTTTAACATAGGAAATATAGGAAATATATCATGGAATTGGAACTTTTTGAAATTAGTGTAAATTTCTTAAAAATGACCGGAAAATGAAATTTCTAGTTTCTCGTTACTCACAATTAAGTGTACTTTCATTGAGAATATAATATGATACTTTGTAACCACGGCAAAAACCGCACCTCTACTGTGTCACGCACCAGTATCTAAAGTCGAGGTTGTATAGGAAAATAAGCCATTTAAAAAAATTCCCTTAGTATGCAGTGGATAAGGATCTCATCATTTTTAGATAAGAAAAAAACAATATAAGAATTTAGTATGATATGTGGGGCAAATCTTTTGACATTTTTAGATTACCACGCATGCACACATGTTCATGTGAGTGTTCTTGAACCATGCACTCCAGAAAGGTCGTCAATAATGAAAATTATTGAAAAAAGCGTCCCCTATGTTCTGACCCCAAACCTTGAAGTGTTCACACACAACGTACAACGAAAATTTCACAGTTTGACAGGCTTGGATATTTCTATCCGGCTGTGAAAGCGTTCCTCGCTGATTAAGTCTGGAAAAAAAGTCATAGGCCAATAGATATACGTGTATTGCCTATTTAACTAAAAAATGGCTGAAATCTTTTTTACAGGTACGTGGCCTGCATTTTGTACCACCACTAACACAAATGCTTAAGGCACTCCCCGTTGTTGTTTTTTTGTTGTCTTTATCCGATGTTGCCTTAAGCAGTATTTCCTATGTTTACATGTGGCTGCTTGGACCAAGCCGAACCACATAGCCTAAAGTCCATTCTTAAATATTATATCCGCATCGTTTCGGGTTCTGGAGGGCGAACTACAGGTCGGTCTTCTTTGAAAATTGGTTTTTGAGGCCACAAAAACCAAACAGATGTGTGTACAATTTCAATTTCCTATTAATAAGGAAGATATTGTTTCAACTACTTGTAGCGCAGAAGAAAGCTCCTTTTGTTTCAGAAACCTCCCTTTCCTTATATGTATCCCCTCTTCAAAACTACTTCATCCAGCTGAGGCGCTACCATCTCTGACGCAATTAATCACACAATACATGTACATGTATTACAAAAATTCCCTTATAGCGAACTACTTGTACACCACCAAAATTTATGTTTGCGGACGTTACATTTCTGCCGATTTCGCGAGTAACAAAGAGGATTCGTAAAAGCAAAAAACGAAAAATTGTGATTTCAAAAATCTTGAGACAAAATAAAAATTGTTGACAAAATTATATATTTATTTTCCAGAATCTTAAAGAGGCGCGATATTTTACACGTTTTCGGTATTTCTGACCTGTCAGTCAGTAAATCTTCATGATCATTATCTTGCAGTAAAATGAAGTTCGTCATCCTACTGGTCCTGTGCGTTGTCATTTGCAGTGTTGCTGCTGAAAGAACCGCCAAGAGAGAGGAGGATGTGACCCAAGACGAGATAGAAGCAGAGGTCACCAAGAGGGATGCGTTCTCGAATTTCCTTAAGAAGCAGGATACGTATTATCGTGACGCGCTTCTGGGTTAGAGAGAAGGTATCCACCGTCTTCCTTTGTAATGGCTATTCTATATTCCATCTAAAGAAATAAAATCATTATTGAGTTGACGTAATCGTTTTCGTGAGCTAGTCTATTTCGTGTGACAGTGATGACAGTCATAGTGAAAACCCACGGTCCTCCTATGGGCATGGTCCTCCGTGCGATGTCATATTGAATAAGTTCAGTAATATAAAGAATTCCTGCACGGTGAAAGCGGTAACCTCCTTGCAGCTCATTGGGTGAGTTCACAACTCAGCTTACACACTGTGTTATATGTCAGTGTAACAGATATGTTAACATTATGTTAACCTAGACACCTAAAATTGTGGTTCAGGTTAACATCCTGTTTATCATGGTGTTGACATCATCTTGCTTCTTTCAATGACATACCACTGTGGTTCGACATATATCTGTTTACATATATATCTGTTTACATTATGTTACAATAACTACGAATGTGAACTTGGCACAAACATTGGTGTTGCATACATGTTATACTAGCATTAGTGTGACAGATCTGTTGAAAACGAATATTTTCTCTTAAACCAAACATATATGTAACCGGGGATGTTCACTTAATCCAAGCAAACTGGTATCTGTCAAAGCATTTATGTCATTATTTTCATACTTTTAATGGATGTTTACACTTTTTTGGCAAAAATATTACTTTTTATCAATACGAGGAGAAATAGTTGCCTCTCTCCGATCATTTCATCAATATCATTGATTTTAGAAACTTTACTAACACTAACCACTAGAGGTTTAGCCGGTGTAACATCGTCATGAGTTCACATCTCAGATCTATTAGCAGCCATCTTCAAAAGCACATTTAGAGCAAGATGATGATGGATCGCCAATATTCCTGCTTTATTGCTTGCATGACATGTACAAAACCTCAGGTACTAGATTTAAAGCTTCGCATCATATCTAGTTTGATCAAAATTAAAGCACTAAGTCTAGAGATACAGCAAATCAACTGTTTTGTTTACATCTTGTGTAACAGCCTTGGTCTGGTGTCCAAGTGAAGTCAGGTGAGATAGCCCAGTGGGTTGTCTCTATCTCTAAAGACTCGTTCTCTTCGAAAAACTCTTTCGACAACAATATCTAGAGCAGCTATTGCTGCCATCCTTCCACCTTGGTCGATCACGAGGAAATGATATAAAAATAATGAGCTAGGTGTCTACTTCAGGTTCCTCAAAAGGCACCTTCAGGGTAGGATTTTAGAAAAATACTCAAGTATTTCCAAGTGGCCGTATGCATAAAGCATCTTAAGTGTGAACATTTCCTTACATTTAAGTATTTTACATAAAACAACTTAACTTGGGAAATACTTAAGTATTTCCGTAAATCCTACCCTTCCGTAAGGTACCTTTTAAGGTACCTGAAGTAGACACCTAGCTAAGTATTGTTGCCGAAAGAGCATTTTGACGTGAACGAGTCTTTAGATATATGATGTTGGTGTAATTGACGGAATGCACATCCAGATCCAAGTGCCTCACGAAGCGGATTTCGTAAACCTCCTTCGATATTATTAAATTTCTAATATCTCTTTCTCCTGTCGGGTCCATTCGGTTGCCTGGCGCAATTCTTTTTGATAATAGCCATGCTCCTAGCTGTATTTGCATGTACAGATTCAATGCACAGTAGTGAATGATCCTAACAGAAACCTACTAAGCTTATTTTTGTATTGATGACCTCTCCAGACATCATTATGCAAGCACCCAGCTGCCTAAATTTAGCCAACATTTATTTGTCAGCAATTTCTTCTGGCTGGGAGCTCTTGCGTAAAGGGAATCAGCGTGAAACTGACCACGTTTGGAGATAAGGAAAAAACTTGGGCCTAAGGTTAAATTGTTTCATAAGTATTACCTTAATTTCAATCACATGCATAAATTACAAAAATTACGTAACCTCGCAACCCTCCAGGCAATACTAAATAGCCAGCCCGGTTCTGCTTCACTGGTCTAGTGACCCATTGAGCTATAGTCTGTCTTGAAAAACATCCTACTACATGAATGCCTCTCTGTACAAACTTTAGATTCGGAGTTCTCACATCACTTAGGCTGACGTTACATAGGCCTCATTCGTTCACTTCCCACATGTCACGTTCCCCTTAATGCGTTCGTTCCTCACTGAATGCATGCCACAAGGCCGTGCATTCACCGAGGAACGTTAAGTAAAGCTGGAACGTGACATGTGGGAAGTGAACGAATGAGGCCTATGTAACGTCAGCCTTAGTGACCGTCCGTATATACTAGGCTTAGGCCTAGCCCACCAGATAGATAATACAAATGATTTATTCATTCCATTGAACATCAACAGACTCATAGAATAGAATAAGGTTTATTGCTCAACAAAATTACATTGCGTAGAGCACAAAACTACCTATATACAATAGAAATACGAATATACATGCAAAGGTTTTTTAATATCAACAAAAGAATACGAATTTGCTTACAATATGATTAGAGTAGTTGGAGAGACTTTGACAAAAATTTAGTTAGTTTTATTAATGTATTATTTGGCGAGTTCAAAAGTTTTACATACATGTATTTAAATAAATCGGGATATCTGTGAAAGTCGGCTGGAATGTAATTTACTGGAATGTTTGAAAAGAAGGGGCATACGAGGGCGTGGTGAAATTCATCTCCAACTACTCCGAAGTTACATTTAATACATTTACGTTCTAGTCGGGGGGTATTATTTTATCGGCCTAATTCTATAGGGAGTTTATGGTTGGTACATCTAAATTTACAGAGTAATATACGTTGGGCTTGAGATAGACAAAGCAAATAATTCTCAAAACCCCATGCAAACTTGATTTCTCTGTAGATCAAACATTTTGGAGAGTTTATCAGAGTATTGCGCCATTCTTGGAGATACTGGTCCTGCAGTCGTCTTCTGACAATTTCACCGAGATAATTAACGTTGGGGAACATCTGTGTCAGCCAGATGTCCCCGAGCCCACAAAGTTCCAAAATATTTTTGACAAACGCGACCCATTTGATATTTTGACCGTTTTTGGTGTTTATGGTATGCAATTTTATACATTTTTCCGACTATAGTTTGTTCCTGTAGGACCAGTTTCCCCCAGAATTTTACCATCTTGACTTTAACATTGATATACAATGGAAATCTACCTAATTCTCCATATACCATAGCGTTTGGTGTTGAGCGCATTAACTTTAGTATATATTTACAGAATAACAGGTGCAATCTTTCTATCACATTGAGGTTCTCAAAGCCCCAAATCTTGCTACCAAAGGTCAGTATAGTAGCTACCATAGCGTCAAATAACTGTAGTGCTGTATCAAGATCTAAAGACTGTTCTTGCACTCGGTTCAATACATGAAACAATGCTTTTCTGCCTTGGTCACTCAGTGCCTTACGGCACTTTACAAATGAACCATTATAATTAAAAATAACGCCTAGGTACTTGAATTCCAAAACGGTTTCAATTGCTTTACCGTCTACAAAAAACTCAGGATGGTTTGCAGAATGTCGACTTTCAAAAACTATAGCTTTTGTCTTGGCGTGGTTTATAATTAATTTCCATTCTTTACAATATTCAACTAACTCATCTAGGCTACGCTGGAGGCTGGCCGCTCTGTCAGAAAGCAAAACTGTATCATCAGCATAAAGTAAGATCAGTAAACTCAACCACGGGTCCACATCGACGTCATTCAGATATAAATCAATACTACCAACACCATGATCAGTTAAATGTCGCTGGCATTGTGTTAATTTCAATGACTATTCATTGGATGATAACGATTTAAGTAATCGGTAGGTTCATTCAGTGTGTTCCAAAAGTATGCGTAAAAATCTGTAAAATCAGTCAAATCTAGCGTTAAAAGAATAGTTTGTGATAATGTTGTTCGTTATCTCATGTTCTATGACACCGTAGTCTACTAAAACCATACGACCTGTTATAAAGTCAAAGCTAACGGGTAGGCAGTAAGTCTGTGATTAAAACATCATTTCATACGCACAAAAGCGTGACAGGGCAATTTCGAAGTTGTCAATTTCTGTCCCATCTCTCAATCTTGGCAACCCGTAACCCATGTCTACGCCTATCAAAAGACGTCCGAAGGAAAGTTTCTAACAACAGCCCAAACTCGATACGGACGGCGCAGGACCTCTCCCCGAACAAAGACGAAGTTATTCCGTCACTGAGAAGATCAAATAAATGCAAGATTCCGAGACAGCGCTTCTGAATAGCACAATTGGCACCATCCAAAGACTTTGCCCAGATCTATATGGCATCACTAGGAACACGATGAGATTGTGATACCTTCATGATCAAACCCTGGGTAAACGAGCCAACGAAGGCCACGGTACAGCCAGGACGGTCAAGGAACGCAATATTGGGTACTGGCCACTGGTGGAAGACCTCTTGCACCAATGGTAACATCTACTTTGACACAAGAGGCTACCGGTTACTGTGAAAGATTTGCAGGAACGTGCTGAGCAGATTTTTTAAGACTAGTGGATGAACAGCAAATGTTAGAAATCTCTTGTAGCTGTCTCACTAATCCTCAGTCAGCAGGAAAATGTTGGAAACATGCCAATCCCTCAGTAGTAAACTTTTTTAACATGTAGGAATAAGAGGAAGTTAACTAAACCTTTCTGAATTAAGACACTTTCCTTCAACGCAAAATGTTCGAAAATGACGGGATTATTGATCCCTCCTTTGTTGAAGGATTTTCACACATTTTCCAACATTCTGGCAAAGAACTCTATCATTTCAGTTCAGCACTACTGTATAGGTGTCTCACTGTCATTGTAATATGTCCTTACAGAATAACTTCTAAATGCATAGAGAAATATCCTCTCAGGCCCATTGTTTGGCTCGTTGGTGATAATCAATTGGGACACAGAATTTGGCACCTTTAGGGAAGCGGCCTATATCTGATCTTTGAATAGACATTTTGATCGTGTATTTGGGCTCCAGCGAGTTAATCACCCATCAATGTACAACTGTTCATCTTCCTTCATGTTTACCTTTCATCGTGATGAGGCAATAACCTCTGTCCAGATCACCAAACAAAATACTCAATCTGTGTTGAATTTGACGTCATTAATCAGTCACTGTTCTGAAGATACTCTGCTGAGTTTCTAGCAATCTCATGCACTTTTCCGACCCCCGAGGAAAGATGGTAATTAAGTGGGGAACAGAACAGATATTTGATCTAAACGAGTACATTCATTATTTCACATTTAAAGGTTTGTGGTTAACATAAGAGGAAAGAAACGATAGGGTGTTTCAAGGTATTCAATCAGACAATCTAAGAAAGTTAAGATCTATATGGTGTATCTGAAGCTAATGTCAGTGGTGAAATTAGTGACGAAAATACACTTAAGAAAGTGATTGGTACCAAATACAAGATACCATTAGATTTTGAACTGTTCCACAACCGTGCTCCATTTTACAAGTTTCCAATTTCCGAGGATGCGATTATTGAGATTACATTAGCACCAAAGGAGGAAATAGTAGTCAATGTTACTTCAAATGAAACGTTTATCAACGAGAACATTAATTTTCCAAGGATGTCAATTAAAGGCATACTGCTTCTATTTGTGTCTGATTATGCCGATGGATCTAGAGTTTCTGAGATGTTCGAAAACCCCAATATCACTAAAGTACAGAAAACAATAGAGGGTGTTTCTAATCAGGTGTTTCAAGAAGGAATGAGAATGATGGATCCAGAGGATGAGAGCAAGAGACACTTCATCTCTGAGGATTTAAAGAAAACTCATGACTGTTACATGGCAATGGAGAAGTATTATGGTGACTCGAATCACTACGAGTGGTGGTTGGACTTGAGAACCACAGAAGACAATCGTCTACACGGATCTGGAAAGAGACTTCAGAACACAAAGGGTGGAATCCAGTTGTCTCTTACGAAGAAAGCTGGTAAGGGACCATACAAAATGCACATATTCGTGATTTCTGATGGCCAGGTAAACATAAGTAACTATCAAATAGCATCTTTACAGCATTAGAGCAGGACTTCATCCTTAGCAACGCTTGTGCGACGCTCTTAGCAACAAAGTTGTGCGACGCTCTTAGCAACAAAGTTGTGCGACGCTCTTAGCAACAAAGGTACTATTTGATAATTTCATTTAATAATAAAAAAAGAAGATATTGATAAAATATTTTCACCAATATTTTCACCAATATATTATTTTTTAAGTTATGGTTTTGCTTTTACAATACCAACAGCAATTTTCTCTACCTTTTAAAAATATCTTTTTAATATCAAGATAGACTCTCCAAGTGATGGTACATTAAAGACTGTACTTAAACTAGCTTTAATATTTTATTTTTCTATTGATAAACTTAATTATCTTAATAATCTTAAACATTTAAGAATAACAAATGAAAGATTATGAATCATTATTATTATTTAGAAAATGGTTTAAGATTAACATTACCATTAGTGGTTCAATCTTACTTATTAAAATATTTTTTAAATATCAAGATAGACTCACCAAGTGATGGTACAGGAAAAGCTATATTTAAACTAAATTTAATGTTTTTTTCATATTCTTTAGAAAGAATATGAAACCTATTCCAATTCCAGTTTGCTCTTTTAATTTCAAAAAAGTTTTAAAATTTAAGAAAATAAGATGATTGAACAGGATTTTCAAGCTTTTTATGAAGAATATCAAACATTAATTCATGCTTTAGAAAATTGCTTTAAGTTTGTCGATAATATCAGTGGGTTACTCTTACTTATCAAAACGTATTTTTAAAGTCAAGATAGACTCACCAAGTGATGGTACAGGAAAAGTTGGTGTGGTCATAAGTAATTATCCAATGAATTTCAGACCAATAAACTATTTAGTTTTACACTGTGACATAATTAACAATAATAAAGTACTTGATAACGGGGAACCGTCAGATATTCTAGCCATAAGACCGTTTAAGGAAGCTGATATTGGAGATACTATTACATACACATTTGTAAAACCAATACAAATACCATGTAAATCAAGATTCAATAGAATAGAGATTGAATTAACAGATGAGTACGGTGACATTATCGACCTTAATGGTTTTGATGTAAGATATCAATTGTTGATAAAAGGAAATCAAGCTCATTAAATTGCTATGATGGTTGAAGGCACTGTAGTCAACGCATAAGCATTCACAGGATCCAGTGCACTTTTTAATGAACTAGATAAGAAAATAAAATACATAATAGGGCTATGGAAGAGTTGAATAATATATAAGAGGAATATGAAGAACATAGAAAGAAGATAATTGACTTCGTTAACCTTGAAATGAAGAGAGAGAACCAGTCTGCTATTGATTGTAATAATACTGACACCGCTTTTTGCTGTTTACAACCACCTTCACCATGATAAACAAGTATCATCACTAGCTAAACGACCTAAATTAAGTGACTATTACAAACCTGGTGATGAAATGAATACATATGAGTACCTATGGATTATCCTAGGTATGAGTGGTGTAGGATTAGGGGTCTATTACTTTTTATTAGAAAGAGGAAGAGAGAGTAAACCCGAATGGATGTTGCAACCTAATGATTAATTTTGATCCTGCTTTAACTTTAAGTTCTTCTATGTAATACTATTGTCTGTCCTTAGGAATAACACTATTTTCTTCTAAGGCATCTTTCATAGCTGATTCATTCTTGTTAAAAAACAGGACTAAGAGTGTGATGTTCTCTCTGAAGTCCTTAACGACTGAATTGTACTTTTGAACTAGTAACCAAACAGTTAGATTGTAGTGTCTACCGGAAAATGCAATATTACATAACTCGGACACCTTCTTCTTTGTGTCTTTCAAATTAGCACAGTCATCAATTAAACATAATGTGTCTGTTCCTTTGAATGTTAGAGTAGCAAATTTAAGCACAAGATCAAAGTTACTGGCCACTGCTTCAGGATTAATTATGTAGACCTTGTTGTCTTGGTAAATCTATTTCCTTTCATATGTCTTATTACTGAAATATGTTGGACAAAAATTTACTATGCTCTGTAACTTGTTATGATATTCGTTTTCTCATAGGTCAAGAACAAGATTTGTCTTACCACAATTGATGACACCAGAGATGAGCATGTTATGTGGTTTGTAAATAAATACTTCACCCATTTAAACGAATATAAATCAAAGTAATGACAATCAAAGTAATGAAAATCAAAGCATTGAAAAAGATGATACAAAAGAACAGTATCTAAGGAATTTGTACTACAACCCCGAGAGTCCTGTGCCTTACTAGAAACAAATTTAAGTACAAAGAAGTTAAAACATTTCTAGACACACTACCAACACACAAACTACATAAACCGGCTATTAAGAAATTCCCCTTCTGAAAGACAATGGTATCTTACATCGATCAACAGTGGCAAGCTGACCTGGTTGACATGCAGAAATTTCAGAGTAAGAATAAAGGATTCAGATTCATTTTAACAGTCATAGATCTATTCAGTCGTTATGCTTGGGCCGTGGCAGTAAAGAGTAAGAGAGAAGAAGAAATCAGAGATGCATTTAAAGTGATTTTTATAGAGTCAAAACCAGTTGCGGCAAAACAGGAAAAGATCCAGTTTGATGATGGTACAGAATTCTGCAACAAACACTTCAAGCAACTTTTAACAGAAAATGACATAGAATGGTTCTCCTCAAAATCTGACAAAAAGGCAGCAGTCGTAGCACGTTTCAACAGGACTTTGAAGGAAAAGATGTGTAGGTATTTGACTACGAAGGAGACTGACAAGTGGATCGAAGTCTTGATGACTTGGTCAGTGGCTACAATAATACATTTCACTCATCAATAGGTATGAAACCAATAGACGCCAGAAAGATGGAAAACGAAGGAGCTGTATGGTACAACCTTTACGGTCTTCACCTGAAAGAGACATTTGGTGATACAAAGAAAAAAGTAGGTGACAGTGTAAGAATTTCAAAGTACAAGTCCATTTTCGATAAAGGCTACCTACCAAACTTCACTGAGGAAGTCCAAATCAAACATATAATATTCACACATCCTATTGTCTACAAGCTTGAAGATTACCTCAAGGAGGAAATTCAAGGATATTTCTATGAAGAGGAATTGAGCTATGTTCCTAATCCTGATCAACTAGAGTGCAAGATAGAGAAGATATTAATATACAAGACCAGTCAAGGCAAGAAATACGGACTAGTGAAGTGGAAGTGTTACAGTGATAAACTCAATGAATAGTTACACGTTTCAGAGATTAAATCCCTAAGGTAAAAGCTTTAGGGAGTAAAGTAAAAGGTAAATAAAACTTGTTTCTATTAAATCAAGCAAGAAATGAAGGACAACAATTTAATAATAATTATGGTACGGTCAATGTTAATCAGTGTCAACCAGTAGTTTCAGAACCTACATTTGAATGTGTTAAATGCTATGTAAAAAAACCTAAAAGTGATTTTGGAAAGAATAAACGTAATAAATTCCCGGATTATTGTAAAGCATGTGGTACGTTAACCAAGAAATGCAATAAATGTGATCAAGTTGAATTATCAAGTGATGGTGAGTTCGCTAAAGATGGAAATAGAGGTAACTGTAGATCATGTTGGAACTCTGGCTACAAAGGTTACCTTAATAAGAGTGGTAATACAGACAGGTATAAAGTGATAATTGGTCTTAACGGTATTTCTAAAGGAGAGTTAACTAGTAGTTCGAGATTGGCTTCAAGATTACGTTTAGGTTGCTCGGACCAATTCTTCAGACAATGGGTAGATTACCAAAGATACATTAATCTAATAATTGAAGAAGAGTTGGATCATGTATCAAGGAATTCAAATATTACACTGAACTGTGTTTCTCTTGGTTTAACATGAGACCCATGGATAAGACAGAAAACAGACAGAAGGGTGCTAAAATAGACTGGTAGCTATTTAAGGAGCAATTAGACAGATCAATTAATTTAATGAACAAAATGATGAATGAAAAAAGGTTCGAGCAAAGCTATCATGACCAAAATGTGGTATCAGAGTGGAAAATAATTATTCACCAGTATTTTGGGGATTACATGTACATTGAATTTGAAAATGCTTCTCTACTTAAATATGTATGGCTTTTAAACAACGAAATTCAATATCTAGTGCAACCTACCTCTATGTAGGTGTAGGTGTAGTTATTTGGTTAGTTTAATTTACTTTAGTCATTTTGTTAAGAAAACTAATAAGAAACCTGTAGTTAAGGAACCTACTAATAATGAAACAAATAAATAAGATACTACTGCTTCTAATAAACAAAATAAAAGTCCGATTTTATAATCATCATAATTATGTGTTTTAATATCAGATTTGATAATTTTAAAATATTCAGTCATGTCAGTAGTTTTTTCAAATTTGATATGATTAGTACATTAGTTAACTTCTTTAGTACAGTTAAGTTCGTACCTTTGAAGCTTAATCTGATTACTATCATCTACAGGTATGATACAGAAAATATCTGAAACTTTTTTTATTTAAGAGTGTATTACTTTTATCAACCAGATTTGATTTTAATAAAAGATAAGAAGTGTAAAAGAGTAAAGGTCTGTTCGAGTAGCACTTCCCTTTCTTATTAAATTTTGATTGTTTAAATCCCATCAGCATAATAAAGCCATTATCATTATCAAAATCACCTTCCAATGATAATTTTTTATCCTCTGTAAGTTCAATTATTATGTTATTGTTGTTATCACAGTTTATTTTAACATGTTTCATTTGTTTATTATTTATTTCGTTTTGCCATTCATCAAACAAATCACTTAAAGTAAAATGACTTTCAGGTGAATATTTAAAATATGGAATAAAATCCAATGCCTGCCACGAGTTGTAAAAGATTATTGTCTTTAAAGTAACATATTTTATGTTTAATTCCCTTGATAAATAGTACTCAAAAGATGCTTTCTTACATTTCAATTTACGTATTATGAAGTCAATTGTACTAACCTAACTGTACCTGCTTACTTAAGGTATTTAAAATACTTAACTCTAATCTACGTACCAAATGGTAATGTAGTTATCCCATCCTCTAGTATGAATATCTTGTCATCAAAAGGACTAAGACTTTCCTTATTTACTTCTTCTAGATAAATCTGGTGTTTATCTGATATCAAGTGTCTCATCTTATGATTAAATGACTTACTATTCTCTAGACAGTCAACATAATCATACCAGTGTACAGACTTTACAGACTTTACACTTTCTCGTAAAGTCTTTTTATTATCCCTTTACTTTAAAAAGTAAAAGGACAATACATAATAGGTTACTTCGGTTTTGTATTGGAAATAAGGCAACTTTAATTGGGAAAAACACTTGCGTTTTTCCGTAATTAATAGGTTTTGGCCTTTTCTCAACAATAGTCGTAGAAGTCGTAGATTGCATTATCATTTTACTCAACTAACCTCAACTAACTCTCAACTAGGCTCAACTAGCCCTCAACTAAATTCCAACTACTTGACTGATAATGGCCATAAAGCCAAACAAGACCTAGAGGTTTTAGTTGCAACAGATAAAAGTAAGGTTTCCCTAACAAACAACTAACATTTAATGACTTAGATGTTATGCCAGAGAAGGAAATAATTAAATATCATAGACTCTACCAGACAAAGATGTATGCTAGACTTAACGATTATTTAGGTAAGACAGTACTTAAAGCTTACACCAGATTAACAAAGTTGTTCTTACCTGTTGATGATCAGGAAGAACTTTACCATGATTTAGAAACGATTACTTAGTAACGAATGAGTTGGACAAATGGTTAGAATGGGTAAGTCTGAGGATGGGCACTAACTGTCCATGCCTCAACTACCCTCATTACATAAGGTCACTGTCATGGGGAATCATTAGGACATGAACGTCCAAAGATTGATGATAACATTGACACAAATAGTGACTCTAATAGTGACCTTATTATTTCCAGTAACATAAATGGAGAGTGATAACATAACTCAAGTTACAAGTAATACAGATGATACTAAACCGGTAGTATCTAAGTAGGTTGGAACTGATAAACAATTAGCTTGGTCTAGAGAGTTGGGTAAAAAGGTCTCAGGAATTTAAGAGAAATAAAATAGAAAAGACCACATTCAAAGAACCTAGACCAGAACCTAAAAAAGAGGAAAGTATTATTACTAGTAATAGTAATGAAGAAAAATCTACTAGAAGTTCAATATCTAGTGACTGCAACTGTACGCCGCGCGCTGGATACGGGATGTTGGTACTAATATGGTGGGACAAAGCCGTCAGCCGATACCCAGTATAATGTTAGGTTAGCCCCTCCAGAGGCTGTAAATCCTGACCTGGCTGTTTATAAGAATAGTGACTGCTGGTCGTCAACAGAGTGGTCTGAAAGAACCAACTAAACAACTTGATACAGATTTCGCGCTGGATACGGGATGTTGGTTCTAATATGGTGGGATGAAGCCGTCAGCCGATACCCAGTATAATGTTAGGTTAGCCCCTCCAGAGGCTGTAAATCCTGACCTGGCTGTTTATAAGAATAGTGACTGCTGGTCGTCAACAGAGTGGTCTGAAAGAACCAACTAAACAACTTGATACAGATTTCATACTTTTCATCCGGCAATTTACAACTATAGGATAAGAGGGATAGAGTGAAGAGTTCCGAATGAGGCCTAGAAGAAGATAGAAGAGGAGACAGGAGATGTCCTACCTTTGCCATGGAGTCATACGTTCTGCTTCCGAACCAAGGAAAAACATTTCTGTTACATCATTGCATTCCTTATCAAAAATTTCTGTTTTAATTGTTTTATTTTTAAATCAATCGGTTAGGAATGTGAAAAATGTGACACTAAGTGGTAGGAAATCCAATGTCCACCAAGAGTTGAAAAATTTTATTCTCCTTAAAGTAATGCATTTCATGTTTAATTCCCTTGATAAGTAGTGCTCAAAAGATGCTTCCTCACACTCCTTCTCACTAATAATGTAATCGAGCTTTGCTTTCTTGATGAAGTCATAATCCACTGTATTTAATTAACATTTAAAAATTTTGAAAAATACCTAACTCTAATCTACATCCCGAAATGTAACGTAGTTATGCAATCCTCTAGCATAAATCTCTTGTCATCAAAAGGACTAAGACTTTTCTTATTTACTTCTTCTAAATAAGTATTGTGTTTATCTGATATTAAGTGTATCATCTTATGATTAAATGACTTACTATTCTCTAGACAGTCAACATTAGCCGCACTTACACCACCTGAAAATGGACCACCAATCTTGGTTCGGGAACCAATGCCGCACCATCGAAAATCCACCAAGCGCTTACACCAGCGCTGCAGCTAGTTATAAAATCCGGCTACAGATGGCGCGCAAACAATAAATTGCATGCGCAGAAAGCGCCATTTCGAAAGCGCCGCCTGGAGCCGAACCATCTAACTAGCTAATTGCCGATCCATTTGCGCGTACACCACGACAAAGCCGAGCTTTTAAAAAGCCGGGCGAATTTGGACCATCAAGCTTGGTGGGACAAATTCGCTCGGCAATTTGTATCGGCAATGGATTGCCGAACCAATTTGTCGCGGCAATGTGGTGGTGTACGTGCAATTGGTCCACCAATATTTCGTGGTGTAAGCGCAGCTATAATCATTGAATGCAGTATCTCTCTTCACTACATTCTTTCCAATACCCTTTAATTTCTTAGTATCTGAATAAGAATCATATTCTGTTTCTTTGAGTCTTCGAGCTTCGCTCCTGACACGTTGTCATGTTCTCTGGACGAAGTCGAGCTTTGCTCTCTTAAATAAGTCATAGTCAAAGTCTTGGTCCTGTAAGCATACATCTTACTTCTTAGTGCAATAAATTCAGTCATCTCTTCTCCTCCTAGCTCATCCTTAAAATAACCTGGCACCTTCTTCTTGTTAGTGTCATAGAGAGGATGATCCTTAGGATAGTTACTAAAGTCAAAGTGGTCCTCTAACCCTTTGAGGTCTTCAGTTAAGTCATGGGTATTTATCGTAAGTACAAAGGAATCTGTATCAAGATATAGTAGTTCCAGATTCTTCTCACGAAAATTTGGTTGAAGCACCTTATAGTAGAATTCATACATCAGTAATTTGGCTAATTCCAAGACTGCATCTCCTATGTAAATTGGTTTGTTAAATTTCATTGATGTTTTCCTCATGCTAACAGTATTTCTTCCTCAATAGTTTGAAGTCTGTAGTATCAGGGAACATCTATCTTGTAATTTTGAAGTCATCGTCTACCATTGATTTGGTTATGTTATCTAAACTGGACTGTAGGAATCTGTAAGAGTCTAAGAACATAAAACACCCGAACTGAAATGAAATGTATTGTTCTGCTGTTTTGGAAGTAATTTAAGTTTCTTATGTTGAGGTAGTTTAGTTATTAATCGTTAATGAAAAGGTGAGAATCATAATTACTTAGATTGTGAAAAAAACACTGGAACGAACATGGCTTTCTTTTCATTCAGATTGCAAGAGCTTTGAGTAGCACCTATAAAACTACCACTGTAGTGGTCATGGTCCTTGACCTTATTATACCCTAGCAACGCATTGCAGTAGTAACATTGTGTTTCTTTGTGGTATATCTTCCAGTCTTCATCTGTCATCGTAAGAGGAAAGTTACTGTTCAATAAATTAGAGAATTGTTCTTCCATTTTGATAAGACAATTACAAAACACATCTACAGCATCAGAACCTCTATGACTTAAATACTGATTATTGTAAAGATATTGATAATCAGAGTTAACATAAACTCCAATTACTGTTGATGCAGTCTGTTTAAAAAGTTTCTTATTAGTACTCTCTACTGATACTACATATGTGTTTATTGACTCAAAATCTGCATAGATAACAAAAGGAACTCAATTCTTCATTGAATGTTTTTCAAACTTAAGTTGAGACCATTTACTATTTGGTGCTGGTAAACTAATCTTACGATATTCATGTTCATTACATTTCTTCTTATGATTCTCAAATGTAGAATTACCATAAAAGTGATTCATACACCTCCTACAGAGATACACAGTATGAGTGCCATTCCTGAAGAACGTATTGGTGTCAGTTATGTACATGAAATGACCCTTGAAATAAAGAATATCAATGACGTCATTATCATCATAGTTCTTCCCATTCCCGGATAGGTAGTAGAGAGGTTCAAATTTTGCCTCACATATGTTTTAAGCAGCTTCGTTCTGTAACTTAAACACATTAATCTTAATATTGTTATCACTCTAGATTTTAGGGATATCCTCAGTTTTGAATACATACAGGAAAATTATTTATTCGTACTCCGGACTGAGAGCTAGAATCGATCTTAATATCATTTGCATTCATCTTTTACAGCATTTCAGTAGTAAGCTCCGCATGTTCTTGAAGTTCTATTTTATGTTCCTTGACATATCTAGCAGCCAGTAGACTCCAGAGCAAACACTTCTGATCATTTTCATGTTCCTTTAATATTACATTTATTACAGCTTTAGTATTAAAATGTGTATAATGTAATGACCACCTTTGCACCTCTTGTAAGAACATATTGTCATGTCACAGGACTCTATTATGTTAAGAGACAAGCCGGACCCTTGAAAGTACCTCTCCTCAATCTGTGTATTAATGTAGTTAAGCTGGTTTGTTAATGTATAGATTGCCTGATTCCTTGAAATTATGCTTTCAATCACCTTGTCGATTAAAGTTCTGCTCTGCGACTGAAGGTCGATTCAAGCTATGATCTACAGCCAAAGGCCAATTCAAGCTCTACTCTGCGACAAAAGGTCAATTAAAGCTATGCTCAACGGTCGAAGACTGATATGTTTATTTTATTGTGGTTATCATTTAGCTTAAAAAGTACTTGCTCTAATTTCTCCTTGTATTCATAAACCTCTATCAATATTCACTCTAATGGTAACCACAGGATTATCAAACTCCTTCACTACTTCAATTCCTTCAAATTTTGTTATGCTAACATGCTCCTCAGTCTCAAAGGCAAGCTTCTTATCTACACCATGTATTGTTGATGGAAAAGAAAGGACATGTAACCCTTTCTTATCTAAATGCCCCTTCGTCTTCCTGTTAACTGCCATATTGCTGTATGAAATGTATTTATTACAGGTTGGACATTTAACCTTTTGATTTCTATCACTCATTATTTAGATCAAAAATGTTTATTAAATTCACTCACATGTACAACCGACACAATTCAAACAGTTCGGTGCGACCTACTCTGAATGGTAATTGCGGGTCTGGTATAGCTATTGAAGCTATGCTCCGCGACCTAAGTCGATTCAAGCTATGCTCGATTAAACACAGACATCATTATTTTGATCCCCAGGGTTTGATAAAGTGTCATGCATCGAACTATGATTAAGTAGGCCTATTTGGCAAATCGTGTTGTGACGTTGCTAAGATGCACTATGTCTTGTTACCGAGCAACGCAGTGTTTTCAGAACGCATTGGTTTCTTAACGAGAGAGGTTCACCCCGACTTAAACGTTACAACTATTCAGCAAGCGGCTGATACAATAGATACATCTCCTGCAGCTGAGTTTGTTAATTGGGAAGATTGGCAAATAGCTATTTTAAGGTGATTGGAATTTACAAAGGGTCGTTTTTCATGACATTGTGCTCTACTCCGTATCCCTAGTGAGTCGATCGGGAACCCATCTACTTTTTATTTAGACCAGCGATGACGTAATTTCTGGTGACTCCCTACGTTGTCCAATGAGCGCTTTTTAAAGTGTGCCATTTGGCATGCATTAGCATGCAATGTATTTCATCAACGCTGCCAATTGCCGAACAGAATGCCGTGGCTCCGTCAATTTTGAATCAATTTTTATGGGAGTAATATTATTGTGTTGCTTGGAATGTCTACTTTTTACTCATGTAAGAATCGTAGTACTAAAAACTAAAATGCAAACAGAATCATGCCGATTCACTGCACATACTTGTGGGAATTCTCCACTTCAAAATAATTCGCGAACAGAGCGTGCACTTCTAATATCTTTTTCACAGAATTGTCACGTGGTCAAATGTTCAATAACTAATTTCTGAAAGTAGTCCCTAAAGACCTTATGACTACCCACTGAAAGGAATTAGTGATAATATCGCCTACTATACTTCTTTTTAGCAGAAAATTGGTTACCGTTGTAACATCTGTGGTTGTTCCCCATGTTTCAGTGTTTCCAAACAAAAGGCAGCTAGAGAGACCATGACTTTTGAATAGGGGGGATACACAGAAATACTCGTCAATCTGTTTTTGAGCGTTCCCAAACAATGAGGGGAAACACTCAAAAACAGAAACACTCAAAAACATTACACCGTGTTGCAAAATCAATCTTCCATCTTTAGACTGGTCGCAGTGGGTATGCTGAAATATAGCCTGGTTCCTTGGCCAATTCCATGCGCAGAATACAACTGCGCAACTATACGTCATAGCCCCGGCTTTTGAATCGTCAAAAATTCAGTTAAATGTGCCTGTAGCGCCAACTGGTGGTGAAAACTAAACTAATTCCATTACAAGTAAAAATGAAAAATTATCAGAAAATATTCGGCCTGATGTGAAAACAATATTTCCTCTGTGGACCGAGGTATAAAGGAATGAAGTTTTAACTTCCCGATGACCTCATTCGCTTAATGGAGGTCGGATCGCGCTGATTTTTGGTTTCTGAGTTCATCTAGGGTTACGCCTAATTTAGCACCCTAGGCCTTGCGGTTACAAAATGCCCAAAAGTGACACGGAAGGAAGGACAGACACCATTCCCTTAGTAACATTACCATCTTCGCTGACTTTGTCAGCTGAGCTAAAAAAGCCGCCCCATACGCCACCTACCGGTAAACTCTCAAACTACTTTGCAATAAAATAAACAGACCTCGGCCCATATGTTTCCCAAATAACGCCCCTGGTGGCGATTCAGAAACTGCCCAATCTTGTCCTGAATCCTACCTAAGTGCAATTGGTGTAGTTACTTCTTACAGACAGTACAGACTTTACATGTTGTAGTAAGTCTGTAAAGTATAATGAAAGTGCATGCTAGATTATTCGGTTTTGTATTGGAATTAAGGCAACTTCAATTGATCGATTTTGGCCCTTTTTTCTACAACAATCGTAGATCTCACTTTCATTTTACTGCTACATTCACACCTTCAACTTCTATGAAACTATTGAGATGATAGAAATACAGGCTACATTCACACCTGCAACTTCTACAAAACTATTCAGATGATAGAAACATAGGCTACATTTACAGCTGCACCTTCTATAAAACTATTCAGATGATAGATACAAAGCAACATTCACACTTACACTCGTACTCACACCTATTCTTCGACAGTTTTGTGAAGTAATTTTTGTCGTTGTGAAGAATTATTCTTCTCAATCTTTTCGAATATTTTTGTGGTTCACAATCAAGAAATTCCAATTGTTTTGTTAGTGCATTATATGATTTCATGTGTTGCTTTAGAAGTTCGTTACATTTGAACTATATACAGATTACAGGAAGGGGTGGCCCAAGAAGTCATCCACCTTGAACAACATATAGATTACAAAATGGGGTAACCCAGGAAGTCAGTTACCGCGATTACAAAAAGGGGTAGCCAAGGACATCCTTGCCTTGAACAATATATAGAATACAAAATGGGGTAGCCCAGGAAATCCTTGCCTTGAACAATATATAGAATACAAAATGGGGTAGCCCAGGAAATCCTTGCCTTGAACAATATATAGAATACAAAATGGGGTAACCCAGGAAAGTATTGCCTTGAACAATATATAGAATACAAAATGGGGTAGCCCATGAAATCCTTGCTATTAACAATATATAGAATACAAAATGGGGTAGCCCAGGAAATCCTTTGCCTTGAAGAACATATAGAGTACAAGATGGGGTAGCACAGGAAATCCTTGCCTTGAACAATATATAGATTACAAAATGGGGTAGCACAGGAAGTCATTTACATTCAACAACATATAGATCACAAAAAGGGGGTGGCCCAGGAAGTATTTTACCTTGAACAATATATAGATTACAAAAAGGGGTGGCCCAAGAAGTCGTTTATCTGGAACAATATATATATATATTACCATAAGGGGTGGCCCAAGAAGTCCTTTATATTGAACAACATATAGATCACAAAACGTTGTGGCCGAGGAGGTCATTTCTGACTCGACTCCTACAACAACATGATTTTGGTTTTGCTTGATCTTATAAACTGATACGGCCACACAACCATACCGAAGGGATGACAACACGACATACGCCAATGTTGAGGTAGTGCTAGTCTGCCTAGCCTTCCAAAGGAGCAAAAAGACAACAAGGTACCAATGACTTCCCCTGCACTCCGTGACCAGTTTAAACCATATAGAGTCAAATGGGGTAATTGTAGCCCCGGTTTATTTGTATCCCCTGCATTGTTTGAAGCATGGGGATATCAATTAATATCATAGGCAGGCGCTACAATTAAACCTGGGCTGCAATTACCCCATCCTACTTTATTACATCGAATATTCGACATCGCTTGCAGCTGTCACTGACGTTCACTCAATTGGCTTGCTCAGGGCAAGAGAAGTGACGGTAACTACAACACTTAGCCAAGGGCAGGTTGGTCAATGTGGCGCTCGTTAATACATTATTCCTTCAATTGGTCTGTTTTACTCAGTGTAAGTTTTGAGCTCACATGAGTTTGCATCTGCCCACAATTAGCCCGGATTTGATCTGAAGAAAACTCGGAGGTATCTGACAGTACCAACGACTCAAACTGCTCCCTCTGGTGGTGCCCAGTTGAAACGAACAGCTCGGTTGTGTGTTCCTCCCTGCTAGATCCGTCTTCGACCAAGAGCCCCTCAATAGCTGCCCTGGCCCTCCGGTACCAGACAACTGAGGGTAGAAACGCTACTAGAAAGAAGGCAATGGTCAGGCCGGCCAACAAGTAGCACAGATAATCATATCGTGCGAACTCCTTTATGTCTGCAATGAACATGGTAAACCCTTTTAGATATTGAGTGGCGCAATAACTGACATTGTTATGCTGAACTATATTGGGCGATGTAATCTAGTGTGGGAGTTTACCACTTGGAAGGAAATGTGCAGAATCTAATTACTCTAGTTTCTCACTCCATACGTCCAGCCAGGTATTTACATAGTGCACTTTCTAGGCCCGTAATGGGGTAAATTTAAGGCCTTCTATAGTGTGTCCCAGAAAGTTTGTCGAATTAAATTTAATAAAAGTGGCAGTACATCGCATCTATAGGGTTAACATAAGGTCTAATCAAGCAGGTAACTTGTCATTGTAACCAGCAGCGAAATAGAGTCTTTCCTAGCCCACGTGGAACTACCTGACGTAACGCACCACTCGCACTTCACTGCGTTGGACACTTTCATAACAACATGCCGAAATTAGGCCAAACCGTTGGTAATACTTGGTTTGAAAGCTGTTTATGAAAAGGTATGAACTGCCGTACGTGGTCAGCTAACGGTGTCTGGCGTTAATTATTTTACTCGTTTTCAGATTTTTAAGATCAGAGAAGAATACACAGTCCTTGGACTACTCAATTAGGGCCATGCCGTAAATGGCCTCAAAGACGAGGAGAAAAATACACAGTCCCTGGACAACTCACCTACGGCCATGCCTCAGTGACGAAGTGTAGAATACACAGTCCTTTAACTACTAACCTACGGCCATGCCGCACGATACCTCAATGGCGAGAATAAGAATACACAGTCCTTGGATTACTCACCTACGGCCATGCCGCACACTGCCTCAGCGGCGAGGAGAAGATTAAACGGTCATTGGACTTCTCACCTACTGCCATGCCGCAAACTGCCTCAAACACGAGGAGAAGATTACACAGTCCTTGGACTACTCACCTGCGGCCATGCCGCACACTCCCTCGAATACGAAGAGAAGAATGCACAGTCCTTGGACCACTCACCAACGGCCATGCCGCACTGCCTCAATGACGAGGAGAACAATACACAGTCCTTGGACGACTCACCTACGGCCACGCCGCAAACTGCCTCAAACACGAGGAGAAGATTACACAGTCCTTGGACTACTCACCTGCGGTCATGCCGCACACTCCCTCGAATACGAAGAGAAGAATACACAGTCCTTGGACTACTCACCTACGGCCACGCCGCACACTGCCTCAATGATGAATACACAGTCCTTGTACTGCACCTACGGCCATGCCGCATGATGCCTCAATGGCGAGGAGAAGAATACACATTCCTTGGACTACTCACATGCGCCATGCCGCACCCTGCCTCAATGGCGAGGAGAAGAATACACAGTCCTTGGACTACTCAACTACGGCAATGCCGCATACTACCTCAATCGCGAGAGGAAGACTACACAGTCATTGTACTACTCACCTACGGCCATGCCGCACACTGCCTCAATGATAAAAAAATATTACACAGTCATTGGACGACTCACCTACGGCCATGCCACACACTGCCTCAATGCTTAGGAAAAGATTACACAGTCATTGGACTACTCACATACAGCCATGCCGCACACTGCCTCAATGATGAAGAGAAGAATACACAGTCATTGGACGACTCACCTACGGCCGTGCCGCACACTGCCTCAATGATGAAGAGAAGAATACCGGTCCTTCGACGACTCACCTACGGCAATGCCGCACACTGCCTCAAACAAGCGGAGAAGAAAACACTGTCCTTGAACTACTCACATATGGCAATGCCGCACACTGCTTCAATGGCGAGAAGAAAAATACACAGTCATTGGACTTTTTACCTACGGCCATACCGCACGATGCCTCAATGGCAAGGGGAAGAATACACAGCCATTGGACGACTCAACTACGGCCATGCCGCACACTGCCTCAGTGATGAGTCCTTGTACTGCTCACCTACGGCCATGCCTCATACTCCCTAATGACAAGAAAAATAATACACAGCCATTGGACGACTCAACTACGGCCATGCCGCACACTGCCTCAGTGATGAGTCCTTGTACTGCTCACCTACGGCCATGCCTCATACTCCCTAATGACAAGAAAAATAATGCACAGTCATTGGACGACTCACCTACGGCCGTGCCGCACACTGCCTAAAAGACAAGGAAAAGATTACACAGTCCTGAGACGACGCACACTGCCTCAATGTCGAGGGGAAGAATTCACAGTCATTGGATTTTTCACCAACGGCCATGCCGCACGATGCCTCAATGGCGAGTGGAAGAATGCACAGTCCTTGAAAGTTTTACCTTCACCCATGCCGCACACTGCCTCAATGACGAGGAAAAGAATTCACAGTCATTGGATTTTTCACCAACGGCCATGCTGCACGATGCCCCAATGGCGAGTGAAAGAATACACAGTCCTTGAGCTTCACACCTACGACCATGCCGCACACTGCCTCAATGATGAGGAAAAGATTACAGAGTCATTGGACTTTTCACCTACGGCCATGCCGCACGATACCTCAATGGCGAGGTGAGGAATACACAGTCATTGAACTACTCACCTACGACCATGCCTCACACTGCCTCAATGGCGAGGAGAAGAGTACAGAGTCCTTGGACTACTCACCTGCGGCCGTGCCGCACAATGCCTCAATGACGAAGAGAAGAATACACAGTCCTTGGAAGACTCACCTATGGCCTAGCCGCACACTGCCTCAATGGTAAAGAGAAGAATACACAGTCATTGGAAGACTCGCCTACGGCCTAGCCGCACACTGCCTCAATGATGAGGTGAAGAATACGCAGTCCGTGTACTAGTCACCTACGGCCATGCTACACACTTCCTCAATGGCGAGAAAAAGAATACACAGTCCTTGTATTACTCACCATCGGCCATGCCACACACTGTCTCAATGGTGAGTAGAAGAATACACAGTCATCGTACTACACACTTACGACCATTCCGCACGATGCCTCAATGGCGAGGGGAAGAATACACAGTCCTTGAACTACTCACCTAAGGCCATCCTGCAAACTGTCTCCATTTCGAGGTGAAGAACACACAGTCTTTGGACTACTCACCTACGGCCATGCCGCACACTGCCTCAATGGCGAGAAGAAGAATACACAGTCCTTGAACTACTCACCTTCGGCCATGCCGTACACTGCATCAATGGTGCGAAGAAGAATACACAGTCCTTCGACTACTCACCTACGACCAAGCCGCACACTGCCTCAATCGGGAGAGGATGAATACACAGTCCTTGTATTACTCACTCTCGGCCATGCCACACACTGCCTCAATGGTGAGGAGAAGAATACACAGTCATTGTACTACACACTTACGACCATTCCCCACGATGCCTCAATGGCGAGGGGAAGAATACACAGTCATTGAACTACTCACCTACAGCCATCCCAGACACTGTCTCCATTTCGAGGTGAAGAACACACAGTCTTTGGACTAATCACCTACGGCCATACCGCACACTGCCTCAATGGCGAGAAGAAGAATTCACAGTCCTTGGACGACTCGCCTACGGCCGTGCCACACACTGTTTCCAATTCGAGGTTAAGAAAACACAGTCTTTGGACTACCCACCTACGGCCATGCCGCTCACTGCATCAATCACGAGAGGAAGAATACACAGTCACTGTAATACTCACCTTCCGTCATGCCGCACACAGCCTCAATCGCGAGAGGAAGAATACACAGTCCATGTACTACTCTCCTTCGACCATGGCGCACACTGCCTCAATGGCGAGAAGAAGAATACACAGTCCTTGTACTAATCACTTACGACCATGCCACACGATGCCTCAATGGCGAGGGGAAGAATACACAGTCCTTGCACTACTCACCTGCAGCCATCCCACGCACTGTCTCCATTTTGAGGAGGAGAACACACAGTCTGTGGACTACTCACCTACGGCCATGCCGCACACTGCCTCAATCGCGAGAAGAAGAATACACATACCTTGTCTATCACCTACGTCCATGCCGCACGATACCTCAATGGCGAGGTGAAGAATACACAGTCCTTGAACTACTCGCCTACGGCCATGCCGCACACTGCCTCAATGGCGAAAAGAAGAATATACAGTCCTTGGACGACTCGCCTTCGGCCGTGCCGAACACTGCCTCAATAATGAGGCGAAGGCGAAGAAAACACACTCATTGTACAAGTCACCTACGGCCATGCCGCAAACAGCCTCCATTGGGAGAAGAAGAATACACAGTCCTTGGACTACTCATATACGTCCATGCCGCACACTGCCTCAATGGCGAGAAGAAGAATACACAGTCCTTGGACTACTCACCTTCGGCCATGCCGTACACTGCCTCAATGCTGAGAAGAAGAATACACAGTCCTTGGACTACTCACCTACGGCTATGCTGCTCGCTGCCTCAATGAGGAAGAGAAGAATATGCAGTCCTTGGAAGACTCACCTACGGCCATGCCCAACACTGCCTCAATGGCGAGAAGAAGAATACACAGTCCTTGTACTACACTCTTACGACCATGCCGCACGATGCCTCAATGACGAGGGGAAGAATACACAGTCATTTAACTACTCACCTACGGCCATCCAGCACACTGTCTCCATTTCGAGGTGAAGAACACACACTCTTTGGACTACTCACCTACGGCCATGCCGCACACTGCCTCAATCGCGAGAGGAAGAATGCACAGTCCTTGTAATACCCACCTGTAGCCATGTCGCACACTGCCCAATGATCAGGAGAAGAATACACAGTCCTTGGACTACTCACCTACGGCCATGTCGCACGCTGCCTGAAACACGAGGAGAAGCATTCGCAGTCCTCGGACTACTCACCTACGGTCATGCGCACACTGTCTCCATTTCGAGGTGAAGAACACACACTCTTTCGACTACTCGCCTACGACCATGCCGCTCACTGCCTCAATGGTGAGGAGAAGAATTCGCACTCCTCGGACTACTCATCTACGGCCATTCCGCACACTGCCTCAGTGGCGAGGAGAAGAATACAGGGTCATTGGACATCTCACCTACTGTCATGCCGCACACTGCCTCAATGACGAGGAGAGGAATACACAGTCCTTGGACGACTCACCTTAGGCCATGCCCCACACTGCTTCAATGATGAGGCGAAGAATACACAGTCCTTGTACTGCTCACCCTCGACCTTGCTGCATGATGCTTCAATGGCGAGGAGAAGAATACACAGTCCTTGGACTACTCACCTACGGCCATGCCGCACGATGCCTCAATGACGATGAGGAGAAAACTCAGAGACGTGTAAAGGGCAACAGTTACTGTCTCCAAACCCTGGCCAGATTCTAAATAACATAAGGTGAAACCTGGAATGCAGGAAATAACCCATATAACTAAACAAGCCTACCTCAATACTGTGAGGAAGGACTTTCACATCAGGTAATACGATCAAAAAGTCATAACAATGCTTTATCCCTTCTTCATATGATCGAATTCGCAGAATGGCGAGTTTCCGCAAATATCACGAATTACAAATTTCAAATTACGAATTGCTATTTATCCGAGAAAGATACCACACGACCATTGGTTTCTGAGCTGATCAACATGTCCGTTATACTTACCAGGGTTACTCGGCATCCAATTGTTCGGTCGTGGTTATAATTCTATATTTCTATATTTGTTTGTTAGTAATCTTGTAAAAGCACTGTGTAAAAAGCTGTCTGCTAAAAATCCTGCCACCTGGTGTAAAAATATGTGAACTATAATTTTGGTAAATGCTTCTTGAGAATAGCCCTTTTCGCTCTCTCAAAAACAAAACGGCCACTTGAGAAAGCAGCTGCAAGTTTTCCTTCTAAGAAAATATAAGAATTATAGCTAAATGAGCCCTAGAGATATGAGCAACGACGTTTATCACAAACATGAAGATATAATGAACATATGAGTATAGCTTCTCGTAAAGCAGAACTTTGACTGGTGTATATGAAAAAGGTGAAGAGAGTGTGGTTGGGAGCACATGTGCGAAGGGCAGAGATGTATACGAGAATGTGCAAGAAAGTACACGAATGTACACGAATCTATACTACAACCGAGTGGATTGAGATTGCTGATCGTTGATTGTATACGAATTGCATAGCAGTGCATATTATTATTACGGCAGAGCTGATTGAAGATGATTGTATTCTACGTTGTACATCGTATTGTACATCGAGACTTTCTTGCGGATCCAAGTTGACCAGTGACGTGTGGAACGTGGTACATCTGACAATGTGACTCTGTTTGTGTATTGTTTATTTAAACGCAATTTATCTCAATCGGTAGTTTCTATAGTATTTTTGAGTGAGCTACGGAACATCAACCGTATTTTACCAATCCACTGAATTCGTGGTGACGAACTGGCCTAGTCTACTTTGTCGCCGCCGCGTCCGCTTTTCAATAAGACCGGAACTGGACGAAAGCATTGACTTCTTATACATAAAACCAGGATAGAGCTGACCGCAAAATATAAGTTCGTAATTCGTTATTCATATTCGTGAAATTTGCGGAAACTCGGTTTTCGCGAAATAAAACATTTACGATTTTCTCATAATTTAAAACTTGTAATTTCCGTACGGAAAGGAGTGTGACCAATCATTAGTGTGACAATGGAAAATGCCAGTCATCACAAGAGTTTGTTGACAAATGTCACTAAAACGGTGATTATGATTTTATATCCTGATTGTCAGGATGTAAAAGGCCTGACTACATTAAAATCTTGATTGGACTTTTGTCAGTAGGAACCTATTAAAGCTCGAGTGGTCATCTCAGATTACTGTTCACTGGACACAGCGCAGAGTGCAAAAATCAAAACAAAGTTTCCATTTTTATGTAAAAAAATCAAATATTTTGAAACAAATTGATGATGATATCCATCTATGCAGACACTGGAAGATTTTACAGATAATAATTTTCAGGAATTGAGGAGTCTCAGAAAATCTCAATCGGACCGGTAAACTTCGAACAACGGTAAAACCCAAGTTAGCCTATTGATCAGAAAAATCACTATGCAAAGTAATGGACAAATAATCCAACTACCATGCATTAAAATTGGTGAAAAAATATTGGGGGATTACGGAGTAATAATTATACAAATATCCGGTGGTTGATAACTTCTGACCAAGATTGTACATTTACATGCAATGCGACAAAACGTATTCAATTCAAAAGCAGAATCTAACAGTATTCGCGTGATCATTGTGTCGTGTGTAATTTTCAATGTACAGACCTGCGGGTCCTATCAGCAGTGTGGCCACATCGATGATGATGAAGGGGGGGATGGTCATGTAGCCGGAGACCCCTTTACCACCATTCGCCCATGGGTACATGTCGAGTCCCCCGGTCAGAATAAGCGCTACCACGGTTAACATCGAGCCAAAGGCTGAAATAAACAGTCAATTTGTCATCAGTACCGAGGCTGCTATATTTCGACAGATCTGAAATCCACCAATACATGTAATGATAAACATCACCGCATACTTACCAAGTGTCTTTTCAAGATTGTTAATGGAATTTTGCCAAAGATGGCATCCACATTTTCGAATCATCAATTCCATTATCGGCACAACCAGAATAATCATATAAAAGCGAACTGGCATCCATTCAGGTTGCCAATCGTAATTAGCAATGATGAAGATTTGATTTATCTGAAAAAAACAATGAATACTTTAACGCTTACAGGCTGAAAATACTCGCAGACATTAGATATTTGAATGACCTACAGGGAGAAAATGCTTGGTGTAAGTGTAGTATGTAACTAGTATTGGGCAATTCGCCTAACAGCAAATTGCAGACCATATCCCTGGTGAAAGTATTTTGTCATGTTGAGAAATTAGGTTTGCACCAGGATATAACCAGATAAATCAGGGGCAAATAACCCTGAATAACCAGCTGAATTAGGTTGTGACAGTAGGTGCATCATAAATACTAGAATTAGCGATGGTTCTGGGACTGCAACAACTCAGCATATGGATGGTCAGAATCCAGCAGACAACAAGCAAATGTAATCTGAATCTCAACATCTTTCGTATGTTTTGATGAGTTTTCTGGTCGAGTGAGGGAAACCAGTTGGCCATCTGATATGGCTGGTGGGGATGAAAGTTCCCAATGTTGGGACGACCATTAAATGAGAGTTGAACATTGAATTCCTTTGAAGTGTAGGTTGTGACGAGTCAGGCCAGTTTGTGCATGATTACAACATAGGGGTAACTAGTTGCAACAATCCTTTTTTAGTGTAGATTGTGAGGGAATAGTCTTGATCTTTCAATTAATTCCTTCGGTATGGTGCAACAAACCAGTCCAGTAGATATATACATGGTCATAGCATACGGCATCGAGACAACCAGTATGCAAGGTTACGGCCAGGCCCAAGGGGTATGACCGATCAGCACTAAGAGTAAAAACGTAACATGCAATAATATCTTTTTAAACTAACTGCCACAGTAGGTTTATTTATTCAGTCTTTTTGAAGTAAAAGTATTACAGTGAAAAAGAACGAAATACGGCTGGAATATTATACTGGTTTGTCTTCGGACGGCAAATTCAGCACTGCACCGATGTCAAGGTTAAGACGGTTATACGACTTTGCCTCATCAGCTCCTCGTGGTCAAGGCTCCTATATCCGTGACTGATGCGGTCGCAGAACAGAACAGATGCTGATCATCCCCGTCAGGCTGTAAAACAGAGCGAGGAAATATTTTAACTTCACCAGAAGTTTTATCATTCATTATTCAGACCAACAGACACTGACTACATGCTAATAGTCTATGAATTTCATTGTCATAATTCAGAACAAACACTTATCACCTTTGCTGACAATATTTTCAGAAGGTGTGTATACATTCGTGTGTCCATTTACACTGCACGTGTATACGTGCTTTACTGTACATTTCTACAGGAGTGAGCAGGATGTACAGAAAAACGATCTCCAAAACTGTTGCTTTCAGCACTCGCGACACGTTAAGCGAGGTTTCAGCAATTATTTTCAGTGAAGGTATATCTCATGTGTAGAGTCTGGGTGATTTTGAGACATTCTTATGTGTTTAAAGGCCATATATCAAGGTTTGAAAACATGCTTGATACTCATGAAATATGTTGTGGGTTAAAAAAACAAGATCCCAGACATTAAACAAATTCTAATAATAAAGTCATTATTTAGTTATTTCAATTTTCAATTTTAAACTATTTGAATTTCCCACCACACACAACTTTAGATTAGTTCCACATGTGGCCGCTAGGGATTTTTTGATGACGTAGATCAGGTCAGTCAGAACAAAGCAAGATGGCTTCCGCATACAGTTCAGAGAGTGAGAGCAGTGAATTTGAGGATGTTTTGGTCGATACAGAAGGATATTTAAACGTTGAGCCGTACATGTTCGAGCCATTAATATCACTAGATCATAATGAGAGTGATCATTCGGACGAAAGTGATTAGAATTTGTGGTTAATCAATTTGCATGGCAGACCTGCCGATATAGCAAAGAAGACATTGATAGACGGTTGCAGATGCATAACATGTATGATTTTTGAACAGACTAATGTTGCACAATATTGTTTCGCCTCGTCAGTGTTGTATCGCCAGTTATGTCATGACGCTGAACTACTATTGAAAAGTGACGGTATTATGCACAATCATCTTGACGTGACGATATAATGCCGTGCAACGTTAGATAGGCCTAGATGTCAGATGACAATAATCTGTCATTGACAGTGGCTGTCACTGACACTGACCTGTGTCGCTGTCACCTTGCTATGGCTGGAACACAAGAAGACACTATGGGGTATCACAGGCCCCAATAGGGCCTACACATTATGTGTAACAACCGACCTCAGCAGCCTCGGGCATTAAATGCAATTGACATGGTTGGAACAGCTGTTTTTAACAAGTGGCATTTAATATTCAGTTGGATGCTGATATCCGGCTTCATGTGATAATCCGTATTGATAAAGTGATCACTGCAAAGTTTGGCCGAAGGCCCAGGCTTCCAACACTCCAAAGGTTTGCACTTCCGAATCCACAGCTTCCTCCTCTCTCGTTCAACTGGCTTTGGAAATTCATGAAAATGGGTCCCATCCGTCATTCGATTGTTCTTTGTGCTATCCTTGACACAATTCGGAGCCACACAATACACCATAGTGAATGAAACACATTACTTCCAGGTGTGCATAATTAATTAAGGCCCTCCTGCTTTTATGATTGCATGACATGTACAGATGACCTGATCTACATCACAACTTTTGCTGAACCCGTCGCCTGGCTCTAACAAGCCAGTTGCTAGCCTGATCAGGTAATCAAGTTGTCAAACACATAATTGGCTATATCTTCAAAATGGATGGAGCTAATTGCATTTGGTTTTCTGTATTGTATAAAGTGTTAGGTACACTTTTGAAATCGTCTTACAGCAGAAAATGGCAAAAAACCTTGATATATGACCTTTAAAGCGCACAGTTTGATGAAACTTGCCCGAATTCGTAATTTTTTTTGATGAATGTATATCCGCCGTTGCGGGGATCTGGAAACTTTTGGATGACAAGTTTGCCTCAAAAGATGGACGTGCTCCCTATAATCACCCAAACTAACAGCGAATATATATTCTTAAGATCCTTTTCTTGACCTCTGATGAGTTAATTTTGTCTGATGCAGTGTTTCAACACAAATTTGAGGGCGATTGCAATCACGAAAAATTCACACTCACCCAGTCTAGAATGCGTAGACGAAATGTCTGTTGGCTCTTCCATGTAGCGGGTATCCTCCCACCTGTTCAGGTCGGGACAGATCAACGTTGAGCAACTTGCCTAATCGGTAAAAACGCGGGAGGCAGTGCTATTACCGGAACGGTTCAGAACCGGCGATTTTCATCAAAAATCACCCGAAAACTAAAAAAGTAAGCAACGGCTGCAAAAATAAAGTACACGTTGTTCGTTAGCAGGTTATGAAACGTAACCTAACCACATTTCAGGTCGTTCCGTGCGGCAGTTTCGGAGATACGTGTCGAAAACCACATCCCTCGGGTCCTGGCGATCGGCTCAGTAAAAACAATAGACCATATCCACGGAGTTGTGGATATGGTCTAATTAGAAAGCTGGGTTGCCCTTAATGATACCCTAAACATGCATTCACGGGTGAGTCAGTAACAATGCATTTTTGAATTACACCCGGATTCTTGCTGTGACGAGTGTTCTGTTCTCCGTAATTATGGAAAAGTGAAATCACAAACAAAAAGACAGATAGAAGATTACTCATCCTTACTAAATTCGAGAAAAGTTTGTGTGTTTGTTTGTTTGTGCGCTCATATCTCCCAGACCGAATGGCTGAGCGACCCCAGATTTTGCATGTAGCATTTAACGGGTCCCGAAAATGTCTTTACGAAGCCCGATTTTTGAATTTCCAACTAAAATCCGATATAACGCCGTTTATTGGATTTATCTAACGTTATTCAGCTTGCCCGCGCGGCGGTTTTACCTTCGCGTCATGCGCGTCACGGGCGACGTCACTCCCAACACAGCCTGATCGCGTCACGGCGCCGACGTCAGGATGGGTCTGCTGACGTCATGACGTCACAATGCGACGTCTCGAGCCCTGTCACTTCAGTCAAAAGCTTTGCGCGTTCACACACAGCTTGGTGATCGATTTTTGTTCGGAATCAAATTGTGAAAAGAAAGTTTGTATTAAATGTATTGATTGATGGCGGCCACGGGAACAGTGGACTAGTTGATTCAAATGTTACAAAGTGTGAAATTGTGGCACTGGTCCCTTCACATGCCCCCCCCCCCCCCCTCCCTATCAATGCACGGGTGGCATCATCTGACAATGTCTCTTGTTGATTTGTCACAGTGTATAATAAAACTGCTGGCAATCATTGCATTGTTGCTGACATCCTTGAGAAGATTAGTCATCCAGGTATCGTAGTAATTCCATTTAAGGTTAAGTCAAATAACTACTGGATTGAGAGAGAAATTTACAGAACATTTCGAATAGTATCCGCCTTTCCTCGTCAGCCGGACATCAAATGATAACGTCACTATAGACATTTTAAAAATTGACTCAGATCTTGGAAGAAGTTTAACTGATAAAAAATAGAAAATTGCAATGTAGTCCCAAATTTCCTTATTTCTTATAAACGTGATATAGAGACAAAGAAGCCAGAAGACATAACAAAAGCCAACCTAGTGTTTTGACAGTCTCACGAGGTTTCAGTTTAAACGGGTCATTCACGGGATATTCTGACTGGCGCGGGTCGTGTCTCGATCTGTCTGTAATACATGTATAGGGTTAAAACTCAATAACAAAACAGTTTTGAGGCTCCAAAGACATACATGTATTTGGCGGCTATTTTGAATTTATGCAAATTAAGTCCTTTTCCCATCCCGAAAATCAGAGAAATTTGGATGTGCCGTAGAGGACTGTCCCAGGAACAAATGATACCGAACAACCTTTTGTTGCAATTTGTTCTAGGTTAGACCAGATTCTTTCAAATAAATAGATGGTCCATTTAGCACCGACAACATACTAAACTGCTAACCACAAAAATATGTGATGATGTGGAATAGAAAAACGCTTTTCGAAAATTATTTTCAAACCAGTACCATCACTTCTCCTCCAAACTGCCGAAAAGAAAAATGCAAAACTTATCACTTTTCATGTTAATGTTATCTTTGACATTATATCTAAATAGTTTTATAGAGATCAGTGACTTGAAGCAGGCGTTTGCTTTAAAACGGGTTGTTTGTAACGGCCATGTTCAGCGGATCGAAGAATTGTTCAAAGTCCAGTTGTGCGGAATTGGCTTAGGTGTACCACGTGGCCCGAGAGAGCTCTGTCCCAAGGCGCGTCTTCCGAAACGGACGGCGGCATTGGTGTTGAAGCCAGACGTTCCCTAGTTGCCTGACTCCTTCTTTGAAAGACTCTGGTTAGACGGGTTTTTTTATGTTGCATTTTATTACGAAGCCTTACCGCAAAAGTCATCGACGCTGGGAAAACCATAGATGAGAGGAACATAAAGCAGTATACGCCTTTCTTCAGCTTCAAGCGCTCCAACAACTTCCTTTGCTGGATATGACCCGCACGCTCGGTATTATTCCATATATTCTCAGCCTGAGAGTCGTGATAAGGCTTTATACGTAAGATGTGCTTCTTCACAATATTGATTATCTCATTCCAAGATGTTTTCCCTGGGGACAAGAAAATGCAAATACAATGGTTTTAAGCTGACGGAAAAATATAGTGAAGACTCAAAACTCCAGCAATTAGTCTGGACGTGAAGCAGAAAGGGGGCTTTGGTCGCAGGCGAGCTCGAGTGAAAATATTTAAATTTGGATACGGATAGGCTGGAGAAAATGAAAAGCACTTCGTCAACGTGGCACATTACAAAGTTATCATGTTAATAAAAGCTGACATGCATGCATAAAAAACCTTTCGGCCAAGCAAAGTGAGAAATAGCTGGGTGCTCCTATAATCATCCCAGGGTGTGATGTTCATCTCCTGATTATGTATCTGATGAATTCACTTTGCCAATATTGTAAAAGGGCGATTTTTAAAGGCCGCTTTGAAACTGAAAATGGTACAGATGGCACAACAAACGCCATTCTGTCAATTTTGAACGTGAAAAGAAAAGCTAGAAAACATGTTCAATCAAAACAACGGCTTCATGTCAAATTGGGTAAGTGGAAGGGATCAAGTGTCGAGGGTCCCGAGTTCGAACCCGCTCGAGGAGTATTTTTTATATGTTTTTCCTTTTACGAGAGCGTGTCTTGACCTGTCTCGTCAATGAACTTGTTGCTTGTGCAGTCAAGTGAGACCAATCATGTTTCAAGTTGATTTGGTCGTTTGGTGGGGGGGCGTTTGTGTTTTCCAACTTGGCCGTGAGGGTTTTTATGCATGCATGTCAGCTTTAAGAGTACACCTGTCTCACCTTGTCCAGGTGTTGTTATAACGAAATATGATTTCCCTCCTTGGATCAAGGCAATGGACGCAACATCAGTTGCCACTTTAACCACATGACGAATGGTCGAGTAGAACGGCCTGTCGTCAACTCCTGATGGTAGCAGCACGTCATACACAGTATACATAGCGCAGGTCAGCGCTATCGCCCAAATATACCTTTTAAAGAAATATCATATCAGATGGAGTATGTGTTTCCACCGTTAGAGTCAGGGGGATTTGAAGGCTAACCACAATACAGGGTATGTTCGTCGAGCGCTAGAAGCGAAAAGAGATTCCACTATGCGTCATATTTACATCAAACCACGGATTATCGTTTTGCCATGTGGCCACCAAAGCTGGGACGTTGTGTTTGAAATCTAATAGTGTCTGAATAAACAATTAAACTTTTCGTTTGAAGGCTTAGATATTGCCGTGAGAGTAGAAATAAACCAGCAGAAGAACAGCAAGTTCTTGTCTAACAATCCTATAAAAATGTAACAAGCATTTTCAGCCAGGGTTGTGGGGAGGTGTTGTGGAATAAGTGAAGGACTCACCATCTCAAGGCTGATGACAGGCCTGTTGGGGATCGCTCGACCTGATCCATTGTAAAGATGGTCAGGGTGGGCAAAACGAGTATTATTCCAACCAGATACAGAACAGCATGTAGTCCGTACGCCCCCAACAAACAGTTTACCTGTGAAGGGAAGACCAGACGAGTGTTAGTCCAACAACCAGAATCAGAACAGCATGTAGTCCGTACGCCCCCAACAAACAGTTTACCTGTGAAGGGAAGGCCAGACGAGTGTTAGTCAAAAAACCAGAAACAGAACAGCATGTAGTCCGTACGCCCCCAACAAACAGTTTACCTGTGAAGGGAAGGCCAGACGAGTGTTAGTCCAACAACCAGAATCAGAACAGCATGTAGTCCGTACGCCCCCAACAAACAGTTTACCTGTGAAGGGAAGGCCAGACGAGAGTTAGTCAAACAACCAGAAACAGAACAGTATGTAGTCCGTACGCCCCCAACAAACAGTTTACCTGTGAAGGGAAGGCCAGATAAGTGTTACTCCAACAACCAAAAACAGAACAGCATGTAGTCCGTACCCCCCCCCCCCCCCCCCCCCCAACAAACAGTTTATCAGTGAAGGGAAGGCCAGACGAGTGTTAGTCAAACAACCAGAAACCGAACGTCATGTAGTCCGTACGCCCCCAACAAACAGTTTACCAGTGAAGGGAAGGCCAGACGAGTGTTAGTCAAACAACCAGAAACAGAACAGCATGTAGTCCGTACGCCCCCAACAAACAGTTTACCTGTGAAGGAAAGGCCAGACGAGTGTTAGTCCTACAACCAGAAACAGAACAGCATGTAGTCCGTACGCCCCCAACAAACAGTTTACCTGTGAAGGGAAGGCCAGACGAGTGTTAGTCAAACAACCAGAAACAGAACAGCATGTAGTCCGTACGCCCCCAACAAACAGTTTACCTGTGAAGGGAAGGCCAGACGAGAGTTAGTCAAACAACCAGAAACAGAACAGCATGTAGTCCGTACGCCCCCAACAAACAGTTTACCAGTGAAGGGAAGGCCAGGCGAGTGTTAGTCTAACAACCAGAAACAGAACAACATGTAGTCTGTACGCCCCCCCCCCCCCCCCCCCCCCCATAACGAAGGAATGATCATAACGAAGGATGAGTGACGATCAGTATAATCGAAGATGACCGTATTCACCAGCTTCACTTCACAGGATTGATAAAATGCAAGAGCAACAGCAAACAGCCTAGAAGATATTGAACAGTTGAGTTCATGAGGGTCTACTCACCTGTGTTTGGTTTAGACTTTCAGTCGATTCGAACACCAGAATCACAACGAAACCAATTAGACTTGCTATAAATAAATCAGACTTTTAGAAAATGAAAGTGGCTCTATCGTGCCCCCTAAACGTCGCTTCTCAAGAAAGGCCGATGGTATGGTGGAAGGCATCACTTGTTCCTTGTGTCAGGTTGCATGAGGCAGATTTTAAAAGCTTTGCAACCTCGGCTTTGTTTGCGATTAAAATGTTAATGTTTCGCAAGGCAAAGTGTACAATGCTCGTCCTACTTAGATGTAGCTGGATGAATACGCAACGTAACTGCTACACATCTAAGATATTAGCCTCGCTGGTCTTATATACAATAGAACCTCTCTATTAAGGACACCCTTGGGACCGACATATGCTGTCCTTATTAGAGACGTGTGCTGATTACAGAGGTCAAGGAGAATGGAAACAACCAATTTGGTACCAAAACTAGTATCCTTGATAGAGAGGTTGTCCTTAGTAGAGAGGTGACCGCTAAGGGAGGTTCCACTGTACTGCTTTTATATTTGAGAATAGAAAGATAAAATACTGGATTCAATTTCTGGTGGTAGAAACATTTATGGCCTCCAATATTTACCTGCCGCTTTGAGCCTTATGCCAAGGCAGAATGAGAGGTACCGTCCAGCTATCGTATCAGTGAATATTGCGAACATGGATGTGAGAAGATATAAGACGACTGTAGAGGGAGAGAGTAAGTTGCATTAGACATTATCAAGTATGGAATAAATATTAAACCTTTAATCCATAATTGACATTAATTTTCATACACCCTTGAGGAAGAATCAAGATATGACCGAATCAGACACACTTCATTTGCCTCCTTATCAAATGAAACTTCAGAGAAATGTTTAAAGAAGCCTTAAGAAAGTGGTTCATGTTCTGTACCACGCTGAAGTGGCCATTATCAGGGCAAGTCTTGATTTTTGTTCTGTTGCAAGCACTAGGGCAAGTCTTGGTGTATGTTCAGTTGGAAGAATCAGGACAAGTCTTGTTGTATGTTATGTTGGAAGCATCAGGGCAAGTCTTGGTGTATGTTCAGTTGGAAGCATCAGGGCAAGTCTTGTTGTATGTTATGTTGGAAGCATCAGGGCAAGTCTTGGTGTATGTTCAGTTGGAAGCATCAGGACAAGTCTTGTTGTATGTTCAGTTGGAAGCATCAGGGCAAGTCTTGTTGTATGTTATGTTGGAGGCATCAGGGCAAATCTTGGTGTATGTTCAGTTGGAAGCATCAGGACAAGTCTTGGTGTATGTTATGTTGGAAGCATCAGGACAAGTCTTGGTGTATATTCAGTTGGAAGCATCAGGGCAAGTCTTGTTGTATGTTATGTTGGAAGCATCAGGGCAAATCTTGGTGTATGTTCAGTTGGAAGCATCAGGACAAGTCTTGGTGTATGTTCAGTTGGAAGCATCAGGGCAAATCTTGGTGTATGTTCAGTTGGCAGCATCAGGGCAAGTCTTGGTGTATGTTCAGTTGGAAGCATCAGGGCAAGTCTTGGTGTATGTTCAGTTGGAAGCACCAGGACAAGTCTTGGTGTATGTTCAGTTGGAAGCATCAGGGCAAATCTTGGTGTATGTTCTGTTGAAAGCATCAGGACAAGTCTTGGTGTATGTTCAGTTGGAAGCATCAGGGCAAGTCTTGGTGTATGTTATGTTGGAAGCATCAGGACAAGTCTTTGTGTATGTTCTGTTGGAAGCATCAGGGCAAGTCTTGATGTATGTTATGTTGGAAGCATCAGGACAAGTCTTGGTGTATGTTATGTTGGAAACATCAGGACAAGTCTTGGTGTATGTTGAGTTGGAAGCATCAGGGCAAGTATTGGCGTATGTTATGTTGGAAGCATCAGGACAAGTCTTGGTGTATGTTCAGTTGGAAGCATCAGGGCAAATCTTGGTGAATGTTCAGTTGGCAGCATCAGGACAAGTCTTGGTGTATGTTCAGTTGAAAGCATCAGGACAAATCTTGGTGTATGTTCAGTTGGAAGCATCAGGACAAGTCTTGGTGTATGTTCAGTTGGCAGCATCAGGACAAATCTTGTTGTATGTTATGTTGGAAGCATCAGGGCAAGTCTTGTTGTATGTTATGTTGGAAGCATCAGGGCAAATCTTGGTGTATGTTCAGTTGGAAGCATCAGGACAAGTCTTGTTGTATGTTATGTTGGAAGCATCAGGGCAAGTCTTGGTGTATGTTCAGTTGGAAGCATCAGGGCAAATCTTGGTGTATGTTCGGTTGGCAGCATCAGGGCAAGTCTTGGTGTATGTTCAGTTGGAAGCATCAGTGCAAGTCTTGGTGTATGTTCAGTTGGAAGCACCAGGACAAGTCTTGGTGTATGTTCAGTTGGAAGCATCAGGACAAGTCTTGGTGTATGTTCAGTTGGAAGCATCAGGGCAAGTCTTGGTGTATGTTCAGTTGGAAGCATCAGGACAAGTCTTGGTGTATGTTCAGTTGGAAGCATCAGGGCAAATCTTGGTGTATGTTCAGTTGGAAGCATCAGGGCAAGTCTTGGCTTATGTTCTGTTGAAAGCATCAGGACAAGTCTTGGTGTATGTTCAGTTGGAAGCATCAGGGCAAGTCTTGGTGTATGTTCAGTTGGCAGAATCAGGACAAGTCTTGGTGTATGTTCAGCTGGAAGCATCAGGACAAGTCTTGGTGTATGTTTAGTTGGAAGCATCAGGACAAGTCTTGGTGTATGTTCAGTTGGAAGCATCAGGACAAGTCTTGGTGTATGTTCAGTTGGAAGCATCAGGACAAGTCTTGGTGTATGTTCAGTCGGAAGCATCAGGGCAAGTCTTGGTGTATGTTCAGCTGGAAGCATCAGGGCAAGTCTTGGTGTATGTTCAGTTGGAACCATCAGGACAAGTCTTGGTGTATGTTCAGTTGGAAGCATCAGGGCAAGTATTTGTGTATGTTCAGTTGGAAGCATCAGGGCAAGTCTTGGTGTATGTTCAGCTGGAAGCATCGGGACAAGTCTTGGTGTATGTTTAGTTGGAAGCATCAGGACACGTCTTGGTGTATGTTCAGTTGGAAGCATCAGGACAAGTCTTGGTGTATGTTCAGTTGGAAGCATCAGGACAAGTCTTGGTGTATGTTCAGTTGGAAGCATCAGGGCAAGTCTTGGTGTATGTTCAGCTGGAAGCATCAGGGCAAGTCTTGGTGTATGTTCAGTTGGAACCATCAGGACAAGTCTTGGTGTATGTTCAGTTGGAAGCATCAGGGCAAGCCTTGGTGTATGTTATGTTGGAAGCATCAGGGCAAGTCTTGGTGTTTGTTCTGTTGCAAGCATCAGGACAGGTCTTGGTGTATGTTCAGTTGGAAGCATCAGAGCAAGTCTTGGTGTTTGTTCTGTTGGAAGCATCAGGACAAGTCTTGGTGTATGTTCAGTTGGAAGCATCAGGGCAAGTCTTGGTGTTTGTTCAGTTGGATGCATCAGGGCAAGTCTTGGTGTAGTTCAGTTGGAAGCATCAGGGCAAGTCTTGGTATTTGTTCTGTTGCAAGCATCAGGGGAAGTCTTGGTGTATGTTCTGTTGGAAGCATCAGGACAAGTCTTGGTGTATGTTCAGTTGGAAGCATCAGAGCAAGTCTTGGTGTTTGTTCTGTTGGAAGCATCAGGACAAGTCTTGGTGTATGTTCAGTTGGAAGCATCAGGGCAAGTCTTGGTGTTTGTTCAGTTTGAAGCATCAGGGCAAGTCTTGGTGTTTGTTTTGTTGCAAGCATCAGGGCAAGTCTTGGTGTATGTTCAGTTAGAAGCATCAGAGCAAGTCTTGGTGTTTGTTCTGTTGGAAGCATCAGGACAAGTCTTGGTGTATGTTCAGTTGGAAGCATCAGGGCAAGTCTTGGTGTTTGTTCAGTTGGAAGCATCAGGGCAAGTCTTGGTGTAGTTCAGTTGGAAGCATCAGGGCAAGTCTTGGTGTTTGTTCTGTTGCAAGCATCAGGGGAAGTCTTGGTGTATGTTCTGTTGGAAGCATCAGGACAAGTCTTGGTGTATGTTCAGTTGGAAGCATCAGAGCAAGTCTTGGTGTTTGTTCTGTTGGAAGCATCAGGACAAGTCTTGGTGTATGTTCAGTTGGAAGCATCAGGGCAAGTCTTGGTGTTTGTTCAGTTGGAAGCATCAGGGCAAGTCTTGGTGTAGTTCAGTTGGAAGCATCAGGGAAGTCTTGGTGTTTGTTCTGTTGCAAGCATCAGGGCAAGTCTTGGTGTATGTTCTGTTGGAAGAATCAGGACAAGTCTTGGTGTATGTTCAGTTGGAAGCATCAGGGGCATCAGGGCAAGTCTTGGTGTAGTTCAGTTGGAAGCATCAGGGCAAGTCTTGGTGTTTGTTCTGTTGCAAGCATCAGGGCAAGTCTTGGTGTATGCTCAGTTGGAAGCATCAGGACAAGTCTTGGTGTAGTTCAGTTGGAAGCATCAGGGCAAGTCTTGGTGTATGTTCAGTTGATAGCATCAGAGCAAGTCTTGGTGTTTGTTCTGTTGGAAGCATCAGGGCAAGTCTTGGTGTAGTTCAGTTGGAAGCATCAGGGCAAGTCTTGGTGTTGGTTCTGTTGCAAGCATCAGGACAAGTCTTGTTGTATTCTCAGTTGGAAGCATCAGGACAAGTCTTGGTGTAGTTCAGTTGGAAGCATCAGGGCAAGTCTTGGTGTATGTTCAGTTGGAAGCATCAGAGCAAGTCTTGGTGTATGTTCAGTTGGAAGCATCAGGGCAAGTCTTGGTGTTAGTTCAGTTGGAAGCATCAGGACAAGTCTTGGTGTATGTTCAGTTGGAAGCATCAGGACAAGTCTTGGTGTATGTTATGTTGGAAGCATCAGGACAAGTCTTGGTGTATGTTCAGTTGGAAGCATCAGGACAAGTCTTGGTGTATTTTCAGTGGAAGCATCAGGGCAAGTCTTGGTGTATGTTCAGTTGGAAGCATTAGGGAAAGTCCTTGTGTATGTTATGTTAGAGGCATCAGGACAAGTCTTGGCGTATTTCAGTTGGAAGCATCAGGGCAAGTCTTGGTGTATGTTCAGTTGGAAGCATCAGGACAAGTCTTGGTGTATGTTCAGTTGGAAGCATCAGGGCAAGTCTTGGTGTATGTTCTGTTGCAAGCATCAGGACAAGTCTTGGTGTATGTTATGTTGGAAGCATCAGGACAAGTCTTGGTGTATATTCAGTTGGAAGCATCAGGGCAAGTCTTGGTGTATGTTATGTTGCAAGCATCAGGGCAAGTCTTGGTGTATGAAAGTGTGTGACAAGAAGGAGAGTAACATGTCACAACCTGTCAATGCAATTAACATTGAGAGAATAAACCTCTTTCTTCAAACATCAGGAAACTGTGTAATGTCAAATTCAAATTGTTTGCAAACAGGCACGAACTGTCTACTCCAGATCCGGATTGCAACTCTGAAATTCCTTATCTAAGCCCTTTAGCTTGACGTCAAAAGTTAAGGCCAGTAGTGTTAGTGACAAAACTTGTCTTGGACAAAGATGTCTAGATTATTACGTTTACTTTATTCGCTACTAATTCTTACCCGCAAATATAAATAGCCATGGCTTATGGTTTTTAAGAAGTACGATGTGCAGGAATTTGTCGTTGTCATGCCTCAGCAGACCATCAATGCCAGCGAAGCCTAGTGTTTGAAAAAACGCGAGCACAATGGCGATACAGATGCTTCTTCGGCAGCGCCTCCCAGCTGATGCCCGGCCAAGGAGAGACGTCTCTTCATAGCATCCATTGCTATCAAATCGTGAATCCATTCTAAGAAAAAAAAAGGTATCAGGTGCGTTCAAAATGTTGAACTTCCCATGGATATAGAAAAGTATTATGTACTTTGGGTTAGAGAAGGGACCTAGTCTTCTGAAGGTCTTGCGTCTCTTCTCTAGTGCAGTGGTCAATATAAACTCTGTCCCCCCCCCCCCCCGCCGTATAGAGATCGACGACAAATTGACAGCGAATCCTGACGTTTCGAATGTGATGAAAAATTGTCCATGCCGCGGACTATCGGAATAGTAGGACCGGCGATTTTCTAGCAATCGTTCGAATTTTTGTCGATCTTTTGGCGAAGTACGAAATGGCGCCCCGGAAGTGTTGGCCAACTCTATCATGCGCACAGCACATATTGTGCGTTAGTTACATCCTCAATATACACATCTGTCGAGGGACGGGGCAACCTCTATATTCAGGGGGCAATGCGCTACCCACTTCCGGTGGTCCTCTTTGTATACACCTGGATACATCTAACAATTAAAGCTCTGTGATTAGTTAATGACAATTTACATAAATATGGATGATGTCACTCACTATTACATACCATTTTATCATTAGCATATGATGATGAACCCATAACATTTATTTTAATTTGCTTCTGGTAATCATGAACAGCAATCCAAGCCTCCTATGGTTTTAATTCTCGCTCTTGACTTTTGGTTATAATAGTATTATGTTAATTTCCCAATGCGGCAAATGAACTGAAAACTAACTAGAATATCAGTGACACATATTTACTAATTGCTGCATGATTATTGTGAATCTAAAACTGCAACAAAAACGTGTCATTCAGATTAAATTGAAGCCACGTGTATTTGTTTATATGGTGGTACTATTTTAAGCAGGTGGCAAATATTATTTTACAATCAGCGACAAAGAATTTATTTGTGTATGTGTCAGGTATCTTTATGTACCATAAGACGTGTTCTCAATTTAAAAGTGATTTGGTTGGCCACAAACAAGTTTTTTTTGTCATGTAGAAACAGTAGTGACACGTAACGGCCAACTAGATCGGTCAGAGGTCAGACATTACTACGTCACCCCAAGATTCTGGCGGTGACGCGGCATGTGACATGAGGGTGTGACGAGGGTTTATGGTGCAGCGATTTTGAATTGCTAATCAAGTAGACCCCTGATGTAGAGGTTGGGGACAGGGAGTTATTCTAGTAATAATAGGTGGCGCCACCAATAGTTCAGAAGTTCCTTACGCGGGAAATACGAGTGAGCATGCTGGGACTTGGAAATTGCTGGAGTAATTTGGAGTCGGACCCTGTGCCACAGAATTGAAGCCGATGTGGTTTCCTGGTGAATGATCGGAACTCCCTTGGGGATAGACGAGTCCTGGACGAACATCGTCTTTTGAAGTGGTGATAAAAGGTCGATTGCCTGAATGCGTTTGGAGGGGAGGGGGGGGTACAGAGTTCACGTTGACTGCTGCATGAAGACCGTACATTCTTTGTCATCGAAGAGTTTAGGCATGCCCTAAAGTAGATTGCCCCATATTTCTGGACAATGTAAAAATATTTGATCAGGATCCGGACTGGCTTAAATGTTGCGTGAAGGAAGCTATGCAGAATATAGGACTCTCAAACCCTCCCTCAACTGGGATGGGGGGGGGGGCAGTACCAACTTCGGGAATTCTGGGACAATCTACTTTCGAGCATACGTAAGGCATGCCCGGAATAGAAGTGACGTCACCCTGATGAAGGCTCTGGAAAGAGTCAAAAGCTTAGGAATACTCCCAAACTCTTTGGTGCAGTAAAATGGTTTTAACTTCGGTTTTCGTTATCAATTTTATCATTCGCTCTTTTTATATTAAAAACTGCGGCATGCCGATTGCATGCATGTATAAGAGAGACCTACTCCGTCATTAGCCCCTGTTTCTGACCGAATTATTACTCGTTTCCCAGCACAAATTACAGAAAAAAGTCTTAGTAACGATCTCATTCATGATCACTACATTGGGCATTTATCTTCTGTACAATAGACTTGGTCGATTCCTGGTTAACATCTCTTGTCCATTAATCTTTTACGCTATAAAGGCATTTAGTGAGATTATGTTCAAAATAGTTTACTGTTCTTTTACTCGACCATGATGTGATCATGATTAACTCTAAACAGTGAAGAACCCACTTAAAGAGGTCACTTGAGGATTTTGATACTTTTTCTTCATTTCCCTCCACTTTCTTTACACGCGGTCAGCACTTCACGGGTCATGATGGTGTTAAAACCTGCTGGAAATGTAAAAATCAGCCAAGGAATAATTTCACACTGCGAACTTTATCTAAAAGTGCATACTTACATGTTGAGGGTTATATCTACTGTTGCTCTTTGGTCGACTCGAAACTTCCGCATGTGCCAGTCTGCTGATTAATTTGGCCTATACATGTGGGAAAGCCCATCATCTTGAAAAGTCACGTGCCTTAACTTATCATTGCGATGACAATTTGAAGTGTAGTGTAGTCATGTGATTCGTTCATATCAGCGGGTTTGCCTTTTATGAAATAATGGTCTTTGCAGTTTATAAGTATGTTAACCGTTTTAAAATGCAGTTTCTCGAATATGCCTTTTGGACAATTCGGCTCCAAAATAAACAAATGGTTATTTTGATTACATGTAGAAGACCCCTATTTAAGCCATTTCAAATTGATTCAACCACAGGGCTGAGTTTTCTTTGGTCTTGTGAAATGATAAAATATGATAAATTAAATAGTTCACAACAAAAGTTTTCGAAATGGTACATTTTTTTGGAGTTCGAATCTCGGATCTCGAAATGAGCCCTTTGGGCTTCCGTACAACTGACTGATAAGCTCATTGAAAGCGAATATCTCATGTTCCGACGAAATGCATGTACATAATAGTTAACCTGGGGAATTCCCCATTGTTTACTTGTGGTGGCGTATGGAATCATGGCAAATAGTTCCGTAGAAAATAAAATAAAAAGCTGATCGAAGGTCAAATAAACAACCGGTAACTTCGCGGGAAATTGCTTGCTACTCGGTGCATTCCCTAATTTGAGTGTGAGCGAGTACAGCCGACCGATTTCTGACTGGCATTTTTAGAGAAAATCTTCCGAGAAGCCGAGAGGAGCGGGCAGGGCTCTTTTTAAGTATCATTCATGTATTGCGTTGTAAGTTTATAGTATGAGACTGTGAACGTCTTTATTGAAGTGAAACTGTGAGCCGGTTTAAAGATGTATCTGCCCAAGCTTATGATCTTATAAAAACTTATGATACTACCGGCCGCCCATAGTACATTAGTACATGCATTCAGCGTGTAGTCTATAGTAAAGTAACCCCTTTTCATGTATACGCATTGGGTGTCCTTTTCAGTTGTAGTTAGTTCGGAAGCCAATTAATTCTAATCTTAAACTGAAACCATGAATAGACTTTAGTCTACAAAAATATTTCAGTTAGAAAGTTATAGAATTTTAGTTTATTTGGTGCACTTGAGAGGTGTTAGTAGCATGCATTGGCAGTCGTAGTTTAGGCTGGTTAACCCTTTGTGGTCTGGACGGTTCTTCCAATCTGTCGTAGTTGTCTACAATCGTAGTCCAGAGATGTCGACACCGCCGGTATAGTTATTCACAGATGTCGCCACTTGCCAGCTGCCGTAGTTAGCAACCATATGTCGCCACCTGCCAATCGTTGTTAGCAACCAAATGTCGCCACCTGCCAAGCAGTTAAATATACTTCTTTTGATGTTGGTGATGTTCCGTTAGGAGGGTGACTGTTCCTTCGGACACATTTATACGACGTTTGGTGCGATCTAGTATAGAATTTTAGTCGGAAATACTCCTAAAGATTTCAGTTTCGGGAATGCCAATCTTCAGTTACTAGATCGTAATGCCGCTGCTTTTTAAAACTTACCTCAATACGCTTAGCGTGTTATATATTCGAGTCATCAATTTCATATGTGTGTATTTGTGTGAAGCACCGTTCTCGTACTCGTTACGTATAGCACACTGTCAGTTAATAGTTAGCAAACGTCAGTGTTATACATAGCTAAAAGCCCTTGAAGAATTGAAGAAGCGATTCTACAAGCGTCCCGACCTGAAGGTGAACCAGCCAAGGTAATCAACTTACGTCAGACTCCACTCCTCCGTTGATGGTGCCATTACCCCCGTATCCGGATTCGAGAGCAGCCTGAAGACGAACCACAGTTGTGCCGATCTCCTTGACCTTGGACCGGTGATACTCAAAGCCATCTGTATCAGTCTGTCTGGTAAGAATCACCATTCGTTTCGAACATCGTAATTGCACTTGTACGCAATCTATATTTGATAGTTTATATAGCCTTTGTCAAAACATCTCAGGTTGAGAATTGAGTATAAAGTTCGGTAAAAATGATATTCGCCTTGAACCATAGTCTTTAATTGATGAATATAACTTTCTTTACAGAAACATCCAATTCTGGATTCTCTTGGAATGAACCACATGTCCACGACTAACATGTACTACCGCTGTGGGGCCAACGGACGACCAGTCTTCGCCACACCCGTATTATGTTGAAAGATCCAGGAGCACTGGCCATTAGACCCCTTCCTCGCGATGTTTGTTGCAGCACGAACTTCTACAGACCGACCTCTCAATCAACAGTGTTTAGAAATCCGTGGCTGTAGACACCTGTGGTAAATTATCGGAGGCGACAAGTATCCCTCTTCTGTGGCTAGGTGATCTTTGCAGGTAGGCTTTCATACAAATTACCGTCCTTCCTGCGAAATACTTGTTTACCTTCTTGTCCTTTTTGCCAGGCAATAATCGGTCGTCGGTACAACCGGCCATAAATATCAAGTACTGACCGGGTTTGTTGTCGCTCTTCTGAACGATAATTATGCAGTCTCACACAATAACAATATATACGATATTAAAATATGTCCTGATCAGAGTATGGAACATAAACTTTCATCTTTATTGTAAGTCATATTCCCAAACTGACCGGGAGTTGGGGACCTTTCCCTCCGCTTTTACTTTTGAACTTTCCGAGAGTTGAAAACTTTGATCCATTTTAGCCGAATTTAAATTTTGTTTAGGAGTGGAAGTTTCAAAATTGACCTCTGTCTGAGTTTGAAAGTCCGAATGCCTCTGTTTATTTGTAGACTGTGTTTTAACTTTTGTTGATTGGATATAGAAATATGTTTGTGTATGAGCCGGAACGTTGTGCGGTGGATTTTCAGGAAATGTTAAATGTAAATGGTCTTTATAATCTTTGGTATCGGAACCCGCCCAACTGTCGTCAACATATTTGTCTGCTGCCTGCTCAAATTTAACTTGTGTTGCCTGTGGGCTGTTCCTAGATCTAGTTTCTTCTAGAACTGATCCAAAAGACTACGTATATTTCTCGTCGGTTATACCGCTCTCGGTTCGAAAATATTTTAATAAACGACTGAATTGCTTGGGGCGTCCAATGTTTGACTGGTTCGGATAGTTCTGGCTCATAAACTGTACCGCTACACATATCGTGTAGTATCTGCAGCAAGCTGATATGTGCACATTATTAAAATGAAATTATATTAAAAGAGAGTTTAGAATTGAAGACATGAAGATATGAACATGGTTGAAGGGAACTGGAACCGCCGAGCGATTTATTCAACCTTTCGACTTTCACCGCCCGAGAAAGTCAAACTTCCAACTTCCTAGTGCCCGAGCATGCGCAGTTTAATTTGTTATTATTGAGAATCATGTGAGAATTACGTGAGTCATGCGATCTTTCATTCATGAGTTTTCGTAGTAAATTCCATAGTAGTGACGTCACTCAATGATTGACAGCTAGGCGCCATGTTTCATTCATGCCTCGTTCTGATCACCCGATACGCGGGAAATGAAAACGAGGTCATACGAACTGTCTTGGCGGTTTCAGTTCCCTTTAAGCCGACAACGATCCCGTTAATTTACTGGAAGGAACATTACAGGCTCTATTGTACACACCTTTAGAGAAATAGACCACTACCTACTTCATTCGCCACCCAATGACAGCATGCACTCAAGTTTACTCAAGTTTCGGCATAAAACACTCTGCTACCATGAACTCAAGTGTCCTGAGTATCACTATTAACCACAGGAGACCTGGTGCCGTAGACCAATGGCTAAACTCAAGCACAGACTACCCTAGGAGGGAATGAAGACGGAAAGCAGTAGTGGGTTAAATCAGTTTATTACTTACGGATCAAGATGTTTCGACGGGTTTACAAGGAAGGTGGGCCGCAAAAGAGTGAAGAAAACGCGTGCCCATATAGTAGTTTGTATAGGTTCTTAAATTGACACGCCAATCAATGAGCGGACGTGACCATCTGATATCACATGATTTCAGATGTCCGGACCTTGAACCAACAGGTGTTATTTTAACAGCTTGATGCAATCTTAGGACTGATCAAATGGCGAAGAGGCGGACAACAAGATAAGGCAGGTTATTGTCAAACACCGAATTAACAGATCATCTCTTCGAGAGAGGTTGACGAAGTGGAACTATTATAGGCAAGAGCAAGAGGTTGAATTTGACAGATACGGTTGACTATCATGCGCAGTATTACGACACTGGGTCACGTTTGAATCAGCACTGACTAAATCTATTCCTGGTACAAGCGTGCATAGTTTTAACGTACTGTGAGATGGGAGAAACTTTATCTCGCCTACTGTAACGTACAGGGCGTGAACCGCCCCAAGCCGTCACGTTTGGAGGGGGAATTATCCACGGCCTCCCATGGCCAGAGGTCAGACGTTCGACCGACTGTCTCTAGAGATCCTTCCCCTAATTTACGTTAATAGCAAGGTCATCCGACCACGAAAGATAGTAACACGATTTTTGGGACTTACCCTTGCTCTATATTTGGGATGTAATACAAAGGCTCGGGAGGTCTTCTTAAATGGCCTTGGTGTACTTCTTATTTCTCCTTTTTGCCCTGTTGCTCTTCGTCGGTCTCGCTTTCTCTCTCAGATGGGCGCCCTGTGTCTGGTTTATATATAGGCCCTATAAGGGCCAGCCAATGATAGCCGGTCACATGATGTTTTCAGTTTTGGGAGACTCGTGGCAGGATGCCCGGATTCCACGAATAATCCACCAGGTTAACTATAGTTACCCTGGCGAGCTATAAGGGAACCAGTACACTACCTAGCTTAAAATCGGAGCTGCCGGGTAAGTTCAATTCATACCTGTTTTTTGGTTTGGCGACTTGCTCTGAATTGCTAATTAAAGGCAGGTTATGGAATATTTTCTTGAGGACATCGGGACTGATATTAAGTAGATGTACCCGCTTGAGGTAGCAGAGGCAATCGTTGAGTCGCTCGAGCTCCACTTCAAATCTAAGAGACGAAAAAACAATTAGCGTCACACAGATCGAAGTCAGCAAATTATACATGCCCTCATGTAATTACCACTGTTCTTTGTGGCTGAACTTGAAAATGTTGTCTGATATAACCAGCGACACTGCTTATCCAAGATGGCGAATGGCAGCCATCTTGGAATCACAGAGAGCTCTGACCAATGACCTGAAATTTTCGTAAGTTTTAGCGAGTCGACTTCTTTTTTTTCTGACAGACACGGCAATGTTTGTCTGAGAGGTAAACTTGGCGATTGAGAGATACTTCCGGCGGATAGGCCAACGGCATGAGCCAAATGCGACACCAAACTGCAACATGACCTTCTCTGCGATGGCCAATTTGAAGCTGACATGTCCAGTCCAGCTCCAGTCCAGCGGACACCGGAACTCCGGCTTACTTTCTACATAGTCAGAATGGGGGAGGGAGGGATAGAACGTTGTAAACATAACCTAAATCCAAGACTGATATACTCACGCCCTATCTGAAGCCAGTTCGGCTTTATTAAATTTGATGATTAAATTTCAAATCCGGTCTTTACAGCTCCTCTCTGTGGGCTTCGTTCCACTAGGGTTGAGGACTTCTTTCCATATCCTTGTATCCGTGTACGGGTTCACCGATACCACCTCTCGCAGTGGTACTATGTCTTTCTCTAAATTGGATGTAAACAGCTTCCTTTGCAGAGTGTCGCAAGCTACTAAGCACAACCACGCCAAAGACAACGGCGAAGACGGAATTCGACGAAAGGGACAAACAACAAATTCGGACAAGATTGAAATTTTTTTTGATTTCTTGATGAAAAATTGATGCTAATAAAATCAGTAAACGTGTATATCGACAATAAACGAATCGTAGAGGCAATACAATATTATTTCTTCGTGTCCCACCACAGCTTTTTTAATCACGTAAACAAATAAACAGTAAACAAACGATCCAAACCGGACCACGCTGTCGTGAACGAAAATCTATGGGACGCTAAATCGTCAAAATCGAAAAGGACCCACGCAGTTGCAAACGAAAGTCTATGGAACGATGAATCGGTCATAATCATGGCAGACGAACCAAAAACGACAAAAGACGCCAAAAAGGCGAGAGCTAACGTAAGAAGGGCTATCACAAACCAGACTAAGGAAGCTGACTCTCTTTTAAGGAAACCAGAAGGACTCCCAGAGACTGAATTTGGAGAATTAGCCACCCAACTAAGGCTAAGTTATGACAATCTGAGTGAAATAAATGACTTTGTGGTCAACCTATCCAATGACGCTTTGAATCCGGCCGACTATGCAGATGCTAAAGAACTTGAGGATGCTGAAAACGGGATCGAAACCGAAGATGCACAGTACTTTGCCCGCGTCAGTGGCAATGTTCTGCTGAAAATCGATGATCTGCAGAGGAAAGCTGAGGCGATTCTTGCTGCTAAACCGAAACCTGATCCTACGAGTACGAAAACCTCCGATCCTACCCCGCTAAGACAATGCTTATGTCTGGAATGGCTAAGTTGAATTTTCCCACCTTTAGTGGTGACTTACGAGACTATAGACACTTCACTGAACAATTCCGATATTTCACCAAGGCCCTTGATCCAAAAGAACAATGTTATCAGTTATGCGAGTCTATGGAACGGCCTAGAGAAAAGGGAAAGATCAAAAACTGTACATCGATAGGCCAAGCCTTGTCTATCTTAGATCGTGAATACGGTGACACTAACCGCTTAGTAGACACTCTCATCGCCGATCTAGAAAAATGTAGCCTTATCATAACCGGGAAACGTCAACATTAACCGGGGAAACGTCAACATTGGTCGCATGAGCAAATTCGTTGAAAATTTGCATAACTTTTCAACTCATTTCGAATCGTTAAGAATGAGCGCCGACTTGAATGGACGATTCATGTTAACACAACGGCGCAGAAAACTACCCGATGATCATCACGTTCGTTTCTTGAATGCCGTGAGTGACGGGAAAGCCAAGGATTCGTTGACTGGCCTCCAGGTACAGGAACAGTCGATGGTTCTCAGGAAGGCCAGATCCCCACCTGGCATTCAGTCAAAGTCGTTCAAGGGTCAAGCTGACTCAACCTCTTCGAAACCGCACAACAAACCGCAGCATTCACACATCAGTAAATCTGCGAATCACACCTCCGTGTCGTTAACCCAGAATAGTGCAAGCCAAGGTCAAGGACAAAATAGAAGGTGCCCGTTACACCCGCAAAACTCAAACCATTTCATAAAGGGATGCAATAAGTTCCGCTCGCTCACTCAAAATGAAAAGTTTGATGTTATGAACACCAATGGCATTTGCCACAGATGTGGTCACGATGACTGCACTACTGGTAAAGCACCTTTTGATCATGAAAAATGTCGAAACTATTACTACAACCAGGGGCGCCGTCACCATTCGAAACTTGAGAGTGATTGATTGTGAAATCCAAAGTTGGATGACGATGTCATTAGACAGACTCGATTCTTAGAAATGAAGAAACCTTGTGGTGACGTACCTGTCATCCGCCAAGAACTTTTAAAGAATTATCGCCACTTAGATTACTTTGTTATATCCGAAGCCCCCAGCCCAGTCATTGATGTTCTCTTAGGTGTTGATAACAGTGACGTGCCCCAGACGAAAAGATTGTCAGTTCATGTGATCGCGACCCGGTGGCAACACGATGTCCCTGGGTTGGTACCTACAGGGTGGTTCAGCTTCAGAGCATCGAAACGCTAACGCTGCTGTCAACTTTACGGGACTTACTGCAACTAGTGAACTCGAAGAATTTCTTGGGATCGACAAGATTGGTCTTCAACCGAAGTATTGCAAATGCGAAGCTGAACGTGAGAATCAACAAACCAATGAGAACATAGAGCACAGTTTTACCCAGCTAGAAGACGGAACGTACCAAGTTTCCCTACCGTGGAGGAAATTGCCAACTGGTCTACCAAACAACTACGACTACGCTGTGAAACGCTTTTTAAACCTAGAGAAGCAGTTTAAAAAGAAACCACCAGAATAGGAAGTCTATAAAAAACAGATGGAGGACCAGTTGAAACGAGGAGTAGCACGCCGTGTACCCGCATCTGAACTTGAACAGGATATGAAAGACGGCCATGGAATGTGGTTTCTCCCGCACTTCACTGCAGTAAAGGACTCAGTAACCACACATGTCCGTGTTGTTTATGACAGTAAAGCTAGATACCTAGGACACTCGCTAAATGACTATTTAGCAAAGGGTGACGTAGTTAGCCCAAGTATATTTGACATTGGATTGCGCTTTCGCGAATATGATGTAGGTGTCGTCGCTGACATCTCTAAGATGTTCCAAGCAGTAATGCAAATAAAGAGGACGCACGCTATCACCGATACGTTTACTGCGCGAACTCAGGAGAACTCATTACCGTTTATGAACTCACAACCGTAACATTTGGAGATAAGTCTTCACCCGCCGCCGCAGTCCTGGCATTACGTCATGTGGCTCAGGAGCATGCATCTGAAAATCCTGAGATTCAACGTGTCATCACCGATCAATTCTACATGGATGATTTAAATGACTCAAAGAGCCAAGGACAGTGTTCAACAGTTAAATGCCGATCTTACCGGTACCTTAGGGATGGGTAAACTCAACATCCGCAAGTGGCTGTCGAATAAGCCAACTGTATGTGATCCGCAATACATCCGACGCAACGGAGAAACGACCGTTCTCGGAACCATTTGGAATATCGAAAATGACACCTTAAGCGTAAAGAAGGTCGAGAGAAAAGATATTGTCCCAACTAAACGTAAACTCCTGGCCAAAACTACATCGTACTATGATGTATTTGGCATGTTGTCAGGCATCATCGTTAGGCCAAAGATGTTACTGCAGAAAATGTGGCGCTTCGATCTCGGTTGGGACACTCCGATGAGTCCAGAAAGCGACCTGTTTACCGAACTGAAAGCTATCGAACGAGATCTTACCGACGTCAGTGAACTCGAAATACCGAGATGTCTCATCCCAGAGAAGTATCAGTATAAACTTTTACCAAGTGTATCCCTTCATGGAGATAGCGATGCATCCGAAGACGCAATGGGAATTGGTGTTTGGTTGAGATGGGAGGAATCTGAACAATATGATGCTGAACTCTCGTTTGTGTGCGCACGCGGTCGCCTTACGCCACTAAAACAATAGTGAGGTTTCGCACCGTTACGAACTACGAAAATCGAGCACGATAAGCGTAATACGTCATCAATTTTTGCCTTCCCCAGTTCGTTATTGGAAGTTCGCTGTTCGTCGTCTTTAGGACATGGGTAATTTACATTGTGGAGATTGATCCCAGGATAGAACCGATTTGATGGACACTTAATTGGACTATGTCATGTCAGTGTAGTTATGACATGCGTTTTGGACTACGTGTATCTTGTCAGTGCAGTTATGACATGCGTTTTGGACTACATGTATCATGTCAGTGTAGTTGTGACATGCATTTGGACTCTCATGTCAGTATAGCAAAGACATTTGCGTTAAGTTTATTGTTTACAAGTTCTAGTTATCGCCTTCATTTAGAAGTTACTATTCAAAAGACATGCCTCTCTATGATGTCCCCTGGGATGTCGCAAGCTACTAAGCAAAACCACGCCGAAGACAACGGCGAAGACGGAATTCGACGAATGGGACAAACAACAAATTCAGACAAGATCGACATTTTTTTAGATTTCTTGATGAAAAATCGATGCTAATACAATCAGTAAACGTGTATATCGACATAAACGAATCGTAGAGGCAATACAATATTATTTCTTCGTTTCCCACCACACAGAGGTTATGCCATATTCTGAAAGAAGAAACAAATTCGATTTGTCATGTATTGAACTAATTATCAATAATGAAAGGGTAGACGTTATGGAAAAACGTTGTGAAAAAACATAAACTGAACGCCAGTGCTTATAGAAATGATGGCACAAGAATATAGCCCCCTCCCTTGAATATATGTAGGTGAGGCCAACTTACGCCAATTGTGCCATGGTGTCAGTGCCTGAGTAGGGCCTACTATCACCGGGCCTGTGAAACTCTGACTCTGTCAGTGTCGTTTAGGCATGTACATGCTTCCCGAAATTGGTGGCTTGCATTGGAACTAACTTTTTCCCCCTTGTCCGTCATTAAAGGCATTCAAGTGTGTTGGTCAACCATGACTATATCCTTTGTCCCTCCACCATAAGGCCTAGTTTCCCCTTATGACATCACTATTTCGGACACTCAGCGCCCCATTTCTGGAAAGGTGTATACCGGTGGCGTACTTGCTTGCTGCTAGTAGATGATAGCAGCCAAGGAGGCGCTGTCTAGTGAATTAGCCACCCTGGTCAGGAGTTTCAAGTGTCCCGTAAGCAACAAACAAGATGACTGGTCTGGGAACCATGTATAGGTGTGACCCAAAATATTTTTGCGAATGCTACTTATTGTGGATTTCAGTCCAGCATGAATGGTACAAGATGATAAGATTTGCGAGTCCGCTTTTCGGTGGTATCAAGATGGGAAACGTCATGCTTTATTGGATGGGCGCATTATGAAGCTGGCCACCAACTCTCAAAATACCATCTTTGTCAATGAATAGACGTAATTGACCTGCACGAGTTCCTAGTATCTCAGCTTTGGTTTTCAAGTTCTTAATTTTATCTTTGAAGTATAGTATGTTTGAGTGTCTTTGGTCCACCTTTGTTCCGCATCAGTTATTTCATTGGCATTCAACTCTCCTCGCAGGCGATTTTTCTTCCTTTCTTAAGGTTGTTGGTGAATCGCACCACAAGAGCGCTGATGCGTAAGAACTATATCAGTCTGAGTCAGGAATGTTCATCATTCAAGGCACAGCGGGCTGGCACGCGACTTTCTTTGTGATTCGAGTATGTTTCAAAAGCTGAATGGTCTGGTAATGTAACGTCATCGAGCGTGGGGAACACCCATGGCCGACCTCGATTGGAACTCGAGTCGAACACAAATACCTGTCCGTGTCCTAGTGCACACACAGTTCGAGTGACGAATCGAAGTCAACCCACATGTGCGCAGATCATGTCTGAATTTGTCAACTTGCATTGCGTCTGTTCTTGGATCAGTTGTGTGGTGAGCACTCTATGAAATAAAACCCCTTTTCAGTAGTCACGAAAGCATTCGGAATAAAGGTTGGTCTGACAAAGCAACTGCTAATAAGGTGATCATATCATATCCTAGTCAATGCACGCTTTGTGTCAGTCCATTCACTGGTTCTCAGTACATGTTATTGCCAGTGAATCTCTTGGTTTTTATCAGCAATGAGTTCGGTGGACAATCATCAATACAGTCAGCGCGTTTCGTGCATCGACCACATCAAAACCGAATCTAGCTATCATATGTATCAGAAAAAAATGGTCAGTAAAGATATGAGTGAGACAGGAAAATAGTTGCTATAGACCACAGATAACACAAGACTGCGTGGGGCTATTCATCTTGTTTATGAAAGCTCTGACCATCTCTCCTATCAGAAGGCTTTTCGAATCCCATAGACGGGAAGCGTTAGACTTTGAATACAGACGGGATAGGAGTAGGGAACTGCAGTGACAAAAGAGGCAAAGAGATAACTGTTGACCGCTTAATACTTTTTGCACTTTTTTATTTTTGCAAATATTTCGTAAAAAATTAAAATTTTCGATTTTCATTTTTGCTGATGAGAAAATGCATCAAGTTTTTTTCAATAACAATTTTTTTCGCAAATTTCGTTTTCGTGAATCGATTTTTTTCGCCAAGTATGCGAAAGTAAAATGTCTGTGAAAATGTATGGTTTACGGGGTGTAGAAGGTAGTGACCACATAATGATTAGCCAGCTAGACCGTGTCTGATCGAGCTGGGCCTGGGTTTTGATCCACCGAGAATGAATTATGTGTGTTAAAATGGTCTTAGGAACTTTGCGCTTTGACAAAATCTGGTAACGTTGAAAACCGGCACGATGTTAACTACCGTCACCACGGTCCTGTCAAACTTTATTGATTCAATATATTTTAGTGCCAATCATACGGAATAATAAGTTCTCTTTGGTAGATTTAAAACCCATTCCCTATCTGATTAAATTCACTCTTGGCAAGTTTCACACTCTACAATAAATAATGTTATCAAAAAACAATCGGATAGAAATTCAATTATGTACGGCTTAGGAAATCCAATAAGATGCGGAATAACGCCTCAAAATGATTTCAAAATGATTAAATTGGTTCAATCAGATCGATTTACCTGATTGCCATGACCACGGATCCCCCGTGCTGAGGGTGTTTCTATTGGACTCCATATGTATACCGCTCCAAGGCAACAGTCAAGTCTGCGTTCGAAGTACATTGCCCTGCTGTTATCAGTTTTACGAAAGACATACCAGAGCCAGCAGGGTACTCGTCCTTCTCAATTTGTGTCGTATATCACTGGAAACGCCTGATTTCTCTCTTTCGGCAAAGATTTTAAATCCGGTGTTTTATTTCTTTAAATAAATCAACAGCGTCGTATTGGCTCCTATAGCTTTGTTCACCGCAGGAAGTGGCATTATTGCCAATTGGGCCGGACAATCACGGAAAAACGCAAATATTCTATATTACTTCCTTGAAATTCTTACAGTGACCGTTCTCCATTGAAAGACAGTCGCTAAGGCCACACTAAATTTTAAAAATTCGGGGGTCAACCATTGAGCTTTAGAAATACAGCAGCACCTCTCTATTAAGGACACCCCGGGACAGATAAGTGCTGTCCTTAATAGAGGTGTCCTGATAAGAGAGGTCAAATTAATGGAACCTACCACTTTGGGACCAGAACTGGTGTCCTTAATGGAGAGTTTGTCCTTAATAGAGAGGTGTCCGCTAAGGGAGGGTCCACTGTTTTTTCAAGTTTTGCACAAATCAGCGAAAAACGCATCGACTAGCACTAGACGGCATTTCAACACACTCCCGACGCATATGTATGTCAAGTTCAGTGAACACGTACGTCGGCATGAGCAGTAGAATGCATAGTTTCTGTTATCAGAATATTGAGGAGCGCTCCAGGTTTCAGAAACTCCCAATAACATGTCTATACCAAAAACAATTGCTAGATCAACATTGGTATACACATTGAGGAGAAAGAAATCAGTGATTTAATGAACTGGGGAGACATCACGCACGAATACATCACTCCCTTATGATAGCTAACACTATAAACAAATAATCTGTGCCAATCCATGTCTTCATTCAGTGAGTAATAGCGCCGAAAGTCAACACGTAGGCTTTTTACATAAATTGGTGGTTTGAAATAATGCCGCGTGAGGTGATACTTTTGAATGGCCTTGGCCTTCAAACGGGCTTTGAATGGCCTTAAACTTTAAACGGGGGAGAGAGTATCCCATGTCCCAGGAAGAATAAACGATTCAGGATAGGCTATAATTCAGATTCAGTTCTCTTTGAATATTTCAATTGAGACAAAGCATACATGTATGTGGGTTCCCTTTTTTCGTGTCTTGCTGCCGAGTTGCGAACGGAAATCTCGTCCCCAAATCGTCTTCATCCAGACAAAAACTTTGAGGATACGCAGCTGGCATCACCTGTAGTTGCGAGGATATGTCCACTGCTCTACCAATTGAGATATGGAGGTTAGGGTGTATCCTCGTACAGTATAACCTCTATAAGGACACCCTTGGAACTGACAAGTGCTGTCCTTAATAGAGCGGTGTTCTGATTATAAAGGCCATATTGAATGGAAAAAAGCAATTCGGGACCATACCTTTTGTCCTCAATAGAGAGGCTGTCCGTGATAGAGAGGGAGGTTCCACTTGCTTTGGTCAACATTTTTACATAAATGGGGCACTGAAATCTGAGGTAATACAGACCAATTCAAGCAGGGATGAAATGACATATTCCAATGATTCTAGTTCCGAACAAGTTTGGAAGATGGTGCTGATGCTGTTTGAATCTGGTGCATGGCGGGCACCATTAACGTCATGTGACATCACAGGATGATCAATTATGTCTTGACGAAATATCTTGCGGCGGGGTGTGGCGTTCTCAAAAGTAAAAAAAAAAATCTCGACAAAAAACGATGACCTGCATGATGTATTTCTTGGGGCGTTATTTTCGCCATCATGCTCAGATCCTTGGATTGACTCTTCATTTTGGTCTCTGCCTAGTTTGGGCTAAGTACGTAGACTTCAGAGGCTGAAGTTGTAGTTTTAGTACAGCATTTGACCGGGCGGTCCACCCTACTTTGGCAGCTTCTAAACGTACCTTGGAAGCCCCTGGCTGTTTTCTTAGGTATATGCAGCTCAGGGGATAATATTGAGTCGAAGAATCGTTGGTTCAATCAATTTTAATACGGATTTTTCAATCAATACATAAGTTTGCTAACATCACGTGCATCGCCCATACAGTTAACAAAGTGGCGAAAGATTGTATCAGGGTCATTTCCTCCGCTTATATTGGCGATGCATGTTTCTGACGCTGAGCTACATCGCCCGGGTAGGAATGTTGCCCGTCTCGTGCGGTAAAATGCTTTCCCGTAGGTCGTACCGCGCAAGTTCATCTTCCTCGTCTTTCGCCATTCGGTACCATCGCCGCAGGTAGAAATCAAGTTGACATCAATGTTGTCTGTGTCGAGTCTGTATCTATTGACGGTGCCGATGATCATAGCCGCACCAGGACCTTGGTATGTCAAATCCTTACCCATCGAGTCCTCCGAACCTGTGCTTGTTTCATCCGTTTTCGCCGTCTCAATGGTTGTGGCTCCCCCTCGTGTATGTTCCACACCATAGTTAAATTTCGTACCAGCGCCAAGGAATCCAACAGATACTTCGGCACCGACTGAGAGCGTACTAGCCCAGTTGAATTCACGGCCATCTGCTATGGTAAAAGCCGCAGTTCGGGTTACGGAGTCGGTTCTGTATAATTTGAGCGTTGACGTATCGCTACTGCAAGTCTGGTCTGATGCGATCCCTATTATTTGCATTCCTTCATCGACGGTTTGAATTGGATTCACTACTTCGAGCTTCCTAACCTGACAACTGACGTATATGCAGGTATTGATGTTCCATATGCGGTCGCTGAAAAGAAACGGAATGCCAATTCAGAAATATTTGAAGGGTGCTGAGGCATTGCAGAGTTAGATGTCAAAAGAGCAGAATAGAAATGTTCTCTCCTCTGAGCAAGAGGAGAACAGTATAAACTGCGACTGGAGATTCGTAGATGAAGGCCAGGTTGGTAGACTGACATACCAGATTGATACAAATAGTAATAAGTATGACAAAATGGCTTGTTTATTACACACTACCGGTATACACTGTAAATAGGGGGATGTTACGGCCAGGGCAGGCATGGTGTGTTCAGGGGAGGGGGTCCGAAAACTGGTGGTTGGGTACATACGTACTTTGTGGATGGCCTTTATAGAATTATGTGACTACATTGGAACTTCCCTTAGCCGACACTTCCGTATTAAAGACGACCTCTCTATTATGGACAACACTTGTCAGTGCAAAGGGTGTCCTCAATAGAGAGGTTCAAGTGGACACTAGTTTTGGACCCAAATTGGTTGTTTCCATTCAAAATGACCTCTATAATCACGACACCTCTCTATTTAGGAAAGCACTTGTCAGTTATGTGGGTGTCCTCAATAGAGATATTCTACTGTACATAGTTCCTACTCACGCTCTGTTACGCCGTTCCCATTTGTCCTGCGGGACGAACGAGGTGAGTCCGTACATCGCTCGATCGACCTGAAAGTCTTTTTCCATGGTTTTACCCCACTGGTTGATGTCACGCTCAGTTCTACATTCAGTTGCAGGTTTCGTATTAAGCTGAAAGACGATGTTGGTTGTGATCAGAGGTTTCAAACCTTAACCAATTAACTACTGTACTTTGGTGGTGGTGTCCGTCTGCCAGGTCACACCAGCTTTCGACCTTACGAGATTCTGTTGTAGAGGGAAATTTGTCTAACATTTTTACATACGGAATTCCTTTCACAGTGGATTTAAACCCTTTCTCCTGGAGACAAAGGCATGAATTTTCACAGATGAATCAATGGTACATAAACTAATGATCAGCGAAAGAAAAAAAATCCTTACGTCTTCATTAATGATTGGTATTGTAATACATTGCGTATATTTCAAGCATTGTAGTTCTGTTGTGAAAAACTTGGGGACAGAAAAACCGCCGTGGTGTGCAACGTAACCGTTTTAAATGACCGTGCCAGGGTCACGCCTATATGCCAGGTTTGGCAGTTGAGCGTTGAATGAGCTGGTTAAAAAGCAGGACCAAAGAGATTGAAGGGTACTTGCCTTACAGCATTTGTAGGTCCAGATCCTTCCCTTACCACCGTTGTAACGAGACTTGAGACCGGTTATAACTGGCTTGACTCTTGGATTCGAGATTGTGTCAATATCATCATCCTCATCATTGCCGCAGTAGAAGATATTGCTGCCACCTTCGTCGTCGACCACATTTTCGCTCCATTTACAATCCTCTCCCACGAATCCCTCCGTACATCCGTACTCCCATTTTCTGTCGTTTCTACCATTGTATTGGCTGCTCATCCTGGTGAGATGATGGAGACTTGGACATTCGAATTCGAAATCACTCCCGTAGGATGTCCATTTAGCGGTGCTGCTCTGCATGCAGCCAGCGATTACAACCAGGAGAATTGCTTTGACAATCATAGTGACTTCCTAGAGCAGAAATAAAGTGCGCTAAATACACAATCATAGTGTGGCTTACAGAACAGGGAATAAAGTACGCTATTAACTAAGTTTTAAATTCACAATCAAAGTGTGGCTTCCAAGAACAGGGGAGAAAGTACACTGTCACTAAAGTATAAAATTCACAATCATAGTGCGACTCCTAAAACAGGGAATAAAGTACACTCTCAATAAAGAATACCTTTCACAGGCATAGTTTGGCTTCCTAGAGCAGAGCATATAGTACACTTGACATAGCGTGCCTCAAACTTTTAAGGGAACCAAGTAGATTTTAAGAAATTGAAGAATTTAAGAAACAAAAACCAGAATAATTGAGACTTGGTAGTGCAGTTTTGATCAAAACTTTAGAACGGTTTTGCTATTCATGGTTATCGTTACTTACCGGTAATGAATTGGGAGGAAAGGCAAAAATCTACTGGAACGCGCCACCGTTTTCCACAAAGTGACTAAATGCAACTACAAAATTAAGAAAGATATTTGAAATATGCAAACTTGAGACAGGTGTACATAAAGCTTGAGTATCGTGTGACATTTAAGAGAAATTCCTCAAATGTACTTTTGACACGTTCACCGCCCACTTTTTAGCCCAAACACTCCCGTTTCAGACCCCAAAGGTAAACAAATGTCAGCAGAGTATAGAACACCCATGATTTGAAGTCATTTTATTGACCGACTCCCTCAGCCTTGTAAGCAAACTCCAGAGAGGTCGCATAATGAAAGTTTGGTTCCCCTTTCTCAGGCAAATCAAAGGTAAAGTGGAAGTGATCTACATCCCCGGCCATGCAGGAATCCGATTCAATGAGAGGGAGGACGGACTGGCAGGAAATGCTGCAGCCTTTAGCGATTTGGACATGACCGCAGCAGACATTGTAGACACGATCGTCAGATACATGCTGGAAAAGGAGGAAGAGAGAAAATATACATGATCCATGAAAAGGCTATTATGAGAAGGGCACCAGTAGAGGTGATGGCGGACTTGTTCATCTGCGGGCGAGAATCGGTGGATCGCGACCAAGCTACGGACTGGTGCCTTCCTAAGCGGGACTGTGCACATTGCTTGAAATGCTGGAGGGAAGAGGGCCAGTGTACTTGCCGGAGCCATTGCTCTTTTGATTTTAAAACAAGAAAAAGAACGAATCCGTTTTAGCTATACCCTTGACTTGACGTCCCTTCAAAGTATATACCCAGGATTGAATTCCTTCCGAAGTTATATCCATGATTTTAAGTCATTTCAAAGAATAATAATGTCCTATCAAAGTATACTCAGGATTGAGTTCTTTTCGAAGTATACCTATGATTTTAAGTCCTTTCAGATTACTTCTATGATTTTAAGTCCTTTCAAAGTATACCTATGTTTGACATCCTTTCAAATTATACCCATGGTATGACCTACTTTCAAACAGTGAATTTTAAAGGTCTTGGTACAGTACATGGGTGTTTCCAGCGGAATGAAGTCGAAGTTTTACACCTGGAATTTATAACCTCTTGATAATTACACTGGATTCGCTGTGTCAAATGTACCCGCTAAAGTGCGTTTGGTGACAGTGACTCTCATCTAGATATGCAGGTGATTCATATACTTTTGACAAATATGAACATTTCTACTGGGAAAATGAAATGTGGCCTATCAGAACATGTTAGAAAATACTTTAGGGAGTGTTTTACAAACAGTTCAGTTGAATAATCCGCTAGGGCTATTTTGGAGAGCATTTTCGTCATCCATATTTACATGTTTAAGGGAAAATCCCAATTCCTATTTGTCACATATTGCAATCCCAGCGTACCAAAAAATACCATTCCCCTCTTCTAATCCTTGATAGAATGAATTTGAAAAATATCATTCCTTTCATCTGATCCTTGATAGAATGTATTTGAACATGACCGTTCCCCCTCAAATCCTTGATAGGATAAATTGGAAAAATACCATTCCCAAGCCCTGAGGGGCTCAATTTGTCAATTGGTATATTCCTGATATAACAATGTATATCTGAAATGTATGTACAATTTGTATTGGAAACTTTCAATACAGACTGCACATACACATGACATAATGATTATAAAATTTAAGTTGTGCTAAGACTCAAATTCTTCTACACAAGTTCGGGGGATTTCAAGCCATCGTATCCATATCTGGTGTAAAGGGAAATTTCTGCCACCGATTTCAATCTTATTAATTATGTTTTTAGGTGACAAGGAATCGCCATTGTTATCAGGCTTAAAATAACGCACATGTGTACAAATTGGGCAAAACATTGAGGTCACGTGGACCTACCAACCTCACAATTAAACTTCGTACCGAGACTGCCATATTGCAGTGAATTCCTCAAACCAATTATGTGGTTGTTATGTGGTTCATTTAAGATAAGTTGCTATGGATTTTTTTTTTTTGTCTTCTTCAGCTTTTAGGCATTTACAACTCCAAACATCCTTCACGCCGAGGTCCGAATAAGCGAGGACAAAACACGACGGCGAAATGTGATGTATTTCACGGCAGTTGTAACGGTGGTCCGTTGCGTATTGGCGATAATTCTTGCTAGTTTCAGCCCTTTGGCGGTAAGATTATATTCTTTGATGAACTTTTATCCTTTTCAATTTTTGTCACAAAAAAATGGCTGACAGAATGTTGGTAATTTCTTCGAGAAGACACAACAGTTGATCGACATATCTTCTTTCATATGAAATTTCATTGTCCAAACCGGAACGAATTTACAGTCCTCAATTATGGCCCAAAAAGGTCATCGCTTGTCAAGATAAGTGCCATTGTTCAATGGATTTATAGTTGAAAGCGCGCTAACACCGACAGTCAGAGATTGTAATTTTTCTTCCAACAATGCTAGTAGTAATCACCCTGCCAGATTCTTCTTCCTCTTGATTGGACTCCTATTGCTGGAGCGTATTACATTCGGGCGATGCATCATCAAGAGAAGTCTAAAGCAAATGAAATAGACTATGATTTTCTGTTTGTGAGTTTGCAAGTAAGGTCACATGCAGGGGCAAAGTAATACTTACTAATTTATCGCTCTTCGCCCCTAGTGGGTCATAAGGCCACAACACGATTCATCCAGCCTTCCGGTCTCTTGCTACCGGTTGTGCCTCGTCCCATGTCAGCCCCATGAGTTTCAGCTCCTCCAGGTGGCTTTTGGTCTGCCTCGTTTCCTCTTTCCCTGTGGGCTCCAATGCAGGGCAGGGGCGAAGTAATAAATCCCCATAAAGGTCCGCCGAAGTCAGCAGGTTCCAGTCCTAGTGGTTTGGCTACACATCAGGACCCAACGCATATACGACATGTCGAACGCAAAAAAGAATGAGTCTGTTCTCCAAGCCCGGCGACATCTTCCATTTCTTCATATTTTGGGCGATCTCATTTTTCATCTGTCACTTTGCAAATAAATTTCTGCTGAGCGCCAGGCCCTTGGGTCTTTTGTTGTCGTCACTGTTCATGTCTGCTTAGGGCGCTAGTGGCCCTTATTTTTTGGGTTATTTCTACTCCTGGCCATTTCTACTCCTCCAAAAATCTACTCCAGAGTAGCTGGGTTTGGGTCCTCACTATATCCCCCTGAAAGACTCTTAAAAAGGACCCAGGCTCAGGAAAAATAAACGATAATCTATTGTCACAACCGAAATTACGGCCCTTTGAAGACAAGCTGGAAGATTGTGATAGCATTAGGCTGCGCTTGGTGTTAAAAAAAAATTACATTTTTACCAAATTGAGACCCTAGGCCTCCTCCATACCTCCCTTTTGACCCCCATACCAAATCTCAAGTTCTTACGACGCCTAAAAAGACGTTTTTTGGCACTTCCGGTTGGGGGAAAAGTGCTAGAAGAAAATGAATTTTGGTTTTGAGTAGATGATTAAAGAAAGAATATTGATAAACCACAGGGCCATATTTACAACAACTAAACAGTCTCTCATACACCACTGTTAAAAATGTTTTTCAAGCAGGTTTGGGATGAAAATTGGGATTCCTCCATATGGAGAGCTTAATCATCCCTTCCTCCGCCCATGACCAGTGGGCTGCCTTATGTCCTCAGTAACATCTGCGTAGGTTCCCTACCATTAGAGAGGTTCCAATCGCAATGTACAGTAGAACCTCTCCATCCAGGGCACATGTTGGTGAACAACTCTAAACCTCTCTATGTTTGTTTATGTTGCCACCTGGCCATAGAATTTTAGCGCTGGCTTCTGAGCATGCTCAGACTGTTACAATTCGCCACCCATTTTGAACACCGATTTTCACATTTCTCCCACAAAATCAATATTTTTCATGCATTTACCCAACTTTCAATACTATAAATTACCAACAATATGTAAGTTGCTTAGCCCATTTCAACTATCATAAGGTCAAATAGCTATAAGTGAATCTAAGGCAGGGTTATTTTGGCCACCTTCATTGTCACTCGCCTCCCTTTTCAATCAGGCTGCACTTCATGTACATGTTGAACTACAGTGTGTACACAGTGTAGTATATTGTAGTATTTGCATTTGCACCCAGCTTTTTCCATCCAACAATTACACAAATTGAACCCTATTTCATTGTCTTTCTTCCATCTGTTGTGCTTGTCACGCACAGCACCCTTGGGTCCGAACGGCGCTTGTCCTCAATAGAGAGGCATCCCGATAACAGAGGTCAATTTGAATGTAAATTACAGGTCTGGGACCCAAATCAATGTCCTTAATAGGTGTCCGCTAAGTGCCTCTTGTGCCTCTTTGCAGCTGCTTTGGAAAAATACTTTTATCATTAATTTTGATGGCTCTTCAGCAATGGAGACAGATATAGAGAGGTTTGTCACAGGCTCAACAGCGATTCATGAGAGGCATGTCTAGAAATTTCACTGACATGAACAAATTCAAATAACCCTTGATTTAATAAAATCATCAATTTCATTTATTCAGTCAAAAATATGCATTCAAAGGCAGACCACAGTTTTAATACACAGTATAGGCCTGGCTGAAATTGACACCATTTTCAAATCGTCCTGGTCAGGACAACATTGACAAAGACAGGCACATCATATCACAGTATATGCTCTGTGGTCAAGATGAAGATTTTACCCGCAATGTTGGCATGGAGTCTCCTCACATCTGTGCTCATGATGGAAAATGCTGATGATGTTGACGATGATGTCAACCGTCGCCGTCACATATCGTATTCTTTATTTGAAAGAATCCGTCTGTTGTATGATTTTCATGCTGCTGACATTTTAAGGCAGCCTCGTTGGAGTTCATCAGCCACCGAATTTGCAAGAGAACACAACATCCCTCGAATGACGATGCGACGATGGCTCAGTGAAGAAGAAGCAATTAGAGAGAGGCAGCGTGGGGCCACACATTGCCAAGCTAGAATGCATTGGCAAAGACAAAGAAGCGTTGGTAGGTATCAGCAGAAATTAACGAAATGACTATGGGATCCGGCAGGCGGAAAATCTTGAGCAGCATTTCTTTCTTTTTTTAAAGATTTATCCAAGAACCGAATGATAATTAACAATGTAATCACTTAATGTGGTTCTTGGGAATTTTGTTGCCATGGTGATGATCGAGATGAAACATTTTATTTCAGCCCTGTGGCCCGAGGTTGACCGCTGGGTTACCGAGTGGATGCATGAACGACGTGGAAGAGCACTCCCAGTGTCCGGAGATGATTTGATGATGCAAAGCAGCGTGAGTTCAATGTATGGTGGGCGGAGCTCCCTGATGACCAACAAGAAGAACACCAGATGAACATACCTCACTTGCCTCAAGAGGAAGGTTACATTGATTTTTAAACAGAAGTGACATTAGTTACCGAAAATCTTGCAAGGATTCAACAACTTTTCCTGCAAATGCTGATGAACTCGTTGAAAACTTCCGCCAGGATGTAGCTGCAACTGTGGAAGAAAATGGAATTGATCTCACCATTAATGTGAATGAGACTTTTGACCTATGGGATATGGCTCCCAGATACACATAAAGTACTAAAGGAGCCAAACTGGCAACGCAAAACTTGGTTGAACTGTAACGTTGGGCATTACTTTCGATGGGAGAAAGATGCCCGCCAGAGTAATCTTTAGGAGTTTAGGTCTCATTATAGGGAGGTTATTTTTGTATTCATGCGCGGCCAACCCCTAACCGTTGTTCCTAAAAAATCATTGATTTCTTGGTCTTCACAGTATACCAGTGTTGATTTAGCAGTTGTTTTGACAAATACATGTTATTTGGAGTCTCTGGAACCTGAAGCGCTACTCATCATGGCCCATATTCACAAAACCCTGCTAAACTAGCAGCCAACTAGGCCTTAGCAGACTGCCAAATACATGTACCTAGTTGGCTGCTCCATAGTATGCTGCTATTTTCCTATTCATAAAACCCTGCTAAGAACATTGCCAGGTAGTTGTCAACTAAGATTTTGTTAGTTGTTAGCGGGCATTTGGCCTTTGTCCCAAACCACATACCACAAGGCGCGTTAGTTTCACTTCCAATAGGGGATGGAATGTAAGGATTTTGTGTGTGCCTTTCGACTTAATATCAACATCTAAAATAATTTGTAACTCCGAATTAGATGATTCCGTTTGCGGCATATGGTTGGAATTGTCTATTATTTCCCTATTATTGGCTTTTTTTAAATGTTGCAGGGTTTGATTTTGAGAATTAAAAAGAGCCCCAAAATAAAAAAGATATACCCGGTTTATTAAATTTAGTTTTGTCCACGTTTTGAGTTTTGCTGGAAACTAGAGTTACATACTTTTAGTGAAAAGGAATTCTCATTTATTGTTCGTGATATTGTATCAAAATTTTGACATTTTGACATTTTGATATTCTTTGATATTTTAGGATTTTTCAATGTCATTGAATACTAGATGGGGTAACATGAGCATACGTAAAAAATCAAATGAAAATATCACCTGTAGAGGCTGAAACATATCAAAACTAGTATGATTACAATGACATAATAATTGGCCTAAAATTTCAAAATTTCAACATGTGATAATGCTCAAATTCATGGAATATGTCATGGGGGGAATGAACAGAACACAATTGCATTGAAAAATCTTGTGAAAAAGAAGTATTTTGATATTTTGATGTATCCCAAAAATTAAAATAAGTATGTCTCTGAATATCCTGTTCTCTTCTCATCACACAATGCAAGCCAGCTCCTGAATTCATCTTGCCTCTGAATCCAATGTAGAATTAACAAAATTAGTTGCAAACTAATGACTTAGAGGTACCCAAGAGCACCTCTAAAGTTAGCAGACAACTTAGCACTAAACTGACCTTAGGGGGGTTTTATGAATAACACTTACATGTAGTATCCAACTACGCATAGTTGGCAGCTAGGGTCCAACATAGTTGCCAACTAGGCTTAGCAGGCTTTTATGAATATGGGCCCAGGCTGCTAGCAAGAAACTACGCATGTAACTTTTGTTGCCGACGTATGGGTACACTGAACTTGGGATGTGCGTCGGGCCCGTGTTGAAATGCCGTCCAGTGCCAGTTGGTTCGTTTTTCGCTGATTTGTGCAAAATTTAACATATCTCAAACGTTCAATGGTTGACCCTCAATTTTTTTTTTATTTTTGTGTTGCGTAATTAAGCAACTGTCTTTCAAGGCAGAATGGTCACTGCAAGAATTAAGCAGGAAGAAATGTATAATATTTGGGGTTTTCCGTGATTGTCCGGCCCAATTGACAATATTGCCATTTGGGATGGTGAACAGAGCTAGGAGCCAATGTGACGCTTATGATTTATTTAAAGAAACAAAATGCCCGATTTAACATCCTGCAGAATCAGGGGAATCGGGCGTTTCCAGTGATATACGACAAAAATGCTTTGTCCTCATGCATACACATTGGAAACGCATTTTAAAATATATATTACGTCTTGTTAACGGGGCACGTCATCATCGCGTACATTCGGGAAAATCTCCCTAACGAATCCTTAAGACGTAATGACGACATTGTCATGAGCCCAGAAACTATCAATTTCAACTTAACCGCGTGGTTATGAATAATTTGAATAATTTTTTCCAATAAAAATCTATATGAAACATGCAATATTGGTGAACAGAGCGCCGTTTGAAAGAACAGTGCGTCATCGTTTTCTTCAACGCATTTCCAGTAGGCCCGACGTGAAACTCGGCCATTTTCATTAAATGTTGTATCTCATGACAACGGAGGTGTCCTCTTGGAGAATCCTGTCAGACTTTTTAGACATATTACAAAGGAATGCCTTGACTATCTGAAAGTACAATCTGTTCGGCATTGCCAAGGTCAGTTTTGCTTGCAGCGCGAATGTAAAATCACCAGTTGAGCTTAAATTGGTACCTTTTTTAAGTGCAGTTTCCGCCAAATATTAACACTGCGATGGAACAAAGGCATGTATTGCCTTGCCCAAGGACTAAACAAATATGCCTCTATGTTAAATATATGAATAGCTTGACGCAAGGACCCAATGCGCCGCGTAGCAGCAAAATAGCGAAGCTGGCGAAACATTTATAACCGGTCACCGTGATCTCATTATAGACTGTATAGCACGATTATGGGGTTGTAACTATTTTGCTGTATATTGTTACGAGGAAAGAAAAGCACGCGACCTAACACCAACCTATTTATGTAAAGTGATAATTAGAAAGTATATAGTTCAGGAAATGCTAATAATTAATCATTCCTTATCGTCTTTGGGAGCATTTGTAAATGTAAAAAGTATATGCATACGTCACAAAGTCTCTGCAATGGCCACTTTAATCACAGTAGTCTCGCGCAGCCATACCTTCTTCACTTATTAGTCTGGCGCAAGCCAGACGTTCTTTGTGCAAGACGCTTTCCACCACAATGTATCTGGGCCGAAGAAACACTGCGCATCATGCCTATAGGCTCTCGTAAGGCTCGGTTCACAGAGAACTATACTATTCGGGTATTCGGTGCACGTTTTGCCAGGGCACGCGGGTACCTGAAATCTGACAAGGAAATTTCACAATACCGGGTCACATAAGAGGGCACTATTCGAATAGGTCGTATACCTGCGTATAGTATAGTATAGTATAGTGGGAATTGTGCGCGTTCGATTTTCGTGCAGCGTATACCACCCTGTTCAGAAGTGACCAGAGGACTTGGTAAGAACATGCATTTTAATGTTATCTATCACAATTATTAAACGATTTATTGCATACTATAGGATAAGTTAGAAACAATAGTACTCATTTTTACTCATTTTATTGCAATTTCTAAGTACAGGCCTTCATTACATGTTTTATTACTAATCAACTAAATGATTCTTTTAATTAACATCTGGATGATCCATGAGGTTTTTAAATGTCCTGTGGTACTCCCCCAACAGAGGTCTGCCGTACCCATTCTGTTCTTTCTTTCTTTGCTCTTTGTGCCTGGTCAGCCTCATCCTCGGCTAAGAGGAGAAGAGTCAAATCTTCTTCGTCTGAACTGTCCATCTGATCGGCGTCAAAAGACCGAATACCGCACGCATGCTACCTTATGTGACTCGCTGTGCCCGTATAGCGTATAGCGAATACCGAATAGCGTATATCGAATAGCGTATAGTTCTATGTGAACCCAGCCTAAAGCACAGTCAACAGACACCACTATACCCCCTCACACTCAGAAACCACAAACGCCCACTCCTCCCTGCTACCTTAACACTTCTGGATGCTTTCCAGATCAGAATATGCATGATTTGCAGTAAATAACAGACGCTGAACTTGATTATTTGGCACAGTTGAGGTGTTATATACAGGGTGTCCACAAGAAAACCTAATCCTGTGAAAAAGGGTTAATATGACGAAGCCGGGTGATGTATGACTGTAATATTGCATTTTCCATAAAGTAGGAGCAACACGCTTTCCAATGATACCTTGATGGCATTCCTCCAGTCACACATCACTGAGTACCATTGTTTTGAAAATGATATGCAAAAAACCATTTGTGACAGTTCATGGCAAGACATGAGGAGCACTTAACCGAGCGCGGCTGAATCGTAAAATGAAGTACAAATGAATAGGCTGACTTAACTGGTGGCAGGCGAACATTAGAAAGAACAGCCACAGCTGATAATTGACTCTCTTTTCGTGGGCAATGCCAATGCCTTCCACGTAAGTGGATAAAAGACATGAGCATTGACACGGGGTGGTCATGTACTGAATTGATGAACACAATACAACTAGCGTCCTCATTTTATGCATGTGGTGTTGGTTGACCAGACATTTCTAATATGGGGTATATGATAAAACCAGCTTCATGGGTCTGCAGAATGTCCCAATTAAGATGAGATGAGACAGTCACATCCAGGCCAAATCAGTCTTGGCTGCTCTGCCAAGTTGTCTACATGGTGAGAGAGATGAGACAGTCACAGCCAGGCCAAATCAGTCTTGGCTGCTCTGCCAAGTTGTCTACATGGTGAGAGAGATGATACAGTCACAGTCAGGCCTCGCCCTCGCTTTCATAAGTCGTCCCCCCGACTTAATAAGTCGTCCCCCCGAGATAATAAGTCGTCCCCCCGACTTACTAAATCGTCCCCCCCCCCGACTTACTAAGTCGTCCCCCCGACTTACTAGGTCGTCCCCCCGACATAATAAGTCGTCCCGCCGAGAATTTGTCCTTTCCCAGCCACCGTAAAAGAGGATCACAGATTTACTTATGAATTTACCAATCAATTTTTTTATCCAAACGCGGTTTACACGTCATCATCAATAACATCGTCATCATTTTCTCCTTCCGAAAACTCAATCCCCTCAACAAACTGCTCAAACTCATCATCCACCATCCCTACCCCCTCCCCAACTTCGTCATTGTCCTCAGGAACTAGGCCACTGGCTCTCCAACCGTTCATAACCGTCTATTGTGTGACCCTTTCCCAGCCGAGGTTGATCATCCTGACCACTTCCCGCCTGGTGAACAGCTCACAATGTCCTTGATCATCGGTGTGGCCGATTTTCCACACTTTCCAAATGGTCCTCTAATCAGGTGACATGTGAAGCTCCTGTTTACGGTCAAGTTCAAGGGCTGCAGCCAGGAAATACATCATCCTGGGATAAAAGTGTATGTCCCATTCTCTGCGGTGATTGCATCACGAAACTGTTGATTTCGATGCGCCGGATACCTGTCTAAAAGTAACAGGAACGTGGCCCCTGCTACAAATGGCACAATCAGGGCCTGCAACCACTCGATTAGAGATTGGTGTCGGGCCCAACCCTGTGGACTACCAGTTACCTGGAAAAGCAAACAAGTATGAACATTTACATTACCTTTTTGAACACTCAGACACGCACAATGTTTTGGTTGCATCCATTACAAAGGAGTTGGGCCTGGTGGTTTTGGGTTAGGAGGTTTTACAGCCCTCATGGAATTACCGATAGAAAGACTTAAGGGTGTGAAAAACATTATTACCACAGTTATAATTCCCCCCAGTGGTCAGGCCTAAAGAGTAATCTTAATCTATCTTTCAGAGAGATCTTTCAGTATGGTTTTTTCAGAACATTATTTATTAAACGTTTCAATCTTTGGGTTTGTGATTCTCTCTCATTACTTATCTTCCAGACCTTTGCCTTTTTTCATATAATTCATCTTCTAATTCAACCATTTTCTTTTTGAGGTTAGTTTCCTCAATGAAATGATTAGAAGATGTGGTAAGCGATTTCTCATTCAATCTCTCTTTCTCTGCTTCTAAGTCTTCAATCTGCCTATCCTTCACCATCTTTACAGCTGCGAAATCGACTCCCGCCATTTTTGTCCCCCTTACTTTCCTCATTGCATTTTCACTAAACCCAAGAGCTATCCATTCTACATTGGCTGTGTCAATTATCTTATCAATCGTGTTACCTGGTTTGTCAACAATGTTCTCTTTAAAACTGGTTTCCGCAGTGTTTTTTTCTCCAAAGGATAATGTTATTTTGCTGATGTGGGCGGCTCAGCCATTGGTGGATAATTATGAAGGTGCATTTATATTTCTTCGTCTGGGGTATTGAGGATATTCCTAGCATAATCGGCTACTGCTTCCCCTGAGGTGATAGCGATATCCTCACCATTATGCTTTATATTCAACATGCAGAACCATCTGCTTGCACTAAAGATGAAAGTTTACGTATACCTGTTTTTGTGGGTTTCCAATTGGTTTATCTTATTTGTCCTCCATTTTTACAAAAATTATGTTCTCTTTTAAAAGGTTGTTTTTGGTGATGGACTGGGTGTGTTTACTCCAGAAATTAACGTATCTTCTTGTCTAAGACTGATTTGTATAAAACGGCTCTATAAAACTACAATGTACTTTCAAGTATTGGAGACACTTCATTTGTGAATCTTCGATCTGGTCAGTCAGTCAGATCAAAATCTTTATCAATTTAAATTCGTTAAAATACCAGAACGAGCTGACTTTTACTACTCTTATTTCTCGTTTTTAAATGCTTTTACACCAATTAAACCATAGATTATTGAGCTAACAACAATCACCAATAGGATGATAACATTTTCAGCCAGCAAACCAACAACATATGAAAATCAAGACGAAATGAAAAGACATAATTTAGCTGTTGAAAAAATACGAAGAGAATCTAAGGCATGGGATGAACATCGAAGACAAACCATTGATTTCGTTAACCTTTAATTAAAAAGGGAGAAATGAAAGGGCGATTGATTTTCGGAATGTTGATGCGTTTTTTGTTCTCTACAATAAACTTCACCCAGAGAATAGAGTGCAACTCAAGAAAAAAACAGAATTAAAGATGTTTACTAACCAAGTTGAGAAATGAAAAACTCCGAATATCTCTTTATTGTTGGTGGCGTGATAGGTGTAGAATTTTTAGTGAAATATCTGACTAAATATCTGGTGTATTTACGTAATATTCGTTTTTTGATGTTTTTTAAAACAGACAGTCGGAAAAGTCAGAATTATTTGAGATTTGGATGTGTAGGATTTGGAGACTTACGTTTTTTGGTGAAGGAAATTGTTTTGGTGATTGATTTGGACGGTTTTTAGAAATTTTAGGATTGAGGTGATTTAGTGTTTTTCGACTTAAGGATGCAGTAATTGTCTTTTGTCGGATGGGCACTTATTTGACGCCCAAATTCTGAAATTTGCACGCACGGGTTTAACCATACGCTTGTCTGTAAAACTGCCTCGCGACAAAAGTGAAAATCACTTACATGTATATGCATTATATGAGTCTAGCTTTAAAATGTAGTGGCGTATTGTGGCGAGCAGGTGTATCATCCTCATCAGCTAATCCAACGCCTACATTATCAGCAAGAAATAATCACTCTTGATATAAGTTATCCCGTAAGCTTGCATGTGTGAACTTTCTGAGACAGCCTGTATTTAAAATCATATATAAAAATACAAAGTTTTCCAAGTCGATCAATATCAATCATCACCTACATTTTCAATTTCTTATCAATACCAATTTCAATAAGGCCTTTTGATTTTTTTTGCCAAAGCTATTGACTGCGAGATTTTAGATACAAAATTGACGATCTGAATACGAGTATATTCTGCTTTCTGCTATCATTTATCATCTTAGTATCATTAGTTCAGACAGCGGTATTGGCGGATGTAACGATGTCGCAAATCCTTCATTGTTTTACCGTGATCAATACCATAACATTCGTAAGATATCATATAATTCGTAGTTGGCAACAACATGTGACGTAAAACTGGCGGCGCATTACCAATGCTGCACACTCTAAGCTGTACTCCTGGCTGCCGGAAAGTGGCCTATTTTGCGAGGAAAGACGTCAGGTTTTCGCTTCAGCTTCGCGGTGTTGGACGGCTGATCGACTGATATAAGGCATACGTTCCCGCGCAACCCTTACGATCGACGAAGTTCGAATGTCTGCGGTGTCATCAAACGCAATATTCTAAATCGGCTTACGTAATTAGTTGCACGAGGAATCGGGGAATTCTTCCGGAAAACCTTCGTCTCGATAAAATACATTGGCATATACTTCGTATTGGATACTTCCGAGTGGTCGTTCCAGTCGTAGCTATTCGCCATGGTTGCAAAACATGCCTATGATCATACTGAGTTAACAAAGAAAATAAAGTGTATTGAATTCGATTGACCCAACATTGTTCTGTCCGATATCTAAGAAATCCGTCATACAGATCATCAACAGTTTGAATTTGGATTCGGAAGACCTATCCTTTATATGCGAAGATCAGGTTTATGCGAGTCCTATAATTCTAGGTTTAGTGTGGCTGTGTATGGGCGGCGGAATGATGGATGTATAGAGCTGGATTTGCATAATGTTTCAACCACCTTCTCGCGACAATCAAGAGAAGAACGAACAGGTTCAAACGAGGATTTCGAACGAATTCTTTGTTATTATTTTCATTGCAATTCGTACTGATTGACTAACGAGAGTAGCAACGCGTTTTTCACTTTAGTCAGTGTCGTGTTTGGAGTGAATGCATCAGTGTTGGGAGATGTACGCAAGGTGTGTGTATTTTGATTGTGTTTGTGCATTTACGACTATAACATGTTTCGGTTGCCATTTCGTCGGTTGACAATGAGGATCACGAATGGGATTCAAATAAATACACCGGTTGCGGCCACATAAGATTCGCCGGAATCATTCGTCGAAATATGTATGGGTCAAAGGCACTCTTTCAGTTAATTTCTCTCCTTAGTCTTACTAGCCACGGACTTCAGCGAGTGAATTTGTGGTCACTTACCGCTATATCAATTTGAATCACCACCGTTATGATATCGGTGCAGTTGCGGTTCTGTTGGAAGCTGTTTTCACTGGAAAAAAACAACAAATTCTCCTGCTGTGCTGGCTTTAAAACGACATGAGCAATAAATCCCGTTCGCAGGGCTGCCCTTCGCTTGTTGTCTTCATAAATGTGTGACGGTCATCCCTGGGAACGTGGTTAACAGAAACCATATGTGATCGGTAGACAACATGGCGTTGTTAGAATATCTGTGATGCCCTCAGTTCCTACCGTTGATAAGTGCCTAAAACCGAGAAGGCATCTAAAGATGGCCTGGCCAGATAGGCCTATCTGCATCAAAATTGCAGGCAGCAAGATCAATCTCCCAATATTTGGAGGCCGCTTCATTTGCCCCCCCCCCCCCCCCGTGAACCGAAAATGACCAAATGTACATACATGAGTCGACAGCGCTAGTCGATTACTAAGCAACAGTTACCAATAGCGAAGCTTGGAAATTGCCAACACTAGGATGTCAAGTCATGCACAAAAAAATGCAGCCGCGCGCACACGCTGCAACATGTGTTGCAGATAGCTGCATGGCAAATTGCAGATGTCCTGCAGCAAAAGTTGCAGCGTGTGTGCCGGGCTTGAAAGTGTGGTCTCGTAGTGATGGACAGGTTCTGGTAGTTTATCCAATCAAGCTGGTGGTCCCTGTTTTCTTTCCAAGATAGTGGCTCACCATCTGGTTGGGTTATACCTCAGCAGCCACATCGATACTAAGTATACAGGCATCCAGCATCTGATACAGGCTCACCCACATTGGTACACGAACGGCGTGAGTAAGTAGCTTCAGTCCATTCTTGGTAAAAAAATATCATCACCAAAAAGAAATAAAATCTCGGAAAGAATGACCGTGGAAGGGATTGGAACCGGCGACGGGTAGTCTGATTTAAGGCTGTTGACGCCGCATCAGATAGTTTGTCCACGTAACCTTTGTATGACCAGAGTCTTTCAAATAAACTCTGATATGACGCAGCCATTTTCAATATCTAGAGAAACTTTGAGAACTCGCCTAAGATAGAAGTGATTTCTCAGGTCTCTTGTAGGTTTTGATACATGCCACAATTTCGCCGAATTTTAGCGAGGGACTGTAGTTTTCGATATCTTACTGGGTGTGTACACGACTGTGTTAGTGTTATCAGCAATTTTCAACAGATTTTCCGCAGTAATGTTTCGCGTAATGATTCCCAATGCCCTCTCCCCGTCAACGATCCTTTATACATCGTAAAAAAGTAAAAATTGACTCCCCCTTGACTTTATGATTAAAAGAGTTTTGATACAAGACAGTGCTGATGTAATGTTAGATACCAGCAGTAGATACGCTTAGCGGTATATTTTCGAAATGTGATCTTGACCAGACAGTCTCCAGAAACTATTCTCCCAGAAATAAGCGCTATAGAATCAATATATCGGCCATTAAAACTAGAGATACATAACATGCATAATGATGACGCTAATCGAAAATAAAGATGACAGCCACATTCATAATTGCGAGCATTTCAAAAAGGTTATTTTCGACTGGAGCATTTTAGCACCATACTTTTTCTACCAGCAGGTCTTCTCCGTATTGGCCTGTGCTACCCTTTGCCACCAGAGAAAGAATTGTTCGACGCTCAGTACTGTAACTAATCGGCATCGCATCACTTGTCAGCTGAGTAGAAAGAAGGGAACGTGTATGGAGAAGGAGGAGACTGTAAGACTCTTAGGATCGCGGATCTATCAGAAAAAGGTAGTCAAATTATGTCGACGTACACTCTTAGAAATAACAATTTTTAGCTTTTAAAGAGATTTAATTCTTTTTCGGGCAACATAAATATGCAGTGAAAAAACCGTAAAAGATTTTTCACAATAACGAAAGCCATTTCGGTTTTTTAGTTTGCCTAAAAGCCTATACGGGGTGCATTAGTACGTCGGCTTATGTTATTTATATGCGTCTTTCGGGTAAAGTAGTTGAACATTTCAGGAGTTGTCAGAAATGACCTTAGAAGTAAAAAGTCGCCTGTTGCCTAATTCTTGTGACGCTATAACGCGGCCATCTTGGAGTTCAAGATGGCCGCCAATTATGACACTTTTTCGGCTATATCTTGAATTCTACTGCAGTCACGCACGTAATTCGAACAACTGCCGTTAGGTTTTTGGGTCTGCCGAATCGAATGAAACCATCGAAATCGAGGCCAGGTGGCCGCCATATTGGATTTCAAAATGGCCGCCCAAAATAAGTTTGGCAACAGGCGATTTTTAAATTCTAGGGTCATTTCTGACAACTCCTGAAATTTTCAAATACTGTAGGCTACCCGAAAGACGCATATAAAGCCATTTTGCGAACACAAGCCGACTGACTACATATTTGTGTAGGCCAAAAACATCTTAAGTTTATTGAGAAGTTCAAAAACCTTTATTTCCATAATGGTGTAGTATTTTGATATCAAAATGTGATTAAAAACACTGTCACGCACTGCATGGAATCATCAAGAAAAGATATATTTGGACAACTTCAAACTAATTTTCGGCGATAAATGTTTATGTACAGTACCAATGCGAATTACATGTAAATTATAATAATATTCTGTTTTGGAAAATCCACAAGAACAACCTTCTCATCATTCTGATTCAATTCTTTTTTTCTTCAAACTGTTTCGAGGATTCCAAGCAATCTTAATGATGATGAACTGACAATTTAAACATTTTGTAACTTGGTACCAAAAAATGATGAATATTTTCCCATGGTGACGACGTCACGCCGGGCGGTTTGCATGAATTACGAATTCTACGTTTTCCGCAGTAAGATTTGTTATCGTACTGTTTATTTATGTTGTTTATTACAAAACGTGGAAATTGAAAAACATATATGTGACTCGCTCTACCAAAACTAGGCGCTTGTCGCATCTGAACTCGGCAGGTTGATACGGACTTGTTGTTCATTTCCCTATTGTAGACCTTTTGTGAAATCTATTACAAACTGATTTGGTCACATTTCACAAAAGGTCTACAATAGGGAAATGAACAACAAGTCCGTATCAACCTGTCAAGTTCAGATGCGACAAGCGCCTAGTTTTGGTAGAGCGGGTCACATATTATCAACTTAATCCCACATGTCGAGATTACTGTGTAAGGTTGTTACACTCCTTATGAAAAAAGAGTTTTCACAGAATATTTCTATCATGTCATTGCTAATAACTCAGAAACAATCTACCGGAACATGCGATCACATTTTGTACCACATGTATATTTTTCCGTTTGTTGTAATTCCCCAGCCCAGCCCAGTTACCACTCCACTCGAAGGCGTCCTCTCATTCCGGCGTTTAATAAACTGAATAAAAAAAGACTTCGGGTAGAATTTCATCCAGTGTGGCCTCTGATAGTTATAACGTACACGGAACAGCCCGTTCCATGGACTAGAGTACTTGGCTATGGAAACAGGGCTGGTGATCACGCCTGTCGAGTCGTCTATAACTGCAAATACTTTCTGACTTCACGTGTATATCATCTCATCCCGGTGGTAGCAACAAATTATCTTCTCATATTGCATATTGACGAGTCAAAGAAAACATATGTTATCGCCAAAGTAAAACTCCTTGATTTCAGAAAAGGAATAATAGTTGGAAGAATAGTTATTCCGACGATTGAGAAATGTTTAGCGTGCGCTCATGATGCCAAGGGTAATATAGAGATTCATCTGTTGACTCGGGACATGCTCCTCTTTGCATTTGCGTGCGCCATAAATCAGTTATTTCGAGTGACTTTATATAATTCCATGCATAAATACGTTGATGGTAAACTCGATATACAGCTGTCAGTGCATTACACAGCAATACTGAACCGAGATAAAATGTACTGTTTTAAAGTCTTGTACAACAATGCTGCATTCCTTCTTGTTTGCGGATTTAATCATACTTCACAGTGACACATTACCACTATTTGGCCAAGTAAATTCTATCTCACCAAATGTGACATTGAATTGGGGACATTTTACTTTTTGGGGCGTTACTCTTGACGCAAAAAGCCACATTTAGGTGGGATTGAAATTAGTTGTTTTCCACAAAATGGGTTTAAAACCAAAACTAAGGAAGCTAGACAAATTAATTTTAATATACCACGGATACAGGGAAAACTTAATGAGCAAAACGTAGCAATTGATGCTATTTGGAATATACAGAGAGTTCATGAGACACACCGCAAATACATTATTGTGGATGCACATAAAAGGATTTAACTTCATTTTCCCGACATAAAAGCATATCTTATAAGCAAATAAAAGTCACTGAACAACATGCTGATATCAGTAAACATATTTTGAAATGGTCAAGTACACATTTGTCGCCGTGGAAGCTAAACACCACCCAGGGTACATGCGGTTCGTATCACTGATATTCCGTAATATGGTGAGCATCTTGTAATGTCAAAATCATAGTCGCCAAGACGCTTGGTTACCATTTGCGGGGCATTTTGTGTAACATGAGATTTAAAATATCACGGGGCTTCAATTGTACCTCAAGTTTGCTTGTAAAAAATCGAACAAGTACCTGAAAAGGAAACCGATATAAGGTAACTACTACTAATAATTTTATGAGTAAATTATAGTTTTCTTTAAAAATCACGCATTTTTATTGCATCAAGGAATGTTCAAGGATGCTTTTCGGGTATTTTATAGGAAAAGAGTAGAATCTCGTATACCAGGTATCGAAAGAACATAAAATTTATACCACCGCTGGTAACAGAAAAAGGCGATGCGGATTGGAAATTTATTCCAAAATCGAGAAGAATATGGTCACTTCAGGGTCCAAGAACAATGCCTTATTATCGATTGCTGGCTTATGCGTTTGATAGGAGGCGCTATAGTATCTTGCACAACACAACGTTTTATTGGAAAGTTTTTGGACTTGTAAAGAGGCTTTATAAACAGTTTGCCCTAATGCACATCTCGAGGCATCAGCGCCGTGAACGACCTACATGTATCCTTTATGACACTGAACAGGGTCGCTTCCGAGGGAAGCTTGTTGTGCCAAACACTGATCCCTGCTCTTTATTAAAAACCAGTCGTGGATATTGGGATGCGAGAACGTGTTATTGCAATTAGTTGCAAACGCCGAAAAAGCAGTTTTGCTACTGTTTATCATGTCATCGAACTATATATCAACAAAACTGGGTACCTGGAACTGCGCTTGAATAGTTCCGGCATTCTTTTGATTTTTGAGTAGCACCTTGATCGACGTAACTGAGCATTTCATATACCAACCCCAGATTGTTTCTAGACTGATAACAAAGATATACGCGTTTTTTGTAACGAAAATGTTCCACCATGAAGGTCACCAAATTAAGGCAAGCTGGATTGAACATATTAATGATATCCAAGTAAAATTCAATTTGTATCAGGATGTTTTGTTTGTTTTCGGTGCCCCGGGACCCCATGCGATTCAACTAAGAAGGGCATGTCATCCGGTAGAAGGATTTTTCAAGGGCATGGGCGATAAGAATTTCTTTCAAGAGATAAGTACAGTTCTTCTGCTTCGAAATAAAAATATTCGTCTCTGTCATTTACATTTCAACCCTTTTGATGGGTCGTTGATGCACTTTATACTGACACAGAGGAAAACGTCCAGAGTACTGAGTTCAGTAGATATATACAGAATGTAAGAAGAAACGTGGAAGTACGTCCCAACGGATATCTTTCTCTCAATAATGTCATATATTGAAAATACGTTTATTGATGATAATAATCATATTCATTGATCGACTTGTGAAACCTTTTCTTTTGTGTCATTCTGAATAAACGTTGTCTAAAGAATGCTGACCCAATCTATGTAGCCTCTAAGTCAGAATACATGTATATATCTTCATCCCTGTACTGTGTGGTGGTGGAGATGGAGTGGCTAGTCTTCTCGACTCTTGTTGTCATCAATAAAAGTATTTTCAATATTCTACCAATAGGGTTGCTGCTAGGTCGATGCTATATAGGTCAACTTTAGCCCAGGGTCATCGTAATACTACTGACGTCCAGCGTTTAAGCTCCAGCTTCGCGATGTTTGGACGGCTGACTAGTATGAGACATGTTTACGTCTTAGTATCGACGAAGAAAGAAGTACGAAGGTCTGTGGTCATCCCGCTGAAGGATTGGTCAAAGGCAGGGGCGATAAGAATTTCTTTCAAGAGATGAGTACGACGACACCGTCGTTAGACAATAGCGGCACGCTAGTAACCACTACTCAAATGCAATTCGCAGCCCCATATCATTCCTCGTTACAACTTCTTGCTCGATTGCCACAAATTATATATCATGGGTACATTCAAGTGCTATTACAGCAATTTTCTAGAGTTTTGATTTGACCTACTTTTCAAGGCCACAGGGGTCAAGTCCAAAAAGTATTCCTTTTGCTATAATGAATTTGTCTACTGTTTACTACTGTTTACTGTAGGAATCCAGGTAAGCACATGACCCATGGACCATTTCGTTCATGATTACTGTCATTTGTGGAGTGAATGCCGCAGTTTTGGAGTGTGGATATCGCCCAGGACATTTATGTCAAGGGATGTGTGCTTTGGCCTCACAACCACGCTATGTTTTGACTGCTTTTCGGCCTATTTACAGTGATGAGCAGCAAAGTGTTGTTGCGGCTCAACCTAACGAATTCTCCTGCTGTAAGAGAATGACCACCGCCACAGCAACGACTTACATATAAGCAGCCAATATTTCGACGGTTTTTTTTGGGCACGATATTTACTTGGCCATCATGCGCAACTACTTGTATTATCACTCTAATGCAGGTCCATAAAACGATTGTTGCGAGGCAGTTTTGGGCATGGCTTGAGAATTCCAGGCAGGTCTATTGTTACACCCGATTTAAATGTATTGTATCTTGCATTTCCGAGATTTTTCAATTAAGCTGTTTGGAATGGACACGGTCCGACTGGAAGCCATTTTTGCATGACAAACCAAACATACCTCATGCCCAAGTTGTCCATTTAAGATAATTGTATTTTTGTTTGGGGCTCTGGCGAAGACCACCTTTCAAAGTGGCTTATTATAAAGCGCGAGAAGTGGAATGCGAAATCGCGAGATACCAACCTCTGTGAGAGTACCATGCGCCACAGGATGTATTGCAAATATGGAACCTGAAAAGGCGAACATTGATGAGACCAAGGCTGTAGTAGGAGCTATCCTTGTTTTGATTGGCCCATTGAAATAGACTCCGCAGTGCGATGTGTTGAATTTAACCTAATTTATAGCCTAGTTTCGATGGTCAGACTATCCCGCGCTATTTTTAGGGATGACCAGACGTTCACTAGGTGCATGCCCTGTGATATCGGTCAATCATGTGTATGGTGACTTGTGCTGCCAGGCGTAATGTGAAAATAAACTATACATGCAGCATCCTGAACATCGTGGTATTATACTCACAATATATTTGATAAGTTGCAAAAACCTTTGTGGTCAAGATGAACATGCAGTTGCATGTATTGTCTTCGGCCCTACCATCATTGAACGGAGTAGTGGACAGCAGCATTTGAAATGGTGATTGTCATGGACCAGGGAAGTAGAAAATCTTGTGGCAGAAAATAATGATTACTCATCTCGCGATTTCGCGATTTATAATAAGCCGTTCGTGAGGAAGGACTGTAACTGCTAGAAGATTTACCCTCGACCTCATGCAATTCGACTTAATAGGCATTCCGACCCATCGTCATCGTTTTGCGTATATACACGTACATCCTTCCTTGATAGGAGGAGATCTTAGGACTGATGTTCACCGCCGGTAAGTCGGCATGCTAAAAAGGGTAGGTCTTCACGTTTGAAGGATTTGTCAAAAACATTAAAACATAAATAAATAGGTTTATAAAACATAAATAAACAGGTTTATTCAAGAGATACAATGTACGTAATAAAGTATAAACACGTTTCCCGTTTTGGCTTCGAACTAGAGATATTTGCTTTACATTTGAACCCTTTTGACGGTACGCTGATGCGCTTTATGCGGATAATTAGACATGAAAGAATGCTACCAAACTTCTGAGTACAGAATATTCCGGTCCAATATCCCGGTGCCAGACGACTGGGGCCGCTAAGTCCGACTGATACGACTTGCGCGAGTCAATTCATAATAGATGCTAAAATAAGCCAACAGTCAAATCAACATCTGAGAAGGGCAGTGTATCAGGTTAGTGATTGTCGTCGGGCAGCTACATGCGCGTTGTCTGTGAACTGTGCAAGGTCAAATGGAGTATCCGAACAGAAATTGGAATCTACGAACGGGAATGACAGGTATTCATGCGTGGTCTTCACTGATGAGACGGATTTTTCATACTACGAAATTGCTAGAAATTGGCAAAGGATAGGGTGTACGGTGTGCGAAAAAAGGCTATGTATTCCAAGTTCCCGTCTTTTCCATGAAACCAGCCGTTTTGCTTGAAAGGTTTTGGTCTCTGCGACATTCATTGTATTGATACAAACAAGTCAAAGTGAATTCAGAAAGTTACATTCGTTTACTGGACGATGGATTAATTTCTGTCTGCCGACGTCTCTTTTCAAATAATACATTTTTCAAAAAGATTGGGATACTGTTCCAGTCTTTACACACGTTGCTGGATTGCCAACAAATGCGTACCTTGTCCAGAGATGATCAAGGATTTACGTAACCATAAGTTACAAAAGATAACAAGTTTTTATTCATCGGAAGAAGACCAGAGCGCATGCTCCAACGGAACAGGAATTAGCATGGGTACATAATTATGTTGCAATAACAATAGTTTGCATGACTAAGTGTAGATGTCAGCACTGATGTAAAACTGTAAAGTCGTACAAGAGACGTACAACAGACTACTAGCACATCTCCCTTTTTGAGACTGAAGTCCTGATAGTCCAAGTGTCGTTTATGGGAGTAGCTTATAATCTTAGCTCACAATTACTCTAAACCAATTAAAACTCACAACATGGAACACACATAACTGAAAAACAATTCTAGTCAAAACTTTGACTCAAGATTCCAAACACAATTTTAGGTGTTCCTTGAATTATGAATAGTTCGACTCAAACTCATCTGACACAAAACACTATCCAGAATGAATCCTCTAGAATTTAGCAATCTCACAGAATACACATACCAGTGAATGCTAGTATACTTTATTAAAACAGAAATTTTAAAGGCACAATTTTACCTAAAATTCTAAACGTGAATGTTGTACCAAACTTGGTCAACTTTAGTCTAAACAGAAAATTACTTAGAACATGAACAATAATGAGAGTCTGTCAATTTCACAACATTGTAGCACAGAACACAAATATGTCAATATACAGAATGACACAAAATCAAGTCTTAGTCACTAAATACAGTGTGACACAAAATACACAAAACATGAAAAATGAGCAGCGATCCGCCTACACCCATTCTTCAGGCTATATGTGCACTACGAATGATTTGAGTCAGATTTTGCTCACAATCGAATCCTGAACACTAGTGACTGCGTGCACAAAATCGTCAAAATGTCTGGGCGCTTTCACAACACGTCCCGATCTCGTTGTAACTTGCTCCGCACTTGTGTTCGATCCATGCTGGACTTGAACAACTGGTGTCGTGGGTGCTGCTTTCAACGGCGTCTGTTTTCCTGGCGATATCGGCGTTCGTTCTGCAGGCGTCCTCTGGATCGACGTTTCACTAGCAGATTCTGGTGATGCAGGTGGATCTAGGTGTACTGCCGACGATGCGTTATTGATTGCAGTACCGACGTTTGTACTCAGCTGAGGCGTGTCAGGCTGAGTCGGGTGAGCATCCAATAATGCTCTAGTAAGCAAATCCTCATTTCTGGGCGGATTTCGGACAACTACAGTCTTGTCAGGCTTGATCATTGCCCGATTTCGACGGAAAGACTTGTCCTTAGACTCGATTTGGTACGATCTTGGACCACATGAATTGACAATTGTCCCTTTTATCCATTCTCCATTGTGTCTAAAGACAACCTTGTCTCCAGGCTTCGATCACCCAGAGGCTGTCTTGTCGCGGTTTTATTGTAATGGCGGGCTTGAGTCTTGGCATTCTTCTCGCGCGCGTTTTGAACAGTCTTTGTTTGTAGAGCGGTTTTCAGACATTTCTCATTTACCGGCAAACGCGTTCGTAACTTTCGACCCATTAAGAGTTCAGCTGGTGATTTACCATCAATCACAGGAGTGTCTCTATAGTTCATGAACGCGATATGCGGCTCGATCTTGGTTTCTTTCGCCTTTTTCATGAGTTTCTTAGCAATGCCACAATTCTTTTCAGCTGGTCCATTGGCTTTTGGATACCTAGGACTGACAGTCACATGGTTTATTCCCCAGTTTTCAGTGAAATCGCGGAATTTTTCACAGGCATAGTTGCTTCCATTATCAGAGACAAGAGTTTCTGGAATTCCTAGTCTGGGAACATAGCTTTCAGCTTATCTATAAGGTTCTCAGCGGTCATATCGTCAAGTTTCACGGTTTCAAAATAGTTCGAATGATAGTCAACAACAAGAAGATGGTTCTTACTGAGGAAAGTGAACACATCTGTCCCCAGTTTATTCCATGGAAGATTCGGCCTAGCATGTGATATTAGCGGTTCTTCCTGTGGAAGTGATTGAAATTTGAGACAGATCGCACATTTTTCAACACATTTTTTTATCTCTGTCGCCATACCAACCCAGAACATTGCGGCTTTGGCTCTGGATAGGCATTTGTCCCGGCCAAGATGTCCCTCATGTATTCTCTGAAGCATTTCTTTGCGGAATTTCTGCGGAATGATGACACGTTCTCCACGTAATAATAGCTTGTCACAGACTAAGAGTTCATCACGGAATTGCCAATACTGGCGCACACAGAATGGCACATCCTTCTTGTGGCGAGGCCATCCTGCCACAATCGTAGTTTTGAGCTGCTGTAGCTCAGCATCAGATTGTACCTCATGTCTGAATGAAGCAAGTTTCTTCGCTGAAAACGGTAGGGTTGCACATGTTATGTGAACTTGGTAGTTCAACTCGCGATCAAGTTCAGTGTCCTCAGGTTTGCTTGGCTGTGGGGCCCTTGACAGAGTATCTGCAATGTTTAGTGATTTTCCAGGAGCCCATTGATACTCGAAACTGTATTTCTGAAGACGCAACATTAACCGTTGTACCCTCGGCGGGCAAGATGCAAGCGGTTTCTTAAACAGATACTGCAAACGGTTTGTGATCATTGACTAGACGAAAATCACGACCGTACACGTACTGATGTAGCTTTTCACAAGCAATTGTACAACTGAGCAATTCAAGTTCTATTTGGGACCAGTTCTTTTGGCTCGGGGTCAAGGATTGAGATCCATACGCGGCTGGGTGGTCCCCTTGCAATAGTACAAAACCTACGCCATCTCGCGACGCATCACATGAATCGGTAACATCCTTTTTCGGATCGAAATATGTCAATACCGGTGACTTCACTAAGAGTTCTTTGAGTCTCTGGAATGCTTTCTTATGATTCTCATCAAACACAAATGCCACGTCTTTTTTCAGTAAGTCCCTGAGAAGTCGAGTCTCCTCAGCCATGTTGGGTATGAATTTGCTCACATACGCTATCATTCCCAAGAATCTCTGCAACTCTTGCTTGCATTTCGGATTTTTCAACTGTGTGATGGCATTGAGCCTATCTTCATCAATCCTCATCCCCTGCTGATCAAACAGAAGACCTATGTACTTTACTTCGGTTTCTTCAAGTACACATTTCTGCCAGTTAAGTTTCAAGTTCTTTTCTCGGCATACTTCCAGAACTTCTCTCACTCGTTTCTTCAGCGTTTCCTTGTCTGCGGCATGAATCAAAATATCGTCTATGTACACTTCTACACCGACTAAATGAGTGAACATATCGGTCATATATTTCTGATACACCTGACTGCTAAGTTTAAGTCCATATGGGAGCCTGTTGAATTTGAAATTCCCGAATGGAGTTGAAAAAGTTGTGAGGATCGAGCTTTCCTCAAGCAAAATTTGCCAGAAAGAAGCTTTTGCGTCTAGTTTCGCAAAGTACTTTGAGCCAGATAACTTTGAAGCAAGTTCTTCTTGTGTCGGGATTCTGAAATGATCAGTCACAATATATTTGTTCAAGTTTCTCGGATCTAAACAAATTCTCAGCTCTTTATTTTGCTTTTCCACCACGACCATCGAATTTATCCAGTCTGTGGCTTTCTCAACTTTAGAAATGATGCCTTTTTTCAGCATTTTGTTCAACTCACGTTTTATACGTTTTATCAGCGGAAACGGAATTCTTCGCGGCGGATTTTGTTTTGGCTTTGGGTCCTTTAACTTGATTTCAACTTTTGGCGCATTCAGTCCATCTAGCTTATTACTGAAAACATCACGGTATTCACGGTACAACTCATGTTCATCAGGTTTGTCCACCTTTTCAATGTCAACGGTATTTATGGTGACAACGTTCAAATCGCACAACGCAGGAAATCCCAGGATGGGTATGCGGTCACCATCAGTAACAAAGAAATCAAGTTCTTTATCGCGTACTTTCACTCGACATTTTCCAACGAGGGCAATCTTTTCTCCAGTGTAAGAGCATAACTTAGCGTCAGCTCGCATTAATTTAACACTCAGTTTCAAGGATTTATGCACATGCGCAGGAATCAAATTCACCTGTGACCCTGTGGCAACTTTAAACTTGACATTTTGCCCTCCATTCAACCATGCGGTCACGAAGCATTGATTGTTACTAACACTTGATTTCAATTTTTGGCCATCGGACTTGTAGCTCACTTCATGTGTGAACAACGTCTCCACGAATCCAGTCAAATCTGAATCTGAACCGGCACCATGACTGCGATCAGACATTTCTGCTACATCTTTTTGATGACATTTCACGCAAAAATGATTTAATTTGCCACATTTACCACAGGTTTTCTTAAACGCTGGGCACCTGTTTGGTACATGATGCACAAGACCACAACGATCACAGCTTTTGTCACGATCATCCTTTTGCGCAGAATTTCCACTTCGAGGTTGGCGATTTCGTGCTCGTCCACGTGATGACGATGCTCCACGTTTCTTGTTTCCTGTCGCCACGGAATCCATATCTTCTTCGTTTTCTTTATCAGTCGTTGTCTTGTCCATCTCGGCAATCTGCTTGGTTACCATCTCATGCGTTCGACACATCACTGTTACCCTATCCGCGTCAAGATCCTTAGTTGCCAGAATCTTTTTCTTCAAGGTCTGATCTTCGATACCGAAAATTAACTGGTCACAGATATTTTGGTTTATGCGGTCACCAAAGTCACATTTCTTTGCTGTATCTTTGACTTCTTTCAAAAAGTCATTGAACTGTCGCTGTCCCTGTGTTATATTTCGGAAAACATGGCGTTGGAATGTTTTATTTGGCGCGGCTAGGTCATCAAAGTGTCTCGTGAACTTTTCAAGTTTCGCTTCATTCGTCGTTCCTTCTTCGATTCCAGGAAATGTGTCGAAAATCTTCCGACCATCTACTCCAAGTAGGTGCTTGAGTACGGCTCGCTGTACTGCTACGGCTTTGGTTGACCCACCAGTTGCAACCATGTACACTTCAAAACTTTCTCTGAAGATACGCCACGTTTCTACCATTTTGTTGATCCCTTCGAAAGAGACATCGACTTCTAGTGTCGCAGGGGCTTGCAAGTGCTCCATTATGCAAGATGGAATGTACTTCTCGATGTACACAAAACTTCGTTTTACACAGGGGCGAGGGGGTTCTCACTTTCTTTTCGTGTTATTTTACCTTTCTACACTTCATACTTCTTCCACGCACTAGTTTGGCGCTGCCACCATGTTCCAGTCTTTACATACGTTGCTGGATTGCCAACCAGTGCGTACCTTGTCCAGAGATGATCAAGGATTTACGTAACCATAAGTTACAAAAGATAACACATTTTTATTCATCGGAAGAAGACCAGAGCGCATGCTCCAACGGAACAGGAATTAACATGGGTACAAAATTATGTTGCAATAACAATAGTTTGCATGACTAAGTGTAGATGTCAGCACTGATGTAAAACTGTAAAGTCGTACAAGAGACGTACAACAGACTACTAGCACAGCATCGCTACATGTTGACACAGATTTTGGTCAGTTTGACCTACTATTCAGGTATAAGTAGGTCCAGGTTAAAAAAGCCCATTTTCTTTATTCCAGCAGATTGAAGTTTGAAATGAAGTTTTAGAGGTCGGCCTGATATAGAGGTTTCGATATTAAATAGATTAATTTCGTTTCATATAACTAGGTGGCGGTATTGTGCAAAAATGTCAGTTGGCACATTGCCAGCAGTTTTGAATTTCGCGGTCCGAGGCAATCCGTCGGGTATCCCAAATGCGCAGTGTTGTACTGCGCCACTAGATCTGCATACTACAAGTATGGAAGACAGCCATTTTATGAATTTGAAGCGAGACGAAGAAGGAATTAAATCACCTTGAATCAATGCTAAAACTTAATCATCCGCTCTTCGGATGAGGTCGTATGTGTTGATTACATTCTTGTGATTGGTTTGAAATTATTAGTTTGTCCTCATTGCCGGTTGTTTTAGAAAATTTTGACTGTGATTGGAAGGTAAAATGAGAAATTTGTCACACTGTTCTTCGGCTTGGAATGGGGATAGTCAATGCAGAGCCAGTTGGTACAAGCTGCCTTGCGAATCGGGGTGGCGTAATGATACTGTGAAAGAACAATAAAATGATGAATTGTAGCAGTGTGTGTCAGAAATTATGTGATTTCCATTGCATTTGACGATCCCAAAGTTTCGAGAGTATGGCAAAATGGCGGCTGGGCGATTAGCGTCAAGCCGGAACCTTTCGTTACAATGTGGGCTTATAAACACAAGTTAATGGTTTATAATCACCCAGACGCTACTCATTAGGTAAACCTCTACTAAAAACACTTGCTTTAATTTTTGTAAACATGTCACGAGTGCTTAAAAAGAACCATTTTTGTGATCGTTTTTCGTCGCTGTAGAAATGTACACAGTCAGAGTCAGTCAGTGTGTGAACACAACAACGGTGTTAGTATACACATGAATCCATGATACACGGAGACACGAATGTAAACATTTGCCTTTTGGGTCGGAAGGAGTTCACCGTTACCGATCACTGCCCCAAGAAAGGTCATCTGAGCTGGTTGACTAAAGTAGATGATGATAATGATGAAAGTGTAGCACAGCTGTCATCAGTGCTTTTTATAGTTAGGCTTATAGTCGGATTCATAAGTAAATGTCACTGACACTGCCCTTTTGGGTCGCTGTGCAAAAACTATTGGGCCGATTTCTTCAAAGTTTGGTTTTTCTTGAATCTTTGTATTTTGTACATGACAAGATGTAATCAGAGTTTTGCCTTAATAGCGAAGTCCTCTGTTAGCAGAACACCCTCCCTGACACTGATTTTAGTCTTAAATAGGCTATTTCCATTCATTATGACCTCTGTAATCAGGCCACCACTCTATTAAGGACGGCATTTGTCACTTCCAAGTGTGTCCTTAATACAAGAGTCCGTCCGTCGTCGTCCGTTAGCAATTCACGTTTTGTAACTGCTGGAGCTATCGACTTGAAACTTGGTACATGTTCCCCTATGTAATGATACCTAGGAGACGGATCCGATTCAATTCCTGATTTTACCACCAGGTAACCCTATTTTATGACGAAATTTCAGTCCGGTTCAATTCCTAGTTTGGCCACTAGGTGGCCAAAATCTAAAACACTGAAATGGCTTGATCATTGGTAATTTTTGTCGTATGACTTGAAACTTGGCACATATGTTCCCCTATGTAATGACACCTGGGAGACCAAAATTCCGTCCAGTTCAATTCCTGTTATTGCCATCAGGTGGCTCAAACTGAAAACACAAAAAGTGCTTTATTTCCCTAACTAAGGGCTCGAGCATCACCAAAGTTTTATCATAGGTACATGTTTTTTTGATTTGACCTAATTTTTTTTCGAGGTCACAGAGGTCAAATAGCGTAATTTGGTCGATGATGGCACGTTTGGTAGCTACTGGAGCTATTGAGTTGAATTTGGTACATATATTATAATACCTTGTAGACTAAATTTTGGTCCAGCTTGCTTACTAGTTTGGCCAACAGGTGGCTTCAATAAAAAAACAATAACGTGTCTGTGAGGGAGGTGAGCACAATGGCCCTGGCCATTTCATTCATGAAGTTTTCGGCTCACATAGTCGGTCAGTCAGAAATAGGTCCATTGCTGGAGCCAATTTATGAAAGGGTCGCATAGTATGTGGGCACACAAAGCAATTGCAAAGCCATATGATTAGCTAGTGAGTGCCTGTCTCGGACAAAGTCGCAACCTGATCACTATTTGCGTCTCGTCTTAGATCAGTTGTGACTAGTGTTTTGACCAGCTAAACTGGGGGCCTGGCTTCGGACTATATGTCATCACAACCTAAGCACTCTCTGGAACTCTAGCATATTCGGTCGCTTTGGACATTGCCATAATCTGATTACTCTTTTACAGTATTTTGTGCTAAGACTTGAAAATTAAGTAAAAACGCTTATTCACCAAGGTCGTTTACATGGATTATTACATGACTTGATGACACATCTCTCCGTCGTTTAGGCGGATGCGGAAATTGCCTGACAACCTGATCGCTGTCAATGGATATTCGAGACTCAGTCCTGGACGAAGTCGCAAGCATAAAAGCTGAACTGCATGCACAAAACCAGAGCACCCCATGCGGCAAAAGTATGAAATTCAAACGACTGAAAGGCCCTTCTGAATACGGCGTGAAACATGATAGACCTACAATGCTTCGATGCGCTTGATTTCACAAACCGATGCGGACCTTCGCAGAGAATTCTGGAAGGAAAAAAAATAAAAAGGTCCTCACATCGGGACTCGAACTCGAGACCTCTGGTTTTATTTGCCAACACTCTTATCCTCATGGTCACTGGGCTGCTTGAAATGCCTGTCGTTTTATACGCTTTTATAGAATGTGCAAGCATTTGTGTGTAATCTGTGTTCAACATCTTTGAGCGGCTTCCAGTGGGCAACTGCAGGAAGAAAGTCATTTTTTCTTTGATATGCAAGATTATGTACGTGGAGTCTACGCTTTCTCTTAGCAATGTTCACCTTTGTCTTGGTATCTTCTTCTATTGCATGTACTTGAGAAAATTTCTGGTTCATCTCTCAAAAAAGCATAATCGCCATTCATATAGGATATATTTGCTGGCAGCAGATCACAAGAAAGCCCCCCTAGCTCAGACGGTTAGAGCGTTCGTATTCTGATCCCGAGTTCCCGGGTTCGAATCTCGGGAGAACATTTAGATTTTTTTTCTCTTCCATAATTCTCCGAGACTGTCCGCATCGTCCTGTCGCTTGCTGGTTTGTGAAATCAAGCGCATCGAAGCATTGGAGGTCTATCATGTTTCAGGCCGTATTCAGAAGAACCCCTCGGTCGTTTGAATTTCATATTATTGCCGCATGGGACGCTCTGGTTTTGTGCATGCAGTTCAGCTTTAATGGGTAAGCCGTTCGTTATAACTGGTAGTCAAGGAAAATAGAAATGTAGTAATACACAATGCCGTTGTTCAAAAAGACCTATTCATTGTTTGTCATTATTCCCTCGATACTAATCGATATGTGCTACGATTAAACGGCTTCAATTTTTTTCGAATGTGTGCGTCTATATGCGTATAGTATATTGCATATCGAACTAATTGGTATTGAACCTCAGGTAGACCTGTCGAGCTAAGCTTGTGCATGTAATATATCGCAGGTGTGGGTCAAGGAAATCCTGTACATTTTAAGGTGGGTGGCTCTATTCATATTGAAAAAAGTATTTGTTTACGGTAATCTGCGCAGACAATGTAAGTAAATTTGGTCTACCAGTGGTGTATTTTCTACAATCCATAAGATATCCAAGTCGATGAGAAGTAGGTATTGATTGTTGACCAATTGAGAAGGACATATGTCTGAGGTGATTGTTTCTTTCAACTGGAACACATTAGCACTTTAGCTCTCTTCGATGTTTTGCGATTGTCACGCATAAGTTGGTGGTAGTTTTTTGGGTTTAAGCAAAGGATATTTGTTTGTGATGATCAAGAACGAACCTTGTGGTGACGGCGAAGAGTCAACATTGATGACAATTTCATACATTCTGGTCGAAAGGCAAGAACACTTTGTAATTCAAGTATAATATTCGATTGTTCTTTTGTTCTGTTCTTGATAAAGTTCGAAACATATATATCACCCTGGCGAATCAGCGTCCGAACGGCCACTCTCTTTCCCCACGGGATATCGATCTAACTTGTAGAGAAAAATAATCAAGTTCTAACAGAGTTTTATAAGAGGCATTTAAATTGTGCCGAAAGGATTTAATGCACCTTTGTTCTAATAGTCCTCGATCTTCTTCATGTTGTCATAATAATTCGACCATGTCTCTGAGAACTTGCGAATTAGTGGTTTTCATTTTCTTGAACTGTTTCGACACATGTTCAGATGATGTCCTTACTTGTAATTACCAGGTAGAAAAAACTGGCACGTTCATACAACCATTTTTATCACATGCCAAGACGATATCGATGTTTTGATACAAATTGATACAAATAAATCAAATCTGATACAAATTGCGACATTTCAAACTTGGCGAAACAACTTTATTCAATTGTTTTGTTGTGGTAACGTCATCGTGTCATTTACGTCATTGCGACACAAGGCGCTCTTTGGGTCTTGGATTTTCGGGAATGAAATTTGCGATGATTCGAGCTACAAATCCCTCAAAAATCGTAGTGGTGGTATGTGATAAACAGAAAACGACAACCACTCGTTTGGTTGTCTTATTGGCATGTGACACGGCAGGTGACGAGGGCTTACTGGACTTTGCGCAATATTTCGCCAAAAAACTATTCTACGCAACTGTACCTAGGTGACTTTTCCTATTCATAATACACAGCCTGTCCATCCTAGATCGTGGTTACATGGGGAGTAATCGTTGTAAAATTAGGCCAAACGCAAATACAGTTTACGCGGGTACCACTATGTTTACGATGCGAACAAGCCGTGTAAGTCATTATCCACCATTTTTTTCATTGAACATTTGCGGGTACAGCGTCACAGGGAGCAGCATTGAACGGTAAACAGGTTCACATCATATTCAGACAACGGCTTGTAACGGCCATACAGGAAACGATTCGTATCAAAAACCGACGATCACAACTATTCGCTTGCTGAGAGTATACATTACGCGCATACATTACATTCAGACATTTGAGCTTCCAATAATTTTGTTAATTTACGTGAGTACATTTTCAACCCCGAAAAGTGTGATGAAGTTATGCTTTTATTTAGTAAAAATCGGTAGGTATGTCCAACAAGACATGTGTCTCAGCTGCCTGGGTGGGTGTGGGTCATCACTCAAAAGTCGTTCTCTGCAATGCATGCAAGCACTGCGTGTGTGTTTGATTTGTGTACACAATGTACGTTACCCTCTCTACTTCAAATGAATGAACCTCATAAGGGTTTGATTAATTAATTGTTTGTTGTACCTTCTTCGATCGAGGTCCGAACAAATTTTCAGGCTAGAGTACCGGGGTAAAAACATAATGGTCGCTCCCCCATTTCGCTCGTTTCGTTTCGTTGCGCAAAGTCCAGTAAGCCCGTGACGAGACATCCTTTGTTAACGGTGTTTCACGCGAAATGCGATGATACTGAATAATAGGACGGGTCATACGACACTTTATTGGGCTGAGCATGGATAGAAGCTGGTTGTTTGATTATATTTTCATATTTTTGATAAGTGTCGCTGTTGGGGTGTGGGGTGGACCCAATGAAGAAAGTGAGCAAAGCGACACCTAAAGCTAAAGAGGCCACTCAGAGCCTACCCTCCCTGATCAGAAAAAAACTGTTGAATGATTTGATTTTGATGTCGGGTTAGCTTCTTCTGGACGACAGCTACGATGAAAATCGTTAGTCACTGCACACAAGGTGTTCATTGCTATTGCGTGTTCCCCAGCAGACTCTTTTCTCCAAGTGACTTGGCTCTCTTTCTGATATTCATATTGGATTTTATTTTTTTATTTTTTACAGGAAGTTACTTGGAGATAACATTGTCCACCACCGCATATTTCTTTAATATGCGAATGTTAATGTTAACTATTTTGACATGCTACATTCAACATTCATTTACTGTGCTAAGAGAAGAGGAAAGCATTGGTAAACTTAAGAGAAAACATGGCACATTAGCATAAATTGATATTTTTGTATTCTGATATCATGATGATAAGCAATAAATTTTAAAAAAATGTATCCCTGCGTGACGCTGTCACCCAGTAAAATTACGTCATACCTTTAGTCAGCTTCATAGCGAAAAGTCATTGTCCTTTCTGACCGCTGTGCGAAAACTACTGGGCAAATTTATGGCTTTTCCTAAATCAAATATTGGGACCAGAACAAATTTCCGAGTTAGGAAATTGCAAGTCAATTGAAAAAAAACCTTCTTCATTGCAGCCCTTTGACGATTGTTTGGGGTTTCCGGTTTAGTACAAGATATATTTGTTAATGAATGTTAGCCTATTCCATTGTATACATGAATAAAAAAAACTGAAGACTTCATCAAAGTTCATCCCGAAATAAGCAGTACAGAGGAGAAAATGGCAAAATCTATGTAAACGTGAATACTTAAACGTGTAGAAGCACTGAAATCCGCCAGGAATACTTTCCTAACTGTAAAATAGTTGACGCCTTTCTCAAAGAGTTAATAAACAACCTCTTAATTACAGCTCATTGTCCAAAACGTAAAATCAAATTTAGATGCATATCAGTCGCTTTTATACACGGCCACGACGACGAAAGGCTGTATTCTTTACCGCTGATACATTGCTTAGAATCATGCCGTTATAATAAATATAACTTTCAATGCCTTTCTTTCGACTTTTGTTGTAAAAAAAGAAACACAGAAGGACGTGATCTGTACCGATCATTGATCAAATCATCTGAATCTTTGGGAATGAAATGTGATTTCAGCCGAGTCAGTCGCCATACCATTACAGATAAGAATTCGTTTCAATCATGCATCGATACAGCTCAGGCTAAATATGTGCTCTTCGAGAAATTCTGCGATGGTATGTGTTTCGTTACTTATACTCTAAACTCACCGATCTAAGACTGTTTCTCGATATGCAAGCCAAGCCTCCTTAGATATTAGTTGGAGCTCCACTGCAGAAATGTTCGGTGTCAGTCCGGCTCTATTCTTGTTCCATTTTAGGAACACCGTGTCTAATAAACACGGATATGAATAACACAGGGTCTATTAGATACGGAGAGCATCGCCGTATCTGCACCGTGTCTAAAGCTCGGTGTTAATAGACCCGGTGTTTCTGTAATGGAACAAGAAAAGGGCCGGATATAATTGTTGTTTTTTTGTACGGCGGTAGGCAGCTGTACTGTCGATTGCACGGTGGAATTCGAGCTAATAAATGACAGTGATTCCTTACCTCCATGAAAATCAAACATTGGAGAGCGACTCACGTGCTGCCATCTGTCGCCGTATCAACTAACCTTGTTGTCCTGTAATTGAAACGCGGAACAAAATATGTCCGGGTCTATTTATACACGGACAGACACCGTATCTAATAAACACGGGTTTTAAAGCAGTAGTGGAACTCCAACTAATGTACGCCATGTCGCTGGTTGCCACTCAACATTGTTCAATCGGAATGGACAAAAGGGTGGGCAACAGCATTGTGGTACTTCCACTATAGGAAACTCCGGTGTGTGTCTGGTGTGTGTCCGAGTTCATTCTGATTCTATTACATGATCTCCGGGTTAAATTGGCCCGGAGCTAATAACACGGGGTTTATTATACCCGGCGATCATCGGTGGGTTTCGTTGGGTTCCGGATCGGCACTGGAGTTTTCTGTAGTGGAATACCAATAACACCGAAGATAATAGTTATTTAGGATCGGCGATAGGTGGCACGCCGATCACTGAATACAAGTGCGCACGGCGTATGATCGGAAGTAGCCTACCAAAACAACACGCGGGTCATTCATTTAACTTTCTTACTCATTTTATTTCTCGTGTTTTGCCGGATTTTGTTGAAAATGGAGATGAACCATTGTGCAGAAGAGGAAATTCTCCCTCTCCTAACAATCTGGGAGCGCGAGGATATACAGGCCCAACTGGAGGGCACTAGTAAAGACGGGAAAGTCTATAGAAAGATGGCACAGGAACTGACAGCACTTTGCCATGACAGGACCAAAGAACAGGTTACATCGAGAATAAAACGATTTAGAAAGTGCCAATATTTTGCCTCCAGGAGCACGTCTGTAACGGGAGTGCAAATTTCGGTATCGCCATCGGTCGCCGAGCTTATTAACCTTACATGCACGCCTGTAGTGGAACACGAACCAAGAAATATCCGGGTTTATTTATTTCCGGAGAGCCTTCAGATCTATTAACACCGGGTTTAAAACCAGTAGTGGAAGTAAGACTATGCATTTCGCCTTTCCATCAGGTCAGAATAAGCTCATTAGGTTGCCACTTTATTTTCAAATTTTTCTGTTATTGAAGATCCGTCGTCAAATATATGTAGGCTAATAATAGTCAGGAGAATTGATCGACCACACCATAACCGTTGATAGAAATAAAAGTGGCTAGGTCACAAGTGATCAGTTCATTTCGAATGCCAACCACATTCCATCAACGTATCACCACAGAACAGCGAAGCGTTTTAGCCAATCAGTATGACCTTGACCTGCTCTATTTATATCATACTGGGGATGGTCATACCTCAAATGAATGGACCGGTCTTAGATCGGCGAGTCTAGAGCATTTGTGACCCGTTCCAGCAAAACTGGTCGCATGTTGCTCTGAGCTTGGCAGGTTGAGACGGACTGTTTGTTCATTTCACTGTTGTCTGCCTTTTGTGAAATCTGACCACATCAGTTTCTTCTATTATCTTCTGGTGTCATCTATGCTCATCTTATGTGCGACATGCGACTGGTTCTGCTAGAACGGGTCACATTTGCACGAATCTGCAAAAGACACAAAGATAACAAACGCTTGTAAGGAATGAATGTTTACTTTATAGAAAATCGAATAATCGTCGTTCATTAAGTTGTTTTGGTGAAGCAATGATTGCTTCATTCAGAACAAAGATTGCAGCTGTACACGACAACATGATTTTTTCCCTTCAGAATAGGTTCATTATCACATCCAACCATTATTCACTTTCTAGAGCCAGCAGACCACTTCGCCGTTACTCATTTGATTAAAAAATCCGACATTCGGTGTCTAAAATTGATTCGACGTCCACTACGTGACCTTGGTTATTCTGTTCTTGACATTCAATTTGGAGCCACAAATATCAGGGAATGTGTTAGGTTCTGTAATATCATCTACAATAGAAACTGCACCTATGTAACCTTCTTGAAATCAAACAAACTATGCAAAATATATTACCAGAATTATAAGACGTCGAAATGCAAGGACTGATGGCAGTAAACTCCACGAGAGAGAATAGGACTCTGGAAAAGCCACGCATCGGAAAAACCACGCAAATTTTAGCGACTACGCAAAATTATCGCAACTTAAACGCAAATTTTGCGTGGTATTTACAAAAGCCTCGCAAAATTTTAAACACGCAAACCACCTCGCAAGCAGCCCAATATTTCACGTGGCTTCTAAGCGCCAGCTTACTTTGTGATCCTCCTTTTATTATTTCCTTTTATTATATTCTTTCCGGATATTTTGATTAGTACATTTATTTCTCTGTCAGCGCAATGCATTGTGCTACACTTGCTAAAGCAGGGTTTGGATGGTTTTTTGCTTAAATGTGGTCATTTAACCCTTTACGAAGGGGTTGAATCTTCGCAATCATTTGGCGAGAACGTTTTAACATATTGACGACAGCCAATACGTCAAGGAACTTAAGCAATTGGGAGGATAACCGCTCCTTAGCCAACACATAAACACCAACTCAACTTTTTGGTCCAATGCTTGTATTCCTTATACATGTTATAAAATAACTTGTTACCCTTCAGTTCATTTTAACCGAATTTGTCTGCATATCGTGACTGTATACACCGTCCTGTATATCCCATAAACCAGGAATGCCTGCATAGACACTTTATTCCAACATAAAGGCTCGAAGCGGTCCGATTGTCAACGATCACAAACAGCACTGCCATCAGATTTCGCAATTTATAGCAGAAGTGAGTAATATCAAACTTATTGCCAAAGCATTCTCAGATATCACAAAGGCGTGCTATGGAAAATATTCAACATATCATAAAAGCAGTTTTTCATGCGAGAGATCACCAACAACACTGACCAATCTCAATATCCAGCGTTCACAACAGCACGGACAGATCACTAAAGCAGTTCGATTGTCAGCGACTACAATATCACTGACAGCAACTTCAACTAACAAGAGTCCGCAACAACATTGAGTAATTTGGTGGTATTATACAATAAACACGTTCCTAATGTTTTGATTCTTCAATCTACATCGGTTTTATATTGTCAAACATTTTGTTGAAGTGTTTTTGTGTATCATTACGAAATGAAACAAACTTGCAGCGGGGACAGGCAATTCAAGAAAGAGCCTACGACAACGTAAGCTTAAATGCGGACTTCGCCATACTACAGCCGATTCAGCCTACTGTTTAGCGTACATGTCCCGGTCGTTAAAAATGTGCCTACTTAATTCCTGTTCAACAGTCTGGTGCAGATCAGTGTCTCTAACAAGGATATTATATCATATTGACAATAGGCTTCCGCTCAGAAACTCTCGTTTAACTTGATGACGGTTATTCTAAGATCGCTTTGATAACGATTTTTGTCGTGGGAAGGGTACTGTGCATGTTGCTCGAGCAATACTCGCTTTTAATAGACCCTTTGCAATGACGTCACAGGTTTCCACCGGCCGCCATGTTGGGGGGCCACCATCGATACAATATGGCGGCCGTGTGCCTGCCGGTCGTGTCTTGTTTAGCAGAAGAAAGCGAATATCAAAGAAATTTACGACCTGAAAACAAACGATTATACAAATATAAGTTTAAAGACATTAATGGAGTTGATACCTATTGCATGAAAAAGTCCGATTTTAGCGATGAACGCAAGGCATTGCCTGAAATAACGTACATTGACATGGTTAACTACCTTGTTCTGTCTACTAACCCAGTGTAAAGCACTCGGGAAATGCGTGCCTATAAAGGATTGGATGCACACAATCAGTTCACCTTTGGATGGGTCCGGGAGGTCAGAGTGGCCTATGTGAATGATGCTATTGCTGTTCTCACACAGTAAATTCACGGAACTGAAGTTCAGGTCCATCTTGGGTAGTGTCTGGTAATGTTCTATCTTGTTCATCCAGTGAGCATTGTTTAGCCAGAAATTTTTTAAGAAGATTACTTTTCTCTAAATTGTCTGTTAATACGGTATCGCCTTCTAGTAGGTCTGAGATGCCATTACAGTGTCGTTTACCTTGATATCCTTTGATTAAATTACAGAATTTCTTTGAGTTTAAATTAGGGTTATTCAATTGGTTGTTTAAATTTTTAAAGTAGTCTTCTATGCTTGAACTGATAGCCTCGTTGCAGTCTCGACAAGCTCTATGGTATATGTCCCAGTCGCCATCATTGTTAGAGCGTTTGGCCTTCTTGAATTTACGTTGACGAGCGTTTATCTGATGTTTAACATAATATGTAATCCAACATTGTTCTCTGGCTTTAATAGCAATCCTTTTTACAGGAATAAACTCTTTAATGGTGGTTTCAAAAGAGTTTAGCCAGTTTCCAAGGCTCAGCTTTGGATCTTCGTTATTTAGAAATGTATTCCAGGGTTTACTAGCAGGCCCAGTGGAAAGCCTGTCCTAGTTTACATTCGAGACGTTTAGAATCTCCTTTATACCTGGGTTATTCAAACCAGAATTTAGAGTTAAATTAAAGGAGAGTGGACTTTTGTTGGAGTTTTGGTTGTGATCGACAGGACCTCGGTTCAATTCAATGTCACCTGCTATGATCAATCTAAAATATACATAACAGAGAAGTGTCTGATTTGACAGAATTATACCTAGGACTAACTTAACAATTGATTATTCTTCTGATTCAATTCCAAATTTCAATTTTCTTAACGAACGGCGAATGCCTTTAGCATTCTTTGGGACTCGTGTTTTGGTCAGCTAGTTGGAACTCATCATTGGCAATATACGTGTTTTGATACAACGTTGAAGGAATTTCTCGATCCCGGTGACGTTCTACCTTGGCGGTTGGATCCCAACCACTCCTTTAAGTGCCATGGTGAGATTTTCAAAAGTTCGACACTCTGTATCTGATTGTGGCCTTCTACCAGACAATGTGAGAAACATGTTTATCATTACATCATAATTGTATCAATCTTCTGTATAACATCGGCTGAATGTTCTGTGGTCTTTTAGTGGCATAATTCCCGGGCCTTCCATTCCTTCAATGTCTCATTGCTTTTTCTGAGAAGAAATATGAGTTTCATGTACATATACATGTAAAACATCACAGTAAACTTAATGATATTTTGTTCGCACAGATGTTCAATATTTTTGAAAGACCAATTCATGTTTTGTCTTTATTCCTTCGATACTAATCGATATGTGCTACTATTAAACGGCTTCAATTTTTGTCGAATGTGTACGTCTATATGCGTATAGTATGTTGCATATCACACTAATTGGTATAGAACCTCGCGTAGACCTATCGAGCTAAGCTTGTGTATTTAATATATCGCAGGTGTGGGCTAAGGAATCCTGGACATTTTAAGGTTGATGGCTCTATTGATAAAGTATTTGTTTACGGTAATCGGCGCAGACAATATAAGTAAATTGAGTCTACCAGTGGTGTATTTTCTACAATCCATAAGATATCCAAGTCGATGAGAAGTAAGTATTGATTGTTGACCAATTGAGAAGGAAATACGTCTGAGGTGTTTTTTTCTTTCAACTGGAACACATTGGCGCTTTAGCTCTCTTCGATGTGTTACGATTTTCACGCATAAGTTGGTGGTAGTTTTTGTGGGTTTAAGCAAAGGATATTTGTTTGTTATGATCAAGAACGAACCTTGTAGTGACGGCGAAGAGTCAACATTGGTGACAATTTTATACATTCTGGTCGAAAGGCAAGAACACTTTGTAATTCAAGTGTAATATTCGATTGTTTTTTGTCCTGTGTTTGATAAAGTTCGAAACATATATATCACCCTGGCGAATCAGCGTCCGAACGGCCACTCTCTTTCCCCACGGGATATCGATTTATTTTGTAAAAAAAAGAATCAAGTTTTAACAGAGTTTAAAAAGGGTAATTTAAATTGTGCCGAAAGGATTTAATGCACTTTTGTTCTGATAGTCCTCGATTTTCTTCATGTTGTCATAATAATTCGAACAGGAAAACAATTAAGATGTCTCTGAGAACTTGCGAATTAGTGGTTTTCATTTTCTTGAACTGTTTCGACACATGTTCAGAGGATGCCCTTACTTGTAATTACCAGGTAGAAAAACTGGCACGTTCATACAACCATTTTATCACATGCGAAGACGATATCGAGGTTTTGATACAAATTGATACAAATAAATCCGGCTGTTATAAAACGCGGATTTCCGCGTAAATCCGCGGAAAAATCTAACTTGGCTACAGGGTGGCTGCCTGATCCGCAGGTGAGAGTTTTTCATATTAGTAGTGTGCATTGTTGTGCGCATGAAGTACTCCTGGTTACAAGGTATTTGGGAATCCCCGTTATATGGTGCGCTGTATGCGCCGTAAATCACAAGCACCTTGTAGTTTGAAATAAACTTATACTCTAGACGGGCCGCGAAGTAAGTTTTTGTGATTGCTAAAAATAGACTCCAATGTGCAGTCGCACATGGTTGGTTAGGTTCGAGCTGCAAGGAGTTTGTTATAAAAAAATTTCGTAGACCAGAATTCAGTTTGTCATCGACTTATATTTGAAGGAGGCATATACCGTAACGTACATCAATCCGGGCATCAATCACACTTGAAAGCAGCCTCGTAATGTGTTCAGGAAGGAACCACGGTGGTGTCGAAGATAACATGCAAAGTTTATCAACACCAAGAAAAAAAGAGGGAAGAGTCTATCGGAATGGCATGAATGGCGCTCCAGATAACTGGTAGTTCTTGCCTCCGATTTATGATTTATGTTGGTATTTGTATAATTATCATTAAATATTATGCGCGTATTTACTGGCGGTTTTGTGATTTCTCCGAGGATTTACGCGGAAATCCGCAATTTATAACTGCCGAAATGTATCAAATCTGATAAAAATTGTGACATTTCAGACTCGGCAAAACAACTTTTTTCGATTGTTTTGTTGTGGTAACGTCATCGCGTCAATTACGTCATTGCGACGCAAGGTGCACTTTGGGTCTTGGTTTTTCGGGATTGAAATTTGCGATGATTCGAGCTACAAATCCCTCAAAAATCGTAGTGGTGGTATGTGATAAACAGAAAACGACAACCACTCGTTTGGTTGTCTTCTTGTATATAACTCATTTTCACAATTTTTTGGATGAATTCACACACACCAAAATTATTGGCATATGACACGGCAAGTGACGAGACCTCCTTTGTTAACGGTGCTTGACGCGAAATCCGATGATACTGAATAATAGGACGGGTCATTTAACCACACTTTATCGGGCTGAGCATGGATAGAAGCTAGTTGTTTAATTGTATTTTCAAAGTTTTGATAAGTCTTAAGTGTTGCTGTTTGGGTGTGGGGTGGACTCAATGAAGAAAGTGAGCAAAGCGACACCTAAAGCTAAAGAGGCCACTCAGAGCATACCCTCCCTGATCAGAAAGAAACTGTTGAATGATTTTATTTTGATGTCGGGTTAGCTTCTTCTGAACGACAGCCACGATGAAAATCGTTAGTCACTGCACACAAGGTGTTCGTTGCTATTACATGTTCCGCAGCAGACTCTTTTCTCCAAGTGACTTGGCTCTCTTTCTGATATTCATATTTGATTTGATTTTTTTATTTTTTACAGAAAGTTACTTGGAGATAACATTGTCCACCACTGCATATTTCTTCAACATGCGAATGTTAATGTTAACTATTTTGACATGCTACATTCAACATTCATTTACAGTGCTAAGAGAAGAGGAAAGCATTGGTAAACTTAAGAGAAAACATGGCACATTAGCATGAATTGATATTTTTGTATTCTGATATCATGATGATAAGCAATACATTTAAAAAAATGTATCCCTGCGTAACGCCGTCACCTAGTAAAATTACGTCATACCTTTAGTCGGCTTCATAGCGAAAAGTCATTGTCCTTTCTGACCGCTGTGCGAAAACTACTGGGCAAATTTATGGCTTTTCCTAAATCAAATATTGGGACCAGAACAAATTTCCGGGTTAGGAAATTACAAGTCAATTGAAACAAAAAACCCTCTTCATTGGATTCCTTTGGCGATTGTTTGGGGTCTGGCCAGGGATTGGTTTGGTATAATATATATTTGTAAATGAAAGTTAGCACATTCAATTGTATACATGAATAAAAAAATAACCTGAAGACTTCATCAAAGTTCATCCCGAAATAAGCAGTACAGAGGAGAAAATGTTAAAATCTATGTAAACGTGTAGAAGCACTGGAATCCGCCAGGAATACTTTCCTAACTGTAAAATAATTGCAACACAATTTACGCCTTCCTCAATGGGTTAATCTGCAACCTCTTAATTACAGCTCATTGTCCAAAACGTAAAATCAAATTTAGATGCATATCAGTTGCTTTTATATACGGCCACGACGACGGAAGGCTGTATTCTTTACCGCTGAGACATTGCTTAAAAGCATGCCGTTATAATAAATATAACTTTCAATGCCTTTCTTTCGACTTTTGTTGTACAAAAAGAAACACAGAAGGACGTGATCTGTACCAATCATTGATCAAGTCATCTGAATCTTTCGGAAGGAGATGTCATATCAGGCGAGTCAGTCGCCATACCCTTACAGATAAGAATTTGTTTCAATCATGCATCGATACAGATCAGGCTAAATATGTGCACTTTGAGAAGTTCTGCGATGGTATGTGTTTCGTTACTTATACTCTAATCTCACCGATCTAAGATTGTTTCTCGATATGCAAGCCAAGCCTCCTGAGATATTTTGCGCATTGTCGTTGGTTGCCACTCAACATTGTTCAATCGGTCCAATGATTATACATTTCGCCTTTCCACCAGGTCAGAATAAGCTCATTAGGTTGCCACTTTTATTTTCAATACGATTTCTGTTATTGAAGATCCGTCATCAATATACGTAGGCTAATAATAGTCAGGAAAATTGATCGACCACACTATTACCATTAATAGAAATAAAAGTCGTTAGGTCACAAGTAATCTGTTCATTTCGAATGCCACCCACATTCCATCAACTTACCATCACTGAACACCGGAGCGTTTTAGCCAATCAGTATGATCTTGACCAGCTCGATCCATATCATACTGGGGATGGTCATACCTCAAGTAAATGAACCGGTCTAAGATCGGCGAGTCTAGAGCATTTGTCACCCGTTCCAGTAAAACCAGTCGCATGTCGCTCTGAGCTTGGCAGGTTGAGACGGACTGTTTGTTCATTTCACTGTTGTCTGCCTTTTGTGAAATCTTACGACATCAGTTTCTTCTATGATTTCCTGGTGTCGTCTATGCTCATCTTATGTGCGACATGCGACTGGTTCTGCTAGTCTAGTGTATTTTGCAGATTCGTGCAAATGTGACCCGTTCTAGAACGGGTCACATTTGCACGAATCTGCAAAATACACAGAGATAACAAACGCTTGTAAGGAATGACTGATTACATGAAAAAATAGAATAATCGTCGTTCATTAAATTGTTTTTTTGAAGCAATGATTGCTTCATTCAGAACAAAGATTGCAGCTGTACATGACAACATGATTTTTTTTCCTTCAGAATAGGTTCATTATCACATCCAACCATTATTCACTTTCTAGAGCCAGCAGACCACTTCGCCGTTACTCATTTGATTAAAAAATCCGACATTCGGTGTCTGAAATTGATTCGACGTCCACTACGTGACCTTGGTTATTCTGTTCTTGACCTTCAATTTGGAGCCACAAATTTCAAGGAATGTGTTAGGTTATGTAATATCACCTACAATAGAAACTGCACCTATGTAACCTTCTTGAAATCAAACAAACTATGCAAAATATATTACCAGAATTATAAGACGTCGAAATGCAAGGACTGATGGCAGTAAACTCCACGAGAGAGCATAGGACTCTGGAAAAGCCACGCATCGGAAAAACCATGCAAATTTTAGCGACTACGCAAAATTATCGCAACTTAAACGCAAATTTTGCGTGGTATTTACAAAAACCTCGCAAAATTTTAAACACGCAAACCACCTCGCAAGCAGCCCAATATTTCCCGTGGCTTCTAAGCGCCAGCTTACTTTGTGATCCTCCTTTTATTATTATTATTAAAACAATTTATATTGCGCCTGATGTAAAATACTTCAAGGCGCTTAACAAAAGAGAAAAAAAAAAGAAAAATTATTTTCTTTCCGGATATTTTGATTAGTACATTTATTTCTCTGTCAGCGCAATGCATTGTGCTACACTTGCTAAAGCAGCGTTTGGATGGTTTATTGCTTGAATGTGGTCATTTAACCCTTTAACGAAGGGGTTGAATCTTCGCAATCATTTGGCGAGAACGTTTTAACATATTGACGACAGCCAATACTTCTAGGAACTTAAGCAATTGGGAGTATTAACCGCTCCTCAGCCAACACATCAACACCAACTCAACTTTTTGGTCCAATGCTTGTATTCCTTATACATGTTATAAAATAACTTGTTACCCTTCAGTTCACTTGAACCGAATTTGTCTGCATATCGTGACTGTATACACCGTCCTGTATATCCCATAAACCAGGAATGCCTGCATAGACACTTTATACCAACATGAAGGCTCGGAGCGGTCCGATTGTCAACGATCACAAACAGCACTGCCATCAGATTTTGCAATTTACAACAGAAGTGAGTAATATCGAACTTATTGCCAAAGCATTCTCAGAGATCACAAAGCCGTGCCACGGAAAATATTCAACATATCATAAAAGCAGTTTTTCATGCGAGAGATCACCAACAACATTGACCAATATCAATATCCAGCGTTCAAAACAGCACGGCGTATACGACAGATCACAAAAGTAGTTCGATTGTCAAAGACTTCAATATCACTGACAGAAACTTCAACTATCAAGAGTCCGCAACAACAGTGAGTAATTTGGCGGTATTATACAATAAACACGTTCCTAATGTTTTGATTCTTCAATCTACATCGGTTTTATATTGTCAAACATTTTGTTGAAGTGTTTTTGTGTATCATTACGAAATGAAACAAACTTGCAGCGGGGACAGGTAATTCAAGAAAGAGCCTACAATAACGTAAGCTTAAATGCAGACTTCGCCGATTCAGCCTACTGTTTAGCATACATGTCCCAGTCATTAAAAATGTGCCTACTTAATTCCTGTTCAACAGTCTGGTGCAGATCAGTTGCTCTAACAAGGATATATCAATAGGCTTCCGCTCAGAAACTCTCGTTTAACTTGATGACGGTTATTCTAAGATCGCTTTGATAATGATTTTTGTCGTGGGAAAAGGGTTCTGTGTATGTTGCTCGAGCGAAACTCGCTTTTAATAGACCCTTTGCAATGACGTCACAGGTTTCCACCGGCCGCCATGTTGGGGGGCCACCATCGATACAGTATGGCGGCCGTGTGCCTGCCGGTCGTGTCATGTTTAGCATACGAAAGCGAATATCAAAGAAATTTATGACCTGAAAACAAACGATTATTCAAATATAAGTTAAAAGACATTAATGGAGTTGATCCTTAGTGTATGAAAAAGTCCGATTTTAGCGATGAACGCAAGGCATTGCCTGAAATAACGTACATTGACATGGTTAACTACCTTGTTCTGTCTACTAACCCAGTGCAAAGCACTCGGGAAATGCGTGCCTATTGATTGGATTGGATGCACACAATCAGTTCACCTTTGGATGGGTCCGGGAGGTCAGAGTGGCCTATGTGAATGATGCTATTGCTGTTCTTACACAGTAAATTCACGGAACTGAAGTTCAGGTCCATCTTGGGTTGTGTCTGGTAATGTTCTATCTTGTTCATCCAGTGAGCATTGTTTAGCCAGAAATTTATTAAGAAGATTACTTTTCTCTAAATTGTCTGTTAATACGGTATCGCCTTCTAGTAGGTCTGGGATGCCATTACAGTGTTGTTTACCTTGATAACCTTTGATTAAATTCCAGAATTTCTTTGAGTTTAACCTTTGACTAAATTCCAGAATTTCTTTGAGTTTAAATTAGGGTTATTCAATTGGTTGTTTAAATTTTTAAAGTAGTCTTCTATGCTTGAACTGATAGCCTCGTTGCAGTCTCGACAAGCTCTATGGTATATGTCCCAGTCGCCATCATTGTTAGAGCGTTTGGCCTTCTTGAACTTACGTTGACGAGCGTTTATCTGATGTTTAACATAATCTGTTATCCAACATCGGTCTCTGGCTTTAATAGTAATCCTTTTTACAGGAATTAACTCTTTAACGGTGGTTTCAAAAAGGTTTAGCCAGTTTTGAAGGCTCAGCTTTGGATCTTCGTTATTTAGAAATGTATTCCAGGGTTTACTAGCAAGCCCAGTGGAAAGCCTATCCCAGTTTACATTCGAGACGTTTAGAATCTCCTTTATACCTGGGTTATTCAAACCAGAATTTAGTGTTAAATTAAAGGAGAGTGGACTTTTGTTGGAGTTTTGGTTGTGATCGACAGGACCTCGGTTCAATTCAATGTCACCTGCTATGAGCAATCTAAAATATACATAATAGAGAAGTGTCTAATTTGACAGAATTATACCTAGGACTTCTGATTCAATTCCAAATTTCAATTTTCTTAACGAACGGCGAATCATTGGCAATATACGTGTTTTGACACAACGTTGAAGGAATTTCTCGATTTTCAAAAGTTCGACACTCTGTATCTGATTGTGGCGTCTTACCAGACAATGTGAGAAACATGTTTATCATTACATCATAATTGTATCAATCTTCTGTATAACATCGGCTGAATGTTCTGTGGTCTTTGAGTGGCATAATTCCCGGGCCTTCCATTCCTTCAATGTCTCATTGCTTTTTCTGAGAAGAAATATGAGTTTCATGTACATATACATGTAAAACATCACAGTAAACTAAATAATATTTTGTTCGCACAGATGTTCAATATTTTTGAAAGACCAATTCATTTTTTGTCATTATTCTTTCGATACTAATCGATATGTGCTACGATTAAACGGCTTCAATTTTTGTCGAATGTGTGCGTCTATATGCGTATAGTATGTTGCATATCAAACTAATTGGTATAGAACCTCGCGTAGACCTATCGAGCTAAGCTTGTGTATTTAATATATCGCAGGTGTGGGTTAAGTAATCCTGGACATTTTAAGGTTGATGGCTCTATTGATAAAGTATTTGTTTACGGTAATCGGCGCAGACAATGTAAGTAAATTGAGTCTACCAGTGTTGTATTTTCTACAATCCATAAGATAGCCAAGTCGATGAGAAGTAAGTATTGATTGTTGACCAATTGAGAAGGAAACACGTCTGAGGTGTTTTTTTCTTTCAACTGGAACACATTGGCGCTTTAGCTCTCTTCGATGTGTTGCGATTTTCACGCATAAGTTGGTGGTAGTTTTTTTTGGGTTTAAGCAAAGGATATTTGTTTATGATGATCAAGAACGAACCTTGTAGTGACGGCGAAGAGTCAACATTAATGGCAATTTTATACATTCTGGTCGAAAGGCAAGACCACTTTGTAATTCAAGTGTAATATTCGATTGTTTTTTGTCCTGTTCTTGATAAAGTTCGATACATATATATCACCCTGGCGAATCAGCGTCCGAACGGACACTCTCTTTCCCCACGGGATATCTTTTTTTTTGTAAAAAAAAAGAATCAAGTTTCAACAGAGTTTAAAAAGGGTAATTTAAATTGTGCCGAAAGGATTTAATGCACTTTTGTTCTGATAGTCCTCGATTTTCTTTATGTTGTCATAATAATTCGAACAGGAAAACAATTGAGATGTCTCTGAGAATTTGCGAATTAGTGGTTTTCGTTTTCTTGAACTGTTTCGACACATGTTCAGAGGGTGCCCTTACTTGTAATTACCAGGTAGAAAAAACTGGCACGTTCACACAACCATTTTATCACATGCCAAGACGATATCGAGGTTTTGATACAAATTGATACAAATAAATCCGGCTGTTATAAAACGCGGATTTCCGCGTAAATCCGCGGAAAAATCTAACTTGGCTACAGGGTGGCTGCCTGAACCGCAGGTGAGAGTTTTTTCATATTAGTAGTGTGCATTGTTGTGCGCATGAAGTACTCCTGGTGACAAGGTATTTGGGAATCCCCGTTATATGGTGCGCTGTATGCGCCGTAAATCACAAGCACCTTGTAGTTTGAAATAAACTTATACTCTAGACGGGCCGCGAAGTAAGTTTTTGTGATTGCTAAAAATAGACTCCAATGTGCAGTCGCATATGGTTGGTTAGGTTCGAGCTGCAAGGAGATTGTTATAAAAAAATTTCGTAGACCAGAATTCAGTTTGTCATCGACTTATATTTGAAGGAGGCATATTTGTTTGAAATAATTTTATTACTTTCAATAATATTGTAACATACAGATGAATCCCAGGGCTAGGCTACCAAGCATTATTAGCCCTGGTTATTATTACATAGAGAAAAGTGAATGATGGCAGAGAAGAATTAAACAAACAAGGATATGATAATTGAAAACAGGCTTCATAAGTTAAAGAATGGCGAGTTCAGCAATAAAGGTGCTGACTCTAGTAACGATAAAGATATTGTCTACAATAGACAATCTGTAATGGCCATTCAATAGCAACTGCAGCCTGTCTTCTTGGCAAAGGTTGTAGAATATAAAGGTGAATGATGGCAGCGTATTCAGGTCATCAAAAAGATCAACCCTAAGCATGTCGGCAAGAGGGCAATTGAAGAAGAGGTGGCGTGTGGTTTGCGCCTTGTGTCCGCATTTACAGTAAGGGTCGTTAACATTTACAAAGTTATGAGAAAACAGGTGGTTTTTGAATATAAGGTCACATCTGGTCCTATTTAAAACGATTTCAGCTTGACGGGGTAGGTTTAGTTTGGGCGTAGCCATGGACATTTGATTCCTGCCTAGGAATAGTCTTAAGTGATATTTGAAAGAGTTTCCACAGGTTTCAATCACCAGATAACTATATCTGGCTGAATAACCATCATACAAATAAGCAACTGACAAGTCCGTGATATCGTAGGTCGACCAGGAACCAAGCGTCAAGAACATCGTACGTAAAAGGCATACGACACAGGTTTCAATCACCAGATAACTATATCTGGCTGAATAACCATCATACAAATAAGCAACTGACAAGTCCGTGATATCGTAGGTCGACCAGGAACCAAGCGTCAATAGGTCAATACTTATGGTCACTCATGGCCGGCCATACTCCAACAACAAGTAAGGACCAACTTATAAAGGAGAGATATATTCCGAGAATCGAAGGATGGTCAAAGTTCAAAAGAGCAGCGTTCATTGCATGACCACTGATCTGCCAACATTACAGTGACACCAACTCGGAGTCATCTCAATGCTACTTCTTGACTAACGACAGGAAGGGCTGTTCTTTGTTGTATTTCAACTTGTAGCTCTTAATACCATCAGGCATCTGTCTTCGTTGTTCGAGTAAGGCACGTTTCAGAATTTGCAGCTCCACAGGAAGATCCACGAACACCGAGTACCCGCAACCATGCTTTAGTACCGTAAATGCTTTGCTCATAATCTCGTCCTGATCCAGCAGACTGGCCATTCGCACGATAACGTTTCTCTTGCCCTTGGTCCCACCTTTCAAACGGTGTGCCGCCTGGAAGTGGACGTTGTCAACGAAATTGTTATCAAGCAAGAGGGTCTCTCTTAGGAAAACCTTGACCTTATCCGTCGTCATTCGTGGGGTTTCGTTAGGAACGGTTTCGCTGATACCCGTAAAGATCAGGTTCCATTTCCGATTCCATATCTCTGATTTCAGCATTGCCGCCTTCTCCATCGCTAGTTGTTCTTTTAGCGCCGTTATTTCCTTATCCCTGATGATTGCAACATCTTCCTCAATAACGCCGAGAGTTTGCTCCATGTCCTCTACCGAATTTTTTATCTCGTTCACTTCAGCCTTCAGGAGAGTAGTGTCTGCAGTTAGCATTTTATACATGTTCATGAAGCATTTTGAAATGTCCTTTATGTCGTTACATTCAAATAGCTTATCGAGATCAGGGGTATCCTTCGAACCCGAGGACATTTTAGTCGGCGTCTTTTTCGTGTCGGCTTTTTTGACTCACAACCGGTATCGTGCGATGAGGAATGCCTCCGCCTTTTTGAGGATGAACGCGGGGGACGCATCTGGCTCAATACTTCAAATCAGGCCCTTGTTCCGTGAACACACTTACAATCAATAACAAGGAGTCTTACGCAATAGTCTCTCGACATTCGGTGAGGCCCTGTATACGGCGTTATACGTGTACGGCTTGCATGTATGCTCAATGGCCAGTGTAAGGACACATTCGAATCCGAAAAGGAGGCATATACCGTAACGTACATCAATCCGGGCATCAATCACACTTGAAAGCAGCCTCGTAATGTGTTCGGGAAGGAACCACGGTGGTGTCGAAGATAACATGCAAAGTTTATCAACACCAAGAAAAAAAGAGGGAAGAGTCTATCGGAATGGCATGAATCAGTCAGTTGGCCGCGCCCCCGTTCGCAGCGCCAAAAGAGCGTTTCTCTCTGCGTTGCGCTGCTACTGTCACCTATCGGTAAAAATTTGATACTAATTCGCGCCATATTTGTGGCAGAGACTAAAACCTCTGTAGCATGCACGACTGTTCGGGGAGAGCGATTGATCAAAGATGGCGAAATTGTTAGTTATTGAAAGAAAAAATTGGTGTTTATTTCATCAAATTCCAAGCAAAATCAACCGAGTTTGATCAATTTTTCGAAATATGATATTTTCGCAATCTTCGCTGAACATACCTCACTCAAAGATATTTTCCAGCTTTGCGGCGATATTTGGTAAATTGATTTTTTGCGAAGTGGTTGACCAATCCTAAATGAATTCATATCTTTTAAAACATTTGAGCACCCGGTTTCCTAAATATTTCTTTTTTGGCACTTAATTTGGTGATTTTTCGAAGAAATCTCATTAATATTTATGACGTTTTGGATCACGTGATGTTAATCAAGCCGTTTTTCGCGGCAATTGCGTGCACGACGCGATATTGTAAAAATATTTTAATGCACAGCGTGTCTCAAAAAAATTGTGGTTAAAAGTGAGAATGGCATGATGGTAGCCTGTTTGAGTTCTGTTGATGAATATGCTTAGTCTGACTATAATTTCTACAACTTGTGGCCAAATGACCAGATGATTTTGAGCCTTTTGATAAAGCTACTAGTAGAATAGTCGTCAGAAATGTCAGAGCGACAGTGACTGAGTGAGTGTTATGTTATTATTATGTTATGAGACTGGAGGTATGTCATGTGTTCCACCATATCGTCATTGATATTGACCAGGAATACTATCGATTTGTGTGGATGTGCTCAAACAGTAAAGCATGAGCCATGATGCTTCACTTCCGAAAAGATCCAGGTGACTGAGATGTCTACTACTACTGTTGGGCAATCCGGCTGATTCTTCAGAAATTTCTCTGTATATCCTCTCTGAAAATAAACTTTCTCATAATGATATATCTTTTGTTTGTTTGGTAATTTTAGTTGCCTATGTTTAGGCACTTTTTTGCCAGATTTGCCTGTAAAAGGCTGCCATAGTTCAGGAAAAGAAATCATATACACATTACAATTTGGATCTTCACGGTCCAAAACACCAGGGCCTACTAGGTGACATGGCTCAATAATAGGCATTGTCTGGTAATTTTGGACGACCTTTGGATGGATAGTTTATTTTCCCTGACCCTGGCCTGGGTCTGAACGGGCTTCCAAGCCATCAATGATGCTTATAAAGCCGGGAATAGCCTCATCAGTACCCCCACAAGAGTTATTTTGTGCCAGACATCGCGCACAGAACTTGCCATCATCTCATTTTTAGAGTTGCTGTATCAGTAAAAGATAATACCAAAAAGCTGATAAAGTATGTAATTTGAGCAGCATGACCAATGCCAGTGTTAAAGGTGTAAACTTAACCTATTACAGGACATCTTCCTGCAAGATTGTGATTGGTTTAACTTGAAGTTTGTCATCAATTTGACTGTTGTAATTGTACATCCAGGCTGTTGTCATTCAGGAAAAATCTGCTTTATCTTTCAGCTAATACTTTCACTTCTCCATCAGTCAATCGGGTTTGATGAACATGTCAAGCTGTTGAATGGTGTAAACAATCATTAGCAAATAACGTCACGAATGAAAATAAGTTTGATTCCTTCCACTTGAAAAGTTCAACAGCACCACTTGCAAGAATTTGAATTTGGCATTGTGTTTTACACCCTTCAACAACTGACTGTCTGTTTGTTATTGGTGTTCTTGTTTCAATGTTAGCGTTTCGCTGTTAAAGAGTTTCAAGATGCAGAAGAGAGGATTAGTTATCTTTAATGTTAAGTTTTTTCTTTGCATCATTTTGTCATTAAATTTGGGCAATGGTGGTCTCATGAAAGGAGGGATGGGACGGCAGGATGGGCTATTGGACAAGTTTTCATAATCAGTATTCTAGAACACGTTTTGTAGCGATGGTGGCGATCCTAGTGTTCGGGCCTCTTCGGCTCAACTTCGGGTGTGGTCGGAACCTAAATCCGGCTGCAACATTTTCTGACAAAAATCAGAGGCAACTTAAACGTATTTTCTAGCCGTGCGGCAGAAATAATCATTTTTACTATCGTGTTATTCAGTCAAAGATACATATAACAATAAATATCAGTCATTACTTCTGAGCACGCGCGATGTTTTTGATGAGTTTATTCAACAAAATTACGTGAAAAAATTGCAAATTTTCGGGCGACGACCGCTGTTCAAAGTCACGTAAACAGCAAACCTCAGGACTTTTTACACTTTTTTCTTAATGAAACTACTAATTAATGTTTCATCTAGAATAAAATGTTCCGTTTACATGTCATTCAGAAAGATTTTGGCAAGTTTAGGATCGATTTCCGACTTCATATTTTTCACGCCTAAATGTACGCGATAATGAGCTCGTAATGATATGCAGTGACGTCATAGCGCAGAGAGAATTCGCGGAAATGGGGCCGCGGCCAACTGACTGGAATGGCGCTCCAGAGGATTAAAATCTGACCGATGAAATGTGCAGATAACTGGTAGTTCTTGCCTCCGATTTATGATTTATGTTGTTATTTGTATAATTATCATTAAATATTATGCGCGTATTTACTGGCGGTTTTGTGATTTTTCCGAGGATTTACGCGGAAATCCGCGTTTTATAACTGCCGAAATAAATCAAATCTGATACAAATTGCGACATTTCAGACTCGGCAAAACAACTTTATTCGATTGTTTTGTTGTGGTAACGTCATCGCGTCATTTACGTCATTGCGACTTAAGGCGCACTTTGGGTCTTGGTTTTTCGGGAATGAAATTTGCGATGATTCGAGCTACAAATCCCTCAAAAATCGTAGTGGTGGTATGTGATAAACAGAAAACGACAACCACTCATTTGGTTGTCTTATTGTATATAACTCATTTTCACAATTTTTTGGATGAATTCACACACACCAAAATTATTGGCATATGACACGGCAAGTGACAAGACCTCCTTTGTTAACGGTGCTTGACGCGAAATCCGATGATACTGAATAATAGGACGGGTCATTTAACCACACTTTATTGGGCTGAGCATGGATAGAAGCTGGTTGTTTAATTGTATTTTCATAGTTTTCATAAGTCTTAAGTGTCGCTGTTGGGGTGTGGGGTGGACCCAATGAAGAAAGTGAGCAAAGCGACACCTAAAGCTAAAGAGGCCACTCAGAGCATACCCTCCCTGATCAGAAAAAAACTGTTGAATGATTTTATTTTGATGTCGGGTTAGCTTCTTCTGAACGACAGCCACGATGAAAATCGTTAGTCACTGCACACAAGGTGTTCATTGCTATTACATGTTCCGCAGCAGACTCTTTTCTCCAAGTGACTTGGCTCTCTTTCTGATATTCATATTGGATTTTATTTTTTTATTTTTTACAGGAAGTTACTTGGAGACAACATTGTCCACCACCGCATATTTCTTCAACATACGAATGTTAATGTTAACTATTTTGACATGCTACATTCAACATTCATTTGCAGTGCTAAGAGAAGAGGAAAGCATTGGTAAACTTAAGAGAAAACATGGCACATTAGCATGAATTGATATTTTTGTATTCTGATATCATGATGATAAGCAATAAATTAAAAAAAAATGTATCCCTGCGTAACGCCGTCACCCAGTAAAATTACGTCATACCTTTAGTCGGCTTCATAGCGAAAAGTCATTGTCCTTTCTGACCGCTGTGCGAAAACTACTGGGCAACTTATAATGGCTTTTCCTAAATAAAATATTGGGGCCAAAACAAATTTCCGGGTTAGGAAATTACAAGTCGATTGAAAAAAAAACCCTCTTCATTGGATCCCTTTGGCGATTGTTTGGGGTCTGGCCAGGGATTGGTTTGGTATAATATATATTTGTAAATGAAAGTTAGCACATTCGATTGTATACATGAATAAAAAAATAACCTGGAGACTTCATCAAAGTTCATCCCGAAATAAGCAGTACAGAGGAGAAAATGTTAAAATCTATGTAAACGTGTAGAAGCACTGGAATCCGCCAGGAATACTTTCCTAACTGTAAAATAATTGCAACACAATTTACGCCTTTTTCAAAGGGTTAATCTACAACCTCTTAATTACAGCTCATTGTCCAAAACGTAAAATCAAATTTAGATGCATATCAGTCGCTTTTATACATGGCCACGACGACGAAAGGCTGTATTCTTTACCGCTGATACATTGCTTAAAATCATGCCGTTATAATAAATACAACTTTCAATGCCTTTCTTTCGACTTTTGTTGTAAAAAAAGAAACACAGAAGGACGTGATCTGTACCAATCATTGATCAAGTCATATGAATCTTTCGGAAGGAGATGTGATATCAGCCGAGTCAGTCGCCATACCCTTACAGATAAGAATTCGTTTCAATCATGCGATACAGATCAGGCTAAACATGTGCACTTTGAGAAGTTCTGCGATGGTATGTGTTTCGTTACTTATACTCTAAACTCACCGATCTAAGATTGTTTCTCGATATGCAAGCCAAGCCTCCTGAGATATTTTGCGCATTGTCGTTGGTTGCTACTCAACATTGTTCAATTGGTCCAATGATTATGCATGTCGCCTTTCCACCAGGTCAGAATAAGCTCATTAGGTTGCCACTTTTATTTTCAATACGATTTCTGTTATTGAAGATCCGTCATCAATATACGTAGGCTAATAATAGTCAGGAAAATTGATCGACCACACCATTACCATTGATAGAAATAAAAGTGGTTCGGTCACAAGTAATCTGATCATTTCGAATGCCACCCACATTCCATCAACTTACCACCACTGAACACCGAAGCGTTTTAGCCAATCAGTATGATCTTGACCAGCTCGATCCATATCATACTGGGGATGGTCATACCTCAAGTAAATGAACCGGTCTTAGATCGGCGAGTCTAGAGCATTTGTCACCCGTTCCAGTAAAAAAACAGTCGCATGTCGCTCTGAGCTTGGCAGGTTGAGACGGACTGTTTGTTCATTTCACTGTTGTCTGCCTTTTGTGAAATCTTACGACATCAGTTTCTTCTATTATTTCTTGGTGTCGTCTATGCTCATCTTATGTGCGACATGCGACTGGTTCTGCTAGAACGGGTCACATTTGCACGAATCTGCAAAAGACACAAAGATAACAAACGCTTGTAAGGAATGACTGTTTACATTATAGAAAATAGAATAATCATCGTTCATTAAATTGTTTTGGTGAAGCAATGATTGCTTCATTCAGAACAAAGATTGCAGCTGTACATGACAACATGATTTTTTCCCTTCAGAATAGGTTCATTATCACATCCAACCATTATTCACTTTCTAGAGCCAGCAGACCACTTCGCCGTTACTCATTTGATTAAAAAATCCGACATTCGGTGTCTGAAATTGATTCGACGTCCACTACGTGACCTTGGTTATTCTGTTCTTGACCTTCAATTTGGAGCCACAAATTTCAAGGAATGTGTTAGGTTCTGTAATATCACCTACAATAGAAACTGCACCTATGTAACCTTCTTGAAATCAAACAAACTATGCAAAATATATTACCAGAATTATAAGACGTCTAAATGCAAGGACTTATGGCAGTAACATCCACGAGAGAGAATAGGACTCTGGAAAAGCCACGCATCGGATAAACCACGCAAATTTAAGCGACCATGCAAAATTATCGCAACGTAATCGCAAATTTTGCGTGGTATTTACAAAAGCCTCGCAAAATTTTAAACACGCAAACCACCTCGCAAGCAGCCCAATATTTCCCGTGGCTTCTAAGCGCCAGCTTACTTTGTGATCCTCCTTTTATAATTATTATTAAAGCAATTTATATTGCGCCTGATGTAAAACACTTCAAGGCGCTTAACAAAAAAACAAAAAAAAACAAAAAATTATATTTTTTCCGGATATTTTGATTAGTACATTTATTTCTCTTTCAGCGCAACGCATTGTGCTACACTTTCTAAAGCAGCGTTTGAATGGTTTGTTGCTTGAATGTGGTCATTTAACCCTTTAACGAAGGGGTTGAATATTCGCAATCATTTGGCGAGAACGTTTTAACATATTGACGACAGCCAATACTTCTAGGAACTTAAGCAATTGGGAGTATTAACCCTATTGCATGAAAAATTCCAAATTTAGCGATGAACGCAAGGCATTGCCTGAAATAACGTACATTGACATGGTTAACTACCTTGTTCTGTCTGCTAACCCAGTGTAAAGCACTCGGGAAATGCGCGCCTATAAAGGATTGGATGCACACAATCAGTTCACCTTTGGATGGGTCCGGGAGGTCAGAGTGGGCTATGTGAATGATGCTATTGCTGTTCTTACACAGTAAATTCACGGAACTGAAGTTCAGGTCCATCTTGGGTAGTGTATGGTAATGTTCTATCTTGTTCATCCAGTGAGCATTGTTTAGCCAGAAATTTATTAAGAAGATTACTTTTCTCTAAATTGTGTTAATACGGTATCGCCTTCTAGTAGGTCTGGGATGCCATTACAGTGTTGTTTACCTTGATAACCTTTGATTAAATTCCAGAATTTCTTTGAGTTTAAATTAGGGTTATTCAATTGGTTGTTTAAATTTTTAAAGTAGTCTTCTATGGTTGAACTGATATAGCCTTGTTGCAGTCTCGACAAGCTCTATGTCCCAGTCGCCATCATTGTTAGAGCGTTTGGCCTTCTTGAATTTACGTTGACGAGCGTTTATCTGATGCTTAACATAACATGTAATCCAACATCGGTCTCTGGCTTTAATAGTAATCCTTTTTACAGGAATAAACTCTTTACTGGTGGTTTCAAAACAGTTTAGCCAGATTTGAAGGCTCAGCTTTGGATCTTCGTTATTTAAAAATGTATTCCAGTGTTTACTAGCAAGCCCAGTGGAAAGCCTGTCCCAGTTTACATTTGAGACGTTTAGAATCTCCTTTATACCTGGGTTATTCAAACCAGAATTTAGTGTTAAATTTGCCCAGACCACGTTATGATCCCGTTCACAGGATGGTAGCGGAGTAGATGTGCCGCAAGCTTGGAGGTATTCAGGACTATCAGTTATAATTAAATCTAATAGTGATCTCCCTCGAGTTTGTTCATTAACCAACTGGGTCATGTTGTTCTCTTCCAAGAAATCGGGCAATCTTCTACCAAGTGCATTTTCATAATGCGAAAACCCCCAATTCAAAACATGAGCGTTAAAGTTACCAGTTATACTTCTAAAGGCTTGTACCCACGGGCGCGATTTATCGCCTACAAAACGTCGCTGCGATATTCCGCCGCGACAAGTCGTTGCGCGCCGAATTTCGTAACCTGTTCCGACTGAAGCGTATAATGGAACGTACTCATGTCAGGTTACGACATAATCTCTTGCTAATCGACTTCAAGGACTTGCGGAGTTCATTTTGGACACGTTGCACGTGCCGTCCGGGTTCATTTTGAAACATGTCTTCAACGGATTCGGATTCTGACTTCGACGATATCCTCGTCGTACGCATGTTATGCAAGAGAAAGAAGAAGAGAAGGCACAATTACTGGGTTCACGTCCTGTGGCAGGAGAGGCCAATTTATGGCGAATATCATCATCTCATCAGACAGTTGTTTGGATACGAAGATAAATTCTTCATGTACTTCAGGATGTACCCGCACGAATTCAACAACCTGCTAGCGATGTTGAGAGAAGAATTGACGAAAGACGTCACAACTATGCGCAGGCCTATTGGTCCTGAGGAGCGGTTAGCCATATGCCTGAGGTAAGAAGACAAAGCAAGTTTAATTTGGTTAAATTTCATGAATTTATTTACCATCTGTTTAGAAGGATGACCACGAGTTGTTCATCATTTGTTGGCCAAAGGTTTGTTGACAAGCTGAACCTACTGCAGCTGCACTCTGTTGCTGCCCAACCAAAGATTGGTTTGGTGCATTACATGAAGATGCATCTCTATTGCCTGATGAACTGGCTTTATACATTTGTTGCATTTCTGCTTGATGAACAAGGCCATGTATTTTGAATATTAGATCTGCCCTAACATATGGGGGAAACTTTCTTACTTTAGTTGTCATAGACTTCATGAAATCTGCTACATCGTCATCAGTATCGGTTGGAGGTTTCCTGCCCATTTTTTCGCTTTTTTTCTTTATGTAATTTAGAAAGACTGCATCCGTAGTGGCAATGACATCAGTGCTCTCAGTTTTCTTCCTTTTCTTCGCTGTGACGGCACTTGTCTTTGACGAACTGCTTGGCTCCATGGTGTCATCGTGATCCTCATCCACAGTCTGATCGTCATCCTCAGCAAGGCAGTCAGATACATCATTGGTCGTCTGCTTTTCATCATGGCCCTCTTCTTGAGTAGCCTGAAGATTACCCGATGACCTAGAAAGAACAACATATTCAATTTTAATATGCTTGTTCATATGGCAATTTATCTAGAGTCGAAATTTTGCAAATATCAAATCGTTCTTTACCTTCGATCCTCCAAAAACGGTTCCAGAAATCCCAGCATTTTTGCGTACTTGTATTCCTTTACTTTTTTTCTTCCTTGCCCACTCTTTGTACGAATATCGTTCTTGTATCTTCTCATGGCGTCCCTTATATTTTTCCACTTCGATTTTGCCAGAGGAACTGAAAAAAAAATGTTCTCATTTCAGGTTCTTAGCAACTGGTGATTCCTACAATACAATATCGATAAGTTTTCGTGTTGGGAAGACAACGGTCTCTAGAATCGTGAAGGAAACATGCGAAGCAATTTGGATGAAACTACAGCCAATGTACATGCCGAAACCGGACCGAAACCACTGAGAAAGAGGCATCGAAGGCTTCTATACAAAATGGCAATTTCCAAATTGTTTGGGTGCATTGGATGAAAAGCATATCCTCATTTTTGCACCAAAGAAATCTGGAAGTATGTATTTTAATTACAAGAAGACATTTTCCGTTGTCTTGCTTGCCCTGGTAGACCATGACTACTCCTTCTCGGTCATTGATGTCGGATCATACGGTTCCAATAGTGACGGGGGTATTTTCCGTAGGAGCGTCTTAGGCCAGGGTGTAGCCTCTGGCACCCTCCATATTCCAGAAGAAAAGCATCTACCAGATGCAGATCACAGAGGTTTGGTTCCATGTGTCATTGTAGCTGATGAGGCCTTCCCGTCACTACAAAACCTTCTTCGCCCTTTTCCGGGAAGAAATCTTCCCGTTGATCAGCGCATATTCAACTATAGGTTATCTAGGGCCAGACGTATTTCAGAAAATGCGTTTGGTATTCTTGTAAACCGATGGCGACTCTTTCACCGCAAAATTCCTCTTCAACCAGAAAATGTTGATGCGGTGGTGATGACAACGTGCGTTCTGCATAATATGCTGCAGAAAAGGGGCACAGCTGTCCCTCCACCACCACCACAACCAAAAGCCCAAACAGATCGTATTGATGATGGAATATTGCAGAACCTAGAGCAAGTCGGGCATAGGCAGAAGAAAGATGCCCTGGTTGTGAGAGAAACATTCAAGGACTATTTCATGTCAGATGCCGGTGCTGTTTCATGGCAACACCAAAGTTGCTTTGGTGAAGACTAAATAAAACTGTCTAGTATATCAGATAGAAGTAAGCCCTGCTGACTAGGACATTTGGAACATCTGTATCAGCAGATCCATAACAAAAGTGTATAATATGTCCTTCTCAAATTGCTGATGATAACAGACTGTATCAGCCAAATGTACATCAAATGTATTTACCTCCAATAGACAACTTATCAGCAACCTTTTTCCATGCGTCATCTTTTTTGTCAGGATCCTTGTATTCCTCCAATCCTTTGTTATATATCCTAGGGAACTTCTCAATCTCCAGGATCAATCGTTCCAAAAAATCGGGTTCAGACATGTCGAGTTGGTGATGACGGACCCAAAATGATGACCAAGTGAACAGTTGAGGACTATTTGTGGACACAAGCCCGCAAATCATTACGTAATTCTGTCTGTCAATAACCCAAAGGTAGTTACTTGAGTCAAAATGACCTAAACGGTCGCCGCGATTTGTCGCATAGATTGCCCTTTTTGCAATCTCAATTAGGTAGCGCGCAAGGCCAAGCACGAGAAAGCACGAGAAATCGCTTGGATTTTGTAGCATCGCTCAAGTGGGAACACATGTACTGAATTGACTAGGAACCATTCTTTGCGATTGTCGCTGCGACTTTCCGCGGCGGCAAAAGCAAGGAAAATCGCGTCCGTGGGTACAAGCCTTTACAGTTGGATGTGGATCATTGATACCATCAAGGCAGTTTTGGAAGTAGTCAATGTAATTAGTTGACCTGTCCGCATTTTCTGATATATCTCGGGCACAATAGTGAACAGAAAATATATTTTTTTTATCTTTCAAGCTAATTTGAATCCAAAGTGCCTCAAATTCATCATTGTACAGATAGTCCAAACATTTAGTGACAAGTTTATTTTTTACGCAGAGAGCGACACCGCCACCATTACTATTTCTATCTAAACGAATCACCTTATATCCATTAATTCTAATATAGTCATCTATGGAGTCATCTAACCAAGTTTCTGTTAGTGCTATTAATGAGTAGTTGTAGTATAGGTCTCGGCTAGGGCCTTTATATGATCCAATATTCTAGGGTCACTCAGCATACTGCGGCAGTTTATTGTACAGAAGGAGAGTGGACTTTTGTTGGAATTTTTGGTTGTGATCGACAGGACCTGGGTTCAATTCAATGTCACCTGCTATGATCAATATAAAATATACATAACAGAGAAGTGTCGGATTTGACAGAATTATACCTAGGACTAACTTAACAATTGTATTTTCTTCTGATTCAATTCCAAATTTCAATTTTCTTAACGAACGGCGAATGCCTTTAGCATTCTTTGGGACTCGTGTTTTGGCCAGCTAGTTGGAACTCATCATTGGCAATATATGTGTTTTGATACAACGTTGAAGGAATTTCTCGATCCCGGTGAAGTTCTACCTTGGCGGTTGCATCCCAACCACTCCTTTAAGTGCCATGGTGAGATTTTCAAAAGTTCGACACTCTGTATCTGATTGAGGCGTTTTACCAGACAATGTGAGAAACATGTTTATCATTACATCATAATTGTATCAATCTTCTGTATAACATCGGCTGAATGTTCTGTGGTCTTTGAGTGGCATAATTCCCAGGCCTTCCATTCCTTCAATGTCTCATTGCTTTTTCTGAGAAGAAATATGAGTTTCATGTACATATACATGTAAAACATCACAGTAAACTAAATAATATTTTGTTCGCACAGATGTTCAATATTTTTGAAAGACCAATTCATTTTTTGTCTTTATTCCTTCGATACTAATCGATATGTGCTACTATTAAACGGCTTCAATTTTTGTCGAATGTGTACGTCTATATGCGTATAGTATGTTGCATATCACACTAATTGGTATAGAACCTCGCGTAGACCTGTCGAGCTAAGCTTGTGTATTTAATATATCGCAGGTGTGGGCTAAGGAATCCTGGACATTTTAAGGTTGATGGCTCTATTGATAAAGTATTTGTTTACGGTAATCGGCGCAGACAATGTAAGTAAATTGAGTCTACCAGTGTTGTATTTTCTACAATCCATAAGATATCCCAGTCGATGAGAAGTAAGTATTGATTGTTGACCAATTGAGAAGGAAATACGTCTGAGGTGTTTTTTTCTTTCAACTGGAACACATTGGCGCTTCAGCTCTCTTCGATGTGTTGCGATTTTCACGCATAAGTTGGTGGTAGTTTTTTTGGGTTTAAGCAAAGGATATTTGTTTGGTATGATCAAGAACGAACCTTGTAGTGACGGCGAAGAGTCAACATTGGTGACAATTTTATACATTCTGGTCGAAAGGCAAGAACACTTTGTAATTCAAGTGTAATATTCGATTGTTTTTTGTCCTGTTCTTGATAAAGTTCGAAACATATATATTACCCTGGCGAATCAGCGTCCGAACGGCCACTCTCTTTCCCCACGGGATATCGATCTAATTTGTAGAGAAAAAGAATCAAGTTTTAACAGAGTTTAAAAAGGGTAATTTAAATGGTGCCGAAAGGATTTAATGCACTTTTGTTCTAATAGTCCTCGATCTTCTTCATGTTGTCATAATAATTCGACCAGGAAAAATTGAGATGTATCTGAGAACTTGCGAATTAGTTGTTTGCATTTTCTTGAACTGTTTCGACACATGTTCAGAGGATGCCTTTAATTGTAGTTACCAGGCAGAAAATACTTGCACGTTCATACAACACTTGTATCACATGCCAAGACGATATCGAGGTTTTGATACAATTAAATTGATACAAATAAATCAATCTGATAAAAATTGCGACATTTCAGACTTGGCAAAACAATTGATTCGATTGTTTTGTTGTGGTAACGTCATCGCGTCATTTACGTCCTTGCGACGCAAGACGCACTTTGGGTGTTGGATTTACGGGAACAGGCAGTTGCCCCCCCCCCCCCCCCCCCTGTTCGCAGCGCTCAAAAAGCGTTTTTCTCTGCGTTGCGCTGCTACTGTCACCTATCGGTAAAAATTTGGTACTAACTCGCGCCATATTTGTGGCAGAGACTAAAACCTCTGTAGCATGCACGACTGTTCGGGGAGAGCGATTGATCAAAAATGGCGAAATTGTCAGTTATTGAAAGAAAAAATTGGTGTTTATTTCATCAAATTCCGAGCAAAATCAACCGAGTTTGATCAATTTTTCGAAAGATGATATTTTCGCAATCTTCGCTGAACATACCTCACTCAAAGATATTTTCCCACTTTGCGACGATATTTGGTAATTGATTTTTTGCGAAGTGGTTGACCAATCCTAAATGAATTCATATCTTTTAAAACATTTGAGCACCCGGTTTCCTAAATATTTCTTTTTTGGCACTTAATTTGGTGATTTTTCGAAGAAATCTCATTAATATTTATGATGTTTTGGATCACGTGATGTTAATCAAGCCGTTTTTCGCGCAATTGCGCGCACGACGCAATATTGTAAAAATATTTTAATGCACAGCGTGTCTCAAAAAAATTGTGGTTAAAAGTGAGAATGGCATGATAGTAGCCTGTTTGAGTTCCGTTGATGAATATGCTTAGTCTGACTATAATTTCTACAACTTGTGGCCAAATGACCAGATGATTTTGAGCCTTTTGATAAAGCTTCCGGTAGAATAGTCATCAGACATGTCAGAGTGACAGTGACTGAGTGAGTGTTATGTTATGTTAAGAGACTGGAGGTATGTCATGTGTTCCACCATATCGTCATTGATATTGACCAGGAATACTATCGATGTGTGTGGATGTGCTCAAACAGTAAAGCATGAGCCATGATGCTTCACTTCCGAAAAGATCCAGGTGACTGAGATGTCTACTACTACTGTTGGGCAATCCGGCTGATTCTTTAGAAATTTCTCTGTATATCCTCTGTGAAAATAAACTTTCTCATAATGATATATCTCTTGTTTGTTTGGTAATTTTAGTTGCCTATGTTTAGGTACTTTTTTGCCAGATTTGCCTGTAAAAGGCTGCCATAGTTCTGGAAAAGAAATCATATACATGTACACATTACAATGTGGATCTTCACGGTCCAAAACACCAGGGCCTACTACGTGACATGGCTCAATAATAGGCATTGTCTGGTAATTTTGGACGACCTTTGGATGGATAGTTTATTTTCCCTGACCCTGGCCTGGGTCTGAACGGGCTTCCAAGCCATCAATGATGCTTATAAAGCCGGGAATAGCCTCATCAGTACCCCCACACGAGTTATTTTGTGCCACACATCGCGCACAGAACTTGCCATCATCTCATTTTTAGAGTTGCTGTATCAGTAAAAGATAATACCAAAAAGCTGATAAAGTATGTAATTTGAGCAGCATGACCAATGCCAGTGTTAAAGCTGTAAACTTAACCTATTACAGGACATCTTCTTGCAAGATTGTGATTGGTTTGACTTGAAGTTTGTCATCAATTTGTCTGTTGTAATTGTACATCCATGATGTTGTCATTCAGGAAAAATCTGCTTTATCTTTCAGCTAATACTTTCACTTCTCAAGTCAATCGGGTTTGATGAACATGTCAAGCTGTTGAGTGGTGTAAACAATCATTAGCAAATAACGTCACGAATAAAAATAAGTTTGATTCCTTCCACTTGAAAAGTTCAACAGCACCACTTGCAAAAATTTGAATTTGGCATTGTGTTTTACACCCTTCAACAATTGACTGTCTGTTTGTTATTGGTGTTCTTGTTTCAATGTTAGCGTTTCACTGTTAAAGAGTTTCAAGATGCAGAAGAGAGGATTAGTTATCTTTAATGTTAAGTTTCTTCTTTGCATCATTTTGTCATTAAATTTGGGCAATGGTGGTCTCATGAAAGGAGGGATGGGACAGCAGGATGGGCTATTGGACAAGTTTTCATAATCAGTATCCTAGAACACGTTTGTAGCGATGGTGGCGATCCTAGTGTTCGGGCCTCTTCGGCTCAACTTCGGGTGTGGTCGGAACCTAAATCCGGCTGCAACATTTTCTGACAAAAATCAGAGGCAATTTAAACGTATTTTCCAGCCGTGCGACGGATATAATCATTTTTACTATCGTTTTATTCAGTCAAAAATACATATAACAATAAATATCAGTCATTACATCCGAGCACGCGTGATGTTTTTGATGAGTTACGTGCATTTATTCAACAAAATTACGTGAAAAAATTTCACATTTTCAGGCGACGACCGCTGTTCAAAGTCACGTAAACAGCAAATCTCAGGACTTTTTACACTTTTTTCTTAATGAAACTACTAATTAATGTTTCATCTAGAATAATATTTCAGTTTACATGTCATTCAGAAAGATTTTGGCAAGTTAAGGATCGATTTTCGACTTCTTATTTTTCACGCCTAAATGTACGCGATAATGAGCTCGTAATTATATGCAGTGACGTCATAGCGCAGAGAGAATTACGCGGAAATGGGGGCGCGGCCAACTGACTGGGAATGAAATTTGCGATGACTCGAGCTACAAATCCCTCATAAATCGTAGTGGTGGTATGTGATAAACAGAAAACGACAACCATTCATGTGATATTTCTGCTAGGAAAAACACACTCGTTTGGTTTTCTTATTGTATATAACTCATTTTCACAATTTTTCGGATGAATTAACACACACCAAATTCATTGGCATGTCACACGGCAAGTGACGAGACCTCCTTTGTTAACGGTGCTTGACGCGAAATGCGATGATACTGAATAATAGGACGGGTCATTTAACCACACTTTATTGGGCTGAGTATCGATAGAAGCTGGTTGTTTATTTGTATTTTCACAGTTTTGATAAGTCTTAAGTGTCGCTGTTTGGGTGTGGGGTGGACCCAATGCAGAAAGTGAGCAAAGCGACACCTAAAGTCTCGTTAGGGAGTTTTTCCCAAATGAACGCGATGATGACGTGCCCATTAACAGGACGTAACATATATTTTAAAATGCATTTCCAAAGTGAATGCATGAGGACAACCCATTTGTGCTGTATATCACTGGAAACGCCCGATTCCCCTAATTCTGCAGGATGTTACATCGGGCATTTTATTTCTTTAAATAAATCATAAGCGTCGCATTTGCTCCTAGATCTGTTCACCATCCCAAAGGGCAATATTGCCAATTGGGCCGGACAATCACGAAAAAACCCAAATATTATACATTTCTTCCTGAATAATTCTTACAGTGACCATTCTCCCATGAAAGACAGTTGCTTACGCTACACAAATATCAAAAACAAATCGAGGGTCAACCATTGAACTTTTGAGATATGTTGAATTGTGCACAAATCAGCGAAAAACGCACCAACTGGCACTGGACGGCATTTCAACACGGGGCCGACGCACATCCCAAGTTCAGTGTACACATACGTCGGCAACAACAGTATAAATGCGTAGTTTCTTGTTAGCCGCCTATTAAGTAGCGCTCTAGGTTTCAGAAATTCCAAAAAAACCTTGTCTTTGCCAAAAACAACTGCTGAATCAACACTGACATACTGTAAGGACCGAGAAATCAATGATTTTAGGAACTACGGTGAGGGGGGAGGGGGGCCGCGCATGAATAAAAAAAACTCCCTAATGAAACCTTAAGGTAAGGTCGACATTACCCTAACAGCCTTTTTTAACATATGATAAAACTGCAGCCTCCTACAAGTCTCCTGATACCCGACAACACTGGTTTCCTCAAAAGGAAAGGCTGGAACGACCATCTAGAAATATCATATGCACTATGACAATCTGCTCAAATTGTGTCAAACTAATATTATCCCATACGTCGAAATATATAGAACGCCTCAATTGTGCAAAATAATCACGTTCAGCGTCAATCACATACTGCAAAACATGCATATTCTTATCCGGAAAGAATCAAGCTATTCATATAATCAACATATATCATATAGAAGCATATTTGTTTAGTCCTTGGGCAAGGCAATTCATGCCTTGTGCCACCGCAGTGTTCACATTTGGCGGAAACTGCACTTAAAAAAGGTACCCCTTTAAGCGCAACTGGTCTTTTTGCATTCGCGCTGCAAGCAAAACTGACCTTGGGAATGCCGAACAGATAGTATTTTCAGGTAGTCAAGGCATTTATTTGTAATATGTGCAAAAACTCGGACTGGATTCTCGAAGAGGACACCTCCGTTGTCATGGGATACCAAATTTGATGAAAAGGGCCGAGTTTCACCTCGGGCATACTGAAAATGCGTTGAAGAAAACGATGACGCACTGTTGTTTCAAACGGCGTTCTGTTCACCAATATTGCGCATTTCATATAGATTTCTGTTGGAAAGTATTCAAATTATTCATAGCTACGTGGTTAAGTTGAAATTAATAGTTTCTAAGCTCATGAAAATGTCGTCATTACGTCTAAAGCTAAAGAGGCAACTCAGAGCATACCCTCCCTGATCAGAAAAAAACTGTTGAATAATTTTATTTTTTGATATCGGGTAGGTTCTTCTGAACGACAGCCACGATGAAAATCGTTAGTCATTGCACACAAGGTGTTCATTGCTATTACATGTTCCGCAGCAGACTCTTTTCTCCAAGTGACTTGGCTCTCTTTCTGATATTCATATTGGATTTTATTTTATTTTTTTTACAGGAAGTTAAATTGTCCACCACCGCATATTTCTTCAATATGCGAATGTTAATGTTAACTTTTTTGACATGCTACATTCAGCATTCATTTACAGTGCTAAGAGAAGAGGAAAGCATTGGTAAACTTAAGAGAAAACATGGCACATTAGCATGAATTGATATTTTTGTATTCTGATATCATGATGATAAGCAATAAATTTTTAAAAAATGTATCCCTGCGTGACGCCGTCACCCAGTAAAATTACGCAATACCTTTAGTCGGCTTCATAGCGAAAACTACTGGGCAAATTTATGGCTTTTCCTAAATCAAATATTGGGACCAGAACAAATTTCCGAGTTAGGAAATTGCAAGTCAATCGAAAAAAAAACTCTTCATCGCAGCCCTTTGACGATTTTTTGGGGTTTCGGTTTAGTATAAGAGATATTTGTTAATGAATGTAAGCACATTCTGTTGTATACATGAATAAAAAAACCTGAAGACTTCATCAAAGTTCATCCCGAAATAAGCAGTACAGAGGAGAAAATGCAAAAATCTATGTAAACGTGAAGAAGCACTGAAATCCGCCAGGAATACTTTCCTAACTGTAAAATAATTGCTACACAATTTACGCCTTTCTCAAAGGGTTAATCTACAATCTCTTAATTACAGCTCATTGTCCAAAACGTAAAATCAAATTTAGATGCATATCAGTCGCTTTTATAGTTGGCCACGACGACGAAAGGCTGCACTCTTTACCGCTGATACATTGCTTGAAATCATGCCGTTATAATAAATATAACTTTCAATGCCTTTCTTTCGACTTTTGTTGTAAAAAAAGAAACACAGAAGGACGTGATCTGTACCAATCATTGATCAAATCATCTGAATCTTTCGGAATGCAATGTGATTTCAGCCGAGTCAGTCGCCATACCCTTACAGATAAGAATTCGTTTCAATCATGCATCGATACAGATCAGGCTAATTATATGCACTTCGAGAAATTCTGCGATGGTATGTGTTTCATTACTTATACTCTAAACTCACCGATCTAAGAATTTTTTTCTCGATATGCAAGCTAAGCCTCCTTAGATATTGTACGCCATGTCGCTGGTTGCCACTCAACATTGTTCAATCGGAATGGACAAAAGGGTGGGCAACAGCATTGTGGTACTTCCACTATAGGAAACTGCGGTGTGTGTCTGGTGTGTGTCCGAGTTCATTCTGATTCCATTACATGATCTCCGGGTTAAATTGGCCCGGAGCTAATAACACCGGGTTTATTATACCCGGCGATCATCGGTGGGTTTCGGTGGGTTCCGGATCGGCACTGGAGTTTTCTGTAGTGGAATACCAATGATACCGAAGATAATAGTTATTTAGGATCGGCGATAGGTTACACGCCGATCACTGAATACAAGTGCGCACGGCGTATGCTCGGAAGTAGCCTACCAAAACAACACGCGGGTCATTCATTTAACTTTTATACTCATTTTATTTCTCGTGTTTTGTCGGATTTTGATGAAAATGGAGATGAACCATTGTGCAGAAGAGGAGATTCTCCCTTTCCTAACAATCTGGGAGCGCGAGGATATACAGGCCCAACTGGAGGGCACTAGTAAAGACGGGAAAGTCTATAGAAAGATGGCACAGGAACTGACAGCACTTTGCCATGACAGGACCAAAGAACAGGTTACATCGAGAATAAAACGATTTAGAAAGTGCCGATAGGTCTGTCTCATAACAGAACGTAAGGGACGGACGGGAACCAAAATCAACGTCCATGGACGCGTAGTAGGATTAATCTAATAGGCCTTCACATGTCACGTGGAGTACGTTTGCGTTCCAAGTGCTGAATGGAGGCCGGCCATATAACAATGATCTTTGCACTGAATAATTGCATTCAATGGCAATAGACCGCCCATATGGGAAGGTTCATGCAATTTTCCTTTATTATGCGTCTAGCCTTATCCCTGTGGTGACATGATTAGACACGCATTGAAAATGGTCAATAAAATATCATTCCTTTGTCCGAAATTGAATTGATTATTGATAACATTTAATTGCCATGGTTTGTGTTGGCCAGCAGTCGCTTGGCCTCACGCTACTTTCACCATGGAGAGAATTAGGATGTTTTTGTTCGCTGCTCCGCCGCCCATACCACCGCCACCAGTTTTGCTTACACCAGCATTTCATAATTTAGAAGTGCGTCCGCCTCCGTTGCCTCCAAGACTTGATGAAGTTCTCACCAATCAACCAAATGGTCCATACGGTGGTAACGACGTCTTTACCAGGATAAGAAACCACCAGATGGACTTTTGGTGTCTATCAGGTGAGACAGTGGCCTCTTTCCAGCACCTCGTAGAGGACATTACGCTCCTTCTGGAAAACAGGCCAGGACGGTACCGAGATCATTTGCTGTCGGTGGAGAACCGTTTACTACTTTTTTTCTATTGGATCAAGAAATATCCAGACATTGTTGCGATGAGTGCAATGTTTGATATCAGCAAGCAATCTGTTTGCAGGGAACTTTATTTTATGACAGATGTTTTGTGGACTTATTTTCACGACGGTATAACATGGCCGACCGATGAAGAGTGGGAACAACTGCGGGGCAACTGGGATACTATTCCAGATGCTGTTGGGGCGATAGATGGAACGATACACGCAATCGAGATCCCAAAGACTGAGGATCCCCACCTTATCATAGTCATAACTTGTTACTGTTACTCAGCCACAGTCCAACAATGAACCGCTTTCTTTTGCATAGTAACTACTTAGATAAAAAAGACACTCAATTTGGTTAATACGAGCCAACCAGGCTTTTATCAATAATTGACGGCTTGTCTATAACAAGGCCTATTCGGTAAAATCGGTAACATCGATTTCCCTTCATTGTCAGTTAACCAACGCACGTTGTCAAAAAGCTATTGTATGTATAGGTGGGCGTTCCTAATGTGCTTTGGTGACCACCAATCAAAAGAAGGACCTTACATATGTATTCATCACAGCAGCGCAGCCCTGGTGGTAATGCTCGTGTAACCAATAGCATCAAAGTTAACAAGCATGGTACGTTGAATTAGGTACTTCTTAGGTTCCCGTCTGTCCCTAACGTTCTATCATGAGACAGACCTAGTAGCACGTCTGTAACGGAGTGCAAATTTCGGTATCGCCATCGGTCGCCGAGCTTATTAACCTTACATGTACGCCTGTAGTGGAACACGAACCAAGCAATATCCGGGTTTATTTATATCCGGAGAGCCTCCAGATCTATTAACACCGGGTTTAAAGCCTGCAGTGGAAGTAAGACTATGCATTTCGCCTTTCCATCAGGTCAGAATAAGCTCATTAGGTTGCCACTTTATTTTCAAATGTTTCTGTTATTGAAGATCCGTCGTCAAATATACGTAGGCTAATAATAGTCAGGAGAATTGATCGACCACACCATAACCGTTGATAGAAATAAAAGTGGCTAGGTTACAAGTAATCTGTTCATTTCGAATGCCACCCACATTCCATCAACGTATCACCACTGAACAGCGAAGCGTTTTAGCCAATCAGTATGACCTTGACCTGTTCTATCCATATCATACTGGGGATGGTCATACCTCAAATCAATGGACCGGTCTTAGATCGGCGAGTCTGGAGCATTTGTGACCCGTTCCAGCAAAACCGGTCGCAGGTTGCGCTGAGCTTGGCAGGTTGAGACGGGCTGTTTGTTCATTTCACTGTTGTCTGCCTTTTGTGAAATCTGACCACATCAGTTTCTTCTATTATCTTCTGTTGTCATCTATGCTCATCTTATGTGCGACATGCGACTGGTTCTGCTAGAACGGGTCACATTTGCATGAATCTTCAAAAGACACAAAGATAACAAACGCTTGTAAGGAATGACTGTTTACATTATAGAAAATCGAATAATCGTCGTTCATTAAGTTGCTTTGGTGAAGCAATGATTGCTTCATTCAGAACAAAGATTGCAGCTGTACACGACAACATGATTTTTCCCTTCAGAATAGGTTCATTATCACATCCAACCATTATTCACTTTCTAGAGCCAGCAGACCACTTCGCCGTTACTCATTCGATTAAAAAATCCGACATTCGGTGTCTGAAATTGATTCGACGTCCACTACGTGACCTTGGTTATTCTGTTCTTGACCTTCAATTTGGAGCCACAAATTTCAGGGAATGTGTTAGGTTCTGTAATATCACCTACAATAAAAACTGCACCTATGTAACATTCTTGAAATCAAACAAACTATGCAAAATATATTACCAGAATAATAAGACGTCGAAATGCAAGGACTGATGGCAGTAAACTCAACGAGAGATCACTGGACTCTGGAAAAGCCACGCATCGGAAAAACCACGCAAATTTTAGCGACTACGCAAAATTATCGCAACTTAAACGCAAATTTTGCGTGGTATTTACAAAAGCCTCGCAAAATTTTAAACACGCAATCCACCTCGCAAGCAGCCCAATATTTCCCGTGGCTTCTAAGCGCCAGCTTACTTTGTGATCCTCCTTTTATTATTATTATTATTAAAACAATTTATATTGTGCCTTATGTAAAGTACTTCAAGGCGCTTAACAAAAGAGAAAAAAAAAAGAAAAATTATTTCCTTTCCGGATATTTTGATTAGTACATTTATTTCTCTGTCAGCGCAATGCATTGTGCTACACTTGCTAAAGCAGGGTTTGGATGGTTTATTGCTTGAATGTGGTCATTTAACCCTTTAACGAAGGGGTTGAATCTTCGCAATCATTTGGCGAGAACGTTTTAACATATTGACGACAGCCAATACTTCTAGGAACTTAAGCAATTGGGAGTATTAACCGCTAGAATATATGTATTGTGGTGGTAGGAATCTAGGTATTTCTAAGCTATTTTGACCAAAGCCCTTACAGGGCTTTTGCCCCAAATTAGCCTACAACCCCAAAGAACCAATCCACCACAATACATATATTCTATCATTCTTCAGTGAAGCGTTGCAATGAAATGGTTCATTCATGAGATTCCCAGTGAAGCGTTGCAATGAAATGGTCAGTGAAATGGTAAGGGAATACTAGAGTTCAATGGGTTAATGTAATCATGACTTACTGTATTCCAACAGAAAGTACACGTCAATAGCTTTCCAAGGAAATATCCGTTAAAAAATAGCAGAGAAATTGACCCTATTCCCATGCATGTGCCATACTGAATGAGATATCAGCTGTGATGCGCATAATCAATAGGCGCTCTTATTACCTTAAACAGATGTTACTTTTAAATAGGCATAAATATTATTGATCTAAATAGAAAGTTCAATAGCCTAGTGGGATAACATATGCTTACCACGCAGAATACCCGGGTTCGAGTCTGGTCTATGTCAAGCTTGTTTAGTTAGATGTTACAATGAGAGATGTCGCAATCGGTTCTGGTCAACTAGATGGTAGTTTGTGTTTGTACATAGCAACCATCCTTCTCTCAGGGATCGTTGTTAAGGACCAAAATGCGCATGACTGAATTGCTAATGAGAGCCGATCAATATTACAATAAAGAATAGATTATCAATTACCATATGTGGCATAAAGCCACGCTCCATGAATTTTAGAGGCCTTAATTTTGCCTGGAAAATGTAACATAATTTTACTAGTAAATAAATAGAAATGGCAACAGGATATTTATTAAATACCGAAAGGGCACATAAGATTCCACTTGGTTTAAAAGCTGAGAGGCAGCATCATATCATTACTCATAACCCATCATCTGCTAACCCCAAAGAAACACTGTATGTTAGAATACCGGCATTGCGAGAGAATACATTCTTTGTACCTAAATCTCTTTATCTGTCTGCTGATGTAACCATTTCTGGTAATTCTAAAAATAGTGTTGTAAATAATCTTGGTAGAAACCTAATCTCAAAGATGGTGGTTAAGTGGGGAACAGAGCAGATATTTGACCTTGACGAATACAGTCATTATTCTACATTTAAAGATCTGTGGTTTACAGAAGAAGAAAGAAATGATAGAGTTTTTCAGGGTATTCAGTCAAAAAATCTTAGAGAATTAAGATCAGGAGTCGCTGAAGCTGATGTCACTGGAGAAACAGCTAATGAAAAGACTTTAAAGAAAGTGTTTGACAAGAAGTACAAAATACCATTAGATTTTGAACTATTCCATCATCATGCTCCATTTTACAAGTTTCCAATTCAAGAAGATGTTATCATTGAAATAACTTTAGCACCAAAGGAGGAAATCATAGTCACCACAACCACAGCTAGCATGGGCTACAAACTAGAGAATATTTGTTTTGAATATGATACCGTAGCCAACAAAATGATTGCTAGTCAATTGAGTAACAAGTACAACTCTGGATTCTCAATATTTTATGATTGGGTAGACCATTTTAAGACAGTCAATGTTACTGCTAATGAAACACTAATTAATGAGAACATCAACTTTCCAAGAATGTCTATTAAAGGATTATTATTACTATTTGTGTCTGACTATGTAGATGGAGCTAGAGATTCAGAGAAGTTTGAAAACCCTAACATAAGTAAAGTGCAGATCACAATAGAGGGTGTTGCCAATCAGGTGTTCCCAGAAGGAATGAGAATGATGGATCAATGGGAGGAGATCAAGAAACATTTTATGTCTGAAGATTTGAAGAAAACTCATGACTGTAACATGACCATGGAAAAATACTATGGTGATTCTAATCACTATGGTTTATGGTTGGACCTGAGAACTTCTGAGGATAATCGTCTTCACGGATCAGGAAAGAAGCTCCAGAACACAAAAGATGGTATTCAATTATCTATTACAAAGAAATCTGGAAAGGGACCATACAAAATGCACATATTCGTGGTTTCTGACGCCCAGGTAAACATTCAGAATTCTCAGATTGCTTCACTCCAGCACTGAGGTGCTGCAAGAACAAAGTTCGTACAACACTAAATTAAATACTGAATACTAGATAAATGAGTTTTACTAGTGATTTTCTAAGTAATTAAATGGATACACCAGGAAAGAAAGATATCATAAATACACTGTATCAAAGTTTACTGTTGGCATTAACAACAATTGGTTACTCTATGTTACTGAAAAGGTTCTTGAGAATCAATATTGGTCCCCCCAGTCAGGCCAACCTAGAGGAAATTCTTAAACTGGGAGGAACTGTAGCTATTAGTAATGGAACATTAGAGTACCTTTACGATCAAGGAATCCTACCCAGAAATATTATGAAGTAAGAATAATTTACTTATTTGATAAAAGGTAAATTTGAAAACGAAAATTTGCTTAAGTAAATGGTTACTGTAATGAACATAGATTCAAGTGACTATCCAGATCAGAGTTCAAGTGATTTAACAGTCAATCTCAAGACTGAAATTCAGGATGCATGTAGCATCACTTTAACTTTTGCAGTAATACCTTGTACATTCTACAACATAAGTGCAGCCAGGGAGAATAACCGAATCAAAGTTAAGGGGTTTGATGTGGCAGAGATTACGCTACCAGATGGTCTCTATGACCTACAGAGCTTTTCAAAAGTATTTGCGGATAAGTTGAAAGAAAATAGTATGAGTAGAGGTGCTGTCAGATTTGACCTTGAAGAACCAACAGGTAAGGCCATCTTACACTTCCTAAAGAGAAAAAATGAGGCGCATTATCAGATCTATTTTCTTGGTAAAAGTAATGAATTATTTGGCATGAAATCAGAATGGCCTTATCCTTTAGACAATAAAAGTAAGGATGATGTTGTAAGCGAGAAACCCATCAATTTTAGACCAATTAACCATTTTGTTTTTCACTGTGACATAATCGAATCTAATAGTGTATTAAGTAATGGTGAAGCATCTGATGTGCTAACCACAAGACCAATAAAGGAAGCTAATTTTGGGGATTTAATAGCATACACATTTGAGAAACCAATAGCAATTCCCTGTAAACCAAGATTCAATAAGCTGAATATTCGCTTAACTGATGAAAAAGGTGACATCATCGATCTTAATGGTCATAATGTACAGTACCAATTGGTATTAACACATCATTAAATTCACTGGAATTAACATTTTCACTGGAATTAAATGGCTGGCATTGGCATGTTATTTGGATCTGCAATAATCAATGGATTAGCATTCACTGGATCCGGTTACCTTTTTAAAAAACTAGACAAGAATGGCTATGAGACTGAAGTGAAAAGACATGATTTGGCTCAGGAGCAATTACAAAAAGCTTCAACCGAATGGGAGGAGCATAGGAAAAGTACCATTGACTTCGTTAATCTTGAATTAAAGAGAGAAAGAGACGCTTCTATTGATTTTAACAATACTGATTCAGCACTTACTGTTTACAATCATTTACATCCAGAAAGAACTATTGTACTACCTCAGCGACCACAATTAAGTGATTACTACCAACCTAGTGATGAAATGAAGAAATACGAGTACCTATGGATTATCCTAGGACTTAGTGGTTTAGGGTTAATAATTTATTATTTTACTAGGGTTAGAAAGACTAAGACCACTGATCGGACACAGTCCTGATGATCGGACACAGTCCTGATGATCGGACACAGTCCTGATGATCGGACACAGTCCTGAGAGCATAGCTCAATCAGAAGCGGGACTAAGATTTTTGATGTGAAAGAGTAAATCCAAATGGATGTTGTAGTCTAATGATCAGTTTTGATCCTTTTTTCATCTTAAGTTCTTCTATGTAGTACTGTCTTTTCTCCTTAGGAATAACACTGTTTTCTTCTAAGGCATCTTTCATGGCTGATTCATCCTTATTAAAAAATAATACTAAAATTCTTATGTTCTCTCTGTAGTCCTTAACAAATGAATTGTACTTCTGAACTAGTAACCAAACAGTGAGATTGTAGTGCCTGCCGGAAAAGGCAAGATTACATAACTCGGACACCTTCTTTTTTGTGTCTCTCAAATTAGCACAGTCATCAATGAGGAATAATGTGTTAGAACCAGCAAAGGTCAGAGTAGCAAACTGAAGCACAAGGTCCAAATTACTGGCCACAGCTTCGGGATTAACTATGTAGACGTTCTTGTCTTGGTAAATCCATTTCCTTTCATATGTCTTATTGTTGAAATATGTTGGACAGAAAATGACTATGTTCTGGAACTTGTGCCGATACTCCTTTTCTAAGAGGTCAAGGGCAAAATATGTCTTACCACAATTGGTAACACCAGAAATTAACATATTGTGTGGCTCGTAAATAAATACTTCACTCATTTAAATGAATGTAAAGGATGACACACAGCAGTATCTAAGGGATTTGTACTACAACCCTGAGAGTCCCGTGGCTTACAGTTCTTTGAGTAAAATCTGGAAACAGGTCAAGGAAGATATGACTTCGTCACGAGAGCAGAGCACAACTTCGTTGTTAGGGACAAAAGTCCCGCTCAGGAAAACTTATTAAACAAAAAGAAGTGAAAGAATTTCTAGAAACACTACCAACTCATCAACTACACAAACCGGCCATTAAGAAATTCACCTTCAGGAAGACAATGGTATCGTACATCGATCAACAGTGGCAAGCAGATCTGGTTGACATGCAAAAATTTGAGAAACAGAATAAGGGTTTCAGATTCATTTTAACAGTCATAGATCTATTTAGTCGTTTTTCTTGGGCTCTAGCAGTTAAGAGTAAGAGGGGAGAAGAAATCAGAGATGCATTTAAAGTGATATTTGAGGAAGCAAAACCAATGAAAATCCAGTTTGATGACGGTAAAGAATTTTACAACAAACACTTCAAGGAACTCTTAATAGAAAATGACATAGAATGGTTCTCCACAAAATCTGATAAGAAGGCAGCAGTAGTAGAGAGATTCAATAGAACCCTTAAAGAAAAAATGTGGCGTTATTTCACCGCTAAGGAGACTGACAAGTGGATTGACGTTCTGGATGACCTGGTCAGCGGCTACAATAACACATTTCACTCATCAATAGGTATGAAACCTGTAGACGCCAGAAAGATGGAAAACGAAGGAACAGTGTGGTACAATCTTTACGGTCTTCACCTCAAAGAGACATTTGGTGATCCAAAGTACAAAGTAGGTGACAGTGTAAGAATTTCAAAGTACAAGTCCATTTTCGGTAAAGGTTACATGCCCAACTACACTGAGGAGGTGTTCCAAATCAAACATATCATCTTTACTCACCCTATCATCTACCAGCTTGAGGATTACCACAAAGAAGAAATTCAAGGATATTTCTATGAAGAGGAATTGAGCTATGTTCCTAATCCTGACCAGCTAGAGTACAAGATCGAGAAAATCCTAAGGTACAAGACCAGTAAAGGCAAGAAATACGGATTAGTGAAGTGGAAGGGTTACAGTGATAAGTTCAATGAATGGTTACCAGTTTCTGATATCAAATCATTGAAATGAAATAAAGTCTCTAAAGTGACTTAAGTCACAAGAACAAGTTCGAAAAACGTAATTTAAAAAAAAAATGTCCTACTAAATAAAGAAAGAAATGGATGGAGCAATATTTGATAATCAAAATGGTATGATGAATCAAAATGGTATGATGAATCAGAATAATATGATGAATTATGATAATATGATGAATCAGAATATTCAGAAGTTTTTGTATTATTTGCATCAAAATAATATGTTAAATCAAAATATGATAAATCAGATTATGTTAAATCAAAATATGATAAATCAGTTTATCTTAAATCAAAACATGGAAAATCAAAATATGGAAAATCAAAATATGATAAATCAGAATAATATGATGAATCAAAACATGGAAAATCAACCTACAATTTATTGTGTTAAGTGCTGTGAAAAGAAACTTGAAAGTGAATTTGGAAAGAACAGGCGTAATAAACTACTTGATTACTGTAAAGAATGTGGTTCAAGTAAAACCAAGAAATGTGGTAAATGTGGAGAAGTTAAATTACTAAGTGATGGTGAATTTGGTAAAGACGGAAATAGAGGTAATTGCAGATCATGTTTTAATTCATATTACAAAAAGGATTACCTTGACCAAAATGGTAATAGAGACAGACACAAAATTAGAGTTGGTCTAAACCGCATTTCTAAGGGAGAGTGTAATCGAGCTATGCTCTCAGGACGAAGTCCGACCGGTAATTCATCATTCAATCTAGGATGTACAGACAATTTCTTCTCACAGTGGTTAGAGTACCAGAGGAGTCTATCTCCAATAGGACAAAGTCCCGAGAACAGAGTTCGAATAGTAGAAGAAGAGTTGGATCATGTCTTACCAATCAAGGAATTCAAAGATAAACCTGAACTGTGCTTTGCTTGGTTTAACATTAGACCAATGTCTAAAACACAAAACAGACAGAAGAGTGCTAAAGTAGACTACACACTATTTAAGGATCAATTGGATAGGTCAATGGATTTCATGGTAAAAATGAGAAGTGAAAACTGGTTTGTCTTTCGAGACCAGGATGTAATACCAAATTGGAAAATAGTGATATCACAGCATTTCGGGGATTATCTTCGTGATGAAAATATGATTCTGCTTGATAGATTATCGAATTTAAATAATAACATGAGAATGAACCAGAACATTAACATATGTAGTCAGACAGAAATCATAAACGAGATGATTAAGTTGAATAATAGACTTGAAAGAAATTTACTCTTTGCAGTGAATTGATTTTATTTTACTTAATTAAATGAATAGAACTTGGGGTTACACAAAACGACCACGTAATTGGAAAGAAAGATTAGAACGATTTCATAGAGAATTAGAGGCAGAAGTAGAGTCAAAGTTGGAGCCTGGTCCCGAAAAACCTTTAAAACCTGCTGTGCCTGTTGGGTCAGAAAAACCTTTAAAATTTAATGTACTTCAAAAACATGTAGTGTCTGTAGGATCAACACTAAACACTAGAAATGACAGAACAACTGATTCTAGTTATTCCCACTAATTAAATGGATGGAGACAATAAGGTTTATCCAGATTTAAGTAATTTAAACTCTGAAAGTCATTTGAACTATGAAAGGTCTGAAAAGCATACAGAAAGTAACCCTCAGGCTTTCAGACTACAACAAATATGTGAGGTTAAGAGTTTCTTAGAAAGCGAGATTGAATTTAGAAGAAAGATATTTTCAAAGTACAAAAAAGCATTTAGCGTAATTACTGGCATTAGCCATTTCCTTAATTTAACTAGCGTAGCAGCCGGATATGTTGGTGTTTCCGCTCTAGCTGGTGTCATCACGGCACCGATAGGCTTAGCTTTGGGTGGCGTAACAATAGGTAGTGCCGTTATTTCATCAGCCTTAGGCTGGGAGAAAAAGAATATTCTAAGGAAAATTGAAAAGCATGAGAATATCAGAATGTTGGCAATTTCAAAACTGAACACAATCAATGATTTGGTTAGTAAAGCCTTAACCGATTCTCACATATCTACAGATGAGTTTACTTTGATTCTCAAGGAGAAGGAGAAATACATTTCGATGAAAAATGCCATTAGGAAAAAACAAAGGGAGGCAAGTTCAGCTGTTGATGTAGAGTCTTTAAAGAAGACTGTTTTAGAAGAAGGAAAAAAACTAGCACAGACAGAGATGCTAGAAAAACTAAAAGTTCAGTAAATCAAACAGGACCCGGACTACGTCCTAATCCTAATGTGGTGTATCACTATCACTATTATCATGACTTCGGTGTTAGGGATGAATTTCACTAAGTAACACTACCATCAGCACCACCCTATTCATTAGTTTAATCGAACTTTGTTCTCTGGACGTAGTCCGACTAGGACAAAGGCCAGAGAGCAAAGCTCGACTCGAGCTATGCTCTCAAGACGTAGTCGGACTAGGACAAAGTCCAGAGAGCAAAGCTCGACTCAAGCGAAGTTTGAATCGCTGTAATCTATGTAGCCTTCATAATACATTCCAAATGGTAAGGTGCTTATTCCATCTTCAAGTATGAACCTCTTGTCATCAAAATGACTGAGGCTTTTTTTGTCAACTTCTTCCAAATAGATTTGGTGTTTATCTGATCTTAAGTGTCTCATCTTGTGGTAAAATGACCTACTCTTTTCAAGACAATCAACATAGTCATCAAATGAGATATTTCTCCTTACTACATTCTTGGCAATACCCTTCAATTTCTTAGAATCGTAATCTTTTGTCGAGCCTTGCTCTCCAGACATAGTCTTGGTCCTGTAAGCGTACATCTTACTTCTCAGGGCAATGAATTCAGTCATCTCTACTCCTCCTAGCTCATCCTTAAAGTAGCCTGGTACCTTTTTCTTACTGGTGTCATAGAGTGTATGATCTTTTGGATAATTACTGAAGTCAAAATAGTGTCTCAACTCCTTTAAGTCTTTAGTTAAGTCATCAGTATTAATGTTAAGTACAAAGGAATCTGTATCTAGATACAGCAGTTCAATATTTTTCTCACCAAAGTACGGTTGAAGAACTTCATAATAGAATTCATACATTAATAATTTAGACAATTCAAGTACTGAAGCTCCTATGTAGATTGGTTTGTTGACTTTCATTGATGTTTTCCTCATGCTAATAGCAGCATTATGTTCGTCAAATACGCATATCGATGAAAACCTGGGATTGGCCATTACATTCCTGGCTCTCTCCCCGTCCGATACAAATTCAATTTCAACCCTGTTCCTTACATTCTCACAAGTCTTTCCGTAGAACGCATTATTCATGAGCTTAAAATAGTCTTTCTCAAAATCAGTCTTAGAATCCATACGTCTTTTAGTGTTAAAATCAATGTATGGTGCTAACCACTTTGATTGTTTAAAGCTTATCACTGAATGAACCCTCTTAAGTACCATTCCGTGCTTGAGGTAAAATTGTAGCATTCTGTAATGCACTATGTAATTAGTTTTATCCTTTTGTGTTAGTATTAGTTACTCTACATTTGATCTTTTATCATCGCCCAGTAACTCTCTCTGGTAAGGACTTAATTCATCATCTTCAATAAAGAGAGATTCGGGACAGAATGGAAAGTTCCTTGACTTAAATTTAATATTTCCTGGATACTCCAAATCAACCTCTAAGAAGTAGCCTACTTCACTATCACTTGGAATTGCCATACTCTGCTCTTTACTGATAACATTCATGTTAAGTCGAGCTTTGTCCTGAGAGCATAGCTCGATTGGATCAATATCTATCATTTCAAAACTACCATAGGGTTGAGGTTCCATCATGGACCAGCCGTAGAGATTATTTGCGTCTACGTAGAGTAGTTTGTGGTGTTCATCTGCCTTGACATGTCTTGTTCCCATAACACCCGAAATTCCACCTCGTATTGCTTTCTCAAAAGTAAGTAAGATGTTGGTATCAGTCAGTAGTTCTAGGTTTATTCCTGTGTACTTCAAACCAGCTTGCCAGGTTAGGCCTGGTGCCGAGTAACAGTGACATGGATCTATATGAAAGTAGTTCAAATTGACATCCCTGAATTTCTCAAATAAATCAGCTAAAAGGATCACATCAGTTTTGAGGTAGAGGTCAATGAACTCACCGTGATTCCTGATCTTGAAATGATCCCATATTACCTTAGCTTCATCATAGGCAGAATCAGGTGCCATTTCATTTTTCAATTCGTCAAAAAACATAGACTTTTCTAGGTAAGTAACATTGTAGCTTTCATGTGATGTGTAAAAAGAGTAAGGTACTGAACCCTTCTTCCTCAATAGCTTAAAGTCAGTGGTATTTGGGAACAGCTGTCTGGTAATTTTAAAATCATCATCCAACATTGATTTGGTTATGTTGTCTAAACTGGACTGCAGGAATCTGTACGAGTCCAAAAACCTGAAACAACCGAACTGAAATGAAATGTATTCCTCTGATGTTTTGGCAAGTATTTTCAGTTTCTTGTACTTCGGTAGCTTATTCATTAATTCTTTAATAAATAAGTGAGAATCGTAATTACTGAGATTGGAAAAAAACACTGGAACAAACATAGCTTTCTTTTCATTCAAATTACACGAGTTGTGAGCAGCACCTCGATATCTACCACAGTAGTGATCATGATCCTTGACCTGGTCATATCCCAAAGGTTGATTACAATAGTAACAATGTGTTTCTAATTGATATTTATGCCAGTCTTCATCTGTCATTGTTAGAGGAAAGTTACAGTTCAATAAATTAGAGAATTGTTCTTCCATCCTGATTAACCAATTACAGAACACATCTACAACATCAGCACCCCTGTGAGACACATACTGGCTACTGTAAAGGTGTGTGTAGTCTGAGTGAACATAAACACCAACAGCTGATGCATTTTGTTTAAAAAGTTTTTTAGTGGTAACAGTGGTATCTGTCTGAGTTGTGAGAGCAGAGCTCGAGTTATCATTGACTGTTGTGCTTATCGCTTCGAAATCAGCATAGATAACAAACGGAACTCTATTTTTGAATGAGTGTTTTTCAAATTTAATTTGTGACCATTTACTGTTAGGTGGAGGCAAAGTAATCTTACAGTAATCGTGTTCTCCACATTTCTTTTTATGTTTATCTAGTGTTGACTTCCTGTAAAAGTAATTCATGCATCTCCTGCAAAGATACACTCTATGAGCTAGTGTCCTGAAGAAAAGATTGATGTCTCTTATGTACATGAAATGGTCTTTGAAATACAACAGATCGATGACATCATCATCATCATAATTCTTGGACAGGTAGAGAGGTTCTAGTTTTGCCTCACAGGTGCTCTTAGCCCATTCGTTCTCTAACTTGAACACATTAATTTTGAGATTATTATCACTCTCTATCTTAGGAATATCCTTTTGAATACATACAGGAAATGATTTGATTTTGATATCAGTAGTTTTCGAACTCTGTTCTCGTGACGAAGTCATTTGTAGCATATCGGTAGTGATATTGAATGTACTCTCGAGCTCTGCTCTCAGGACAAAGTCCGTCTCTGGATTTTCTTTCAGATATTTAGCGGCCAATAAAGATCAGAGAAAACATTTATTGTCATTTGATTCCACATTTATTACTGCTTTTGTTTTAAATGGTAATTTAGTGTAATGACCACCTTTACACCTCTTGTAAGAACAGATGGTCATGTTACAAGACTCTATTTTATTTAAAGTAAGTCCAGAACCTTGAAAGTACCTTTCCTCAATCTGTGTCTTAATGTAGTTTAACTGGTTGGTTATGTCATAAATTGCCTGGTTCCTTGAAATTATGCTTTCCATTGGAGACTGTATGGGGTGTGTTACACTTTCACCCTGACGATCAAACTGAGCAAATACTGATATGCTAATTTTGTGATGGTAATCATTGAGTTGAAATAATACCTCCTCTAATTTATTTCTGTATTCATACACTTGTTTAGCTTCTCTGTCAATCTTCAAACTAATGGTGACTACAGGCTTGCCAAATTGTTTTACTATTTCTATTCCACTCACTTTCTTTATGCCATCTAGCTCATTTTCCTCAAATGCAAGTTTCTTATCCATAGTTTTAGGGATCAGTGATGGGGCTCGGGGTTGAGCAATAGGGACATAATCCGGATTTAATTTACTTAAGTGACCTTTGGTTCTCCTGTGAATAGCCATATTATTGTAGGACATGTACTTGTCACATGTAGTGCAAAGTATTTTCTGATTCTTATCAGTCATTCTATTTATTAGATTAAAATTTATTAAATTCAATAAATCTCTTGAATTAAATAGAAATGGACTTCATAATCAATGAACAAGAATGTAATGAAGCCAAATTTGAGTACTACTTAACAGACCAATTAGACATAAAATCCATTACTTTGAAATCGATAACCTTTTACAATTCATGGTGGACAGGTGATAACCTGCCAGCGCATGCCCAAGTATTCATGTTTCTTTACGAAGAGTTTAAACTTAATAATCAACTGGATGCAGCCATAATAGAACAGTGCATTGAAGTCCTTAACCATACACCCGATGCGACGCCAGATGAATTTTGTAAGAATTTTTTAGATAAACCCTCTATTAGAAGAATAATAAAAAACAGAAAATCTCAATTTCCATACTCTCGACATTTTAGTTTAAGTGAGTTTTGTAAGGTATGGCAAAAATACATAAAAGAAATTGGAATTAACCATGTGAAAATTTACTGTGATAACAATAATTACATAACCCTTGAACTTACAAAGGATAAATACTTTTACATTCATATCATAAACTATGCTATTGTAAATAATACACCAGCTGGCAAAACATTCTCCTCAAACTTATTCGGTGTATGGAATGAGTGGTTTGGCTTTAAGCAAACTAAATTCACCAAGAAAGGAAAATACTACTCCACAAGACCACTCAACTTTTACAGGAAATATCTATTCCTGCAAGCTAATTTGGTTGACAAAGCTAAGACCCTCTACAACAATAAACCATCTAACATTTTCTGCATCATACCTGTAGAAGATGGTGACCAAATAAAAATGCAGCGATACGAACCGAATTGTAAGAAAACGATAAATAAGTGTACTAATCACATAAAATTCGAAATCACTGATGAGAATGGTAAGCTAGTTAATTTCAGAGGAACAGAGGTTTCTTTAGAGTTAAGAATCGAGCTTTGCTCTCTGGCCTTTGTCCTAGACGGACTTCGTCCTGAGAGCAAAGCTCGACCACCTGATGAGATCATTCCATTAAAGGAATAGTACATTTCTTCTCTTTAACTACAGGTTTAACAAGAGGGTTAATTGATCCCTTCATGACTGCTTCATTCGGACTTTGTCCAGAGAACAAAGTTCGATTAGGACTTTGTCCTGAGAGCATAGCTCGATTCAAGCCTGATCGCTGCTCTTTACTTACTTTTTTAGGAAGTTTCTTAAACATAATTAATGCTGCTAAAATAACGGCACCTAAACCTAGTACATAGACATAAGTATTACTACTAGATTCACGCAGTGATACATCAGTATTTTGAGATTGTGGTTCTTCTTCCTCTACTTCTTCTTCCTCCTTTTCCACAACTCTGTTTTTTGGTGAGGAGTCCTGTACTTTAAATGTCGTCTTATCCTTTTTTATCCTCTTAAATTCCTTAGATCTTCTACCCAGTTCTCTAGACCATGCTAATTGTTTCTCTGATCGAGGTTTCTTAGACACTGAAACTTTAGTCGAACTTTGTTCTCTGGACGTAGTCCTAGTCGGACTTTGTCCTGAGAGCATATCTCGAGTAGTATCAGTTACAGTTTCAAGTTCCATTTATCTTGGCCGAATTTAATTCGAACTATGTTCTCATAACCAGGTTAATTTAGTCTTCTTTATCATCACTACCTGTGATATCTAGACTTTCATCTATTGATTTGTCACATTCAGAGACAGTCATATTTGGTGTATTCATATTTGATGCAGTCATACTCGATGTATTCATAGATGATTCCTCATGACAATGACCTAAAGTAATAAGTGTTGTTGAGGCAAGTGCAGTTAGTGCACCCATTCTCAAACTCAACCATCCAAGCCATTTATCCAACTCGTTAGTTATCAAATAATCATTTCTAAGATCATGATAAAGATTATCTTCATCATCTATTGGTAATAACCACCTTGATAATTTAGTGTAAGCTTTAATTACTGTCTTACCCAAAGAATCATTAAGTCTGGCAGCCATCTTTGTTTCATACATTCTATGATGTTTTAAGATTTCTTTTTCAGTCATATTATCTAAGTCATTAAAAGTTATTTGTTTATTAAGGAAATCCTTGCTTTTACCAGTTGCAACTAGAATCTCTAAGTCTTGTTTGGCTTTAAGGCCACTATCAGTCAAATAGTCCAAATTTTGTTGATTGCTGGTTGATCCTAGTTGGCAACTAGAATTGACTATTCCTTGACTGGGATTAACTATTCCTTGACTAGGATTAACTAAATTTGAACTATTCAACTGCTTGTTTGAAACTTGTTGATTTGTAGAGCAGTTCTGTTGAAAGTTAGTTCTGTTTTGTTGGTAACTACCAGTGTTCTGTTGGTTAGAAGCCCCAACTCGAGCTAAGCTCTCAGGACTCATAACACCAATCTGTTTCATCTGTTGTTCAATCACTGCAGATGTCTGACTATTCATTTGCTGATTATTCATTTAAAATTATGGAAAAATGACTGTTAAGTGCAAAATGCTGTTTTCACAACTTTATTGCATCTTAACACTGGCTCGAGCTAAGCTCTCAGGACGAAGTCCGGCTGGTGTAAACTTAATACTACTGATGCAGTTAATGTCTCGACCTGCACTGGCACCCAATAAAACGTCAAACTGCTTGTCAATATCCTGGTCATATTCCTTCTCAACCTTGTAATTCTGGAAGAAAATACTTTGAGTGAAATCATACCATAATCTCTCCAAATCATTTACTCGCTCCTTGTTGGTTAAAAAAGGTGTAAATATTACATAATCAATTTTCAGCGTTTTAAAGGCTTGGTGTAAAAATACCTTGTAGTTAATGGTGACCTTGACACCACAGTAATGCAGAAATCTAAGGAAAGCATAGTACACTAGTCTAAGGTCAGTGATATTCTCATCGGTTAATTGCGGTTTACCAATTGCCCTGTTAATAAATTCAATGGCAAGAAACCAATCATATTCCCCACAGTGAAATTTAAAAAGCATGGCTTCACCATGTAACCCTTGGTTACATAACTTAGAGGGGAGAGTGTTAATACCCATTTTTAGGGCTGACTGAAGAGTACTTTCATATCTCTGCTTACTAAGACATTTTCTGTGACTTGAAAAGTAGCACTGTAAATACCCTTCCACAAAGTCCTTTAAATACTTAACTGCCGATTCGGACAGCCGACTCCATCCAAGTTTCCTTAGAATACTGTCAAAGTAACGTGTCTTGTTGTCAATATTGATCTCAAGAGTTTTAAAATCATCGTCGTAAGTAGTCGAATTGCAATTGGTGCAGAATTGATACTTCACAGTTTTAGCTGCGTACCTTGCTGAATTCAAGTTTTTTTGATACTCAAAAAGTGTCCACCTTTTACAATTACGGCAGAATTGAGCATTAGTGTTGGTACTGACGTCATATTCTTTCATTCTTGGCAGGACTACTTTGCCTGTCTCAGTCAGACTTCGTCCTGAGAGCTCTGCTCGAGTCGAGCTTTGCTCTCGGGACTTTGTCCTAGTCAGACTTCGTCCAGAGAGCTCTGCTCGATCCATAACCCTAGGACGAATGTATCCTTTAAGATTCTCATTGTTCCACTCGAGCTCTGCTCTCAGGACGAAGTCCGACTCACTAGAATAATAGTCTTTTAATGAGATGTATTTATTCATATTTACATAATAATTATTTTTTAAACATTGTTTTGATAGAAGGTCACCTAAGACCTTTTACGTGATTTTACTGTTTTACGTGATTTTAAGGCTTTAACACCCCCAATTAAACCATAAATTATGGAGCTCACAATAGCAATAACTGCTATGATCAGATGTTCAGCTAGAAAGCCAACAACTGCACCAATTGTTTTCAGGAGAAATGATACGATAGAACCGATGATTCCCGGTAAAGCCGCAGCTGATTTCTTGGCTAGTTCTTTTAGCCATTCAGCAAACTTCTTGAGACCTTCTTTTACTTTATCTGGTATTGATGGTTTTGGTCCTGGTTCTGGTGTAGGTCCTGGAGTTGGGTCTGGTCCTGGAGATGGTCCTGGTCCTGGAGTTGGTTTTACAGATTTAGTGGCACCACTTAAAGCACTACTGATACTAAGACCTAGAGTTGTAAATGTCATTACAACAGCTGTTATTATGGCGCTAATAGTTACACCATACGTCTTAAAAAGTAACTTTATTATGTCCTTCAGAGGAATAGTTGAATCTGGTTTCTTTAGAACATCAACAATTAAACGTTTAATTCTTCTAGTTTGTGACTCCCTGTCATTGTCTAACCTCCATACCTTTGACTGTTCCTCATGCAATTTGTCATTTAGTTCATCTATTTGCTTTTTCAACTCTCCTTTATCTTCAGTATCTTCTTCTACAGACTTTACATAGTCTCTTGTTAAATCATGAATTTTTTTTTCTAGTTCTTGTATTTGCATGTCCTTATCCCTCTTTACTGTAGCTAGATCATCACCAGCCTGTTTTAACCCTCTAAGTTCTCTCAAGGCATTTTCAGTAAAACCCAGTGTTTTAAGTTCATCATCATTAGAATCTATCAGTTTATCTATTGGTTTGTTTGAACTGTTTACCTCATTAATTACTGCCTGTGTTTCAGGGGTTACTAATGTAGGTTCCCTTACTGGTGGGTCAGGTGCAATCATACCTCTAATCATGTCAGCAAATCTAGTACCAAACTTAGTCTTTAATGTGCCTTCAGCATAGAAGCTTCCATTATCCTTAGTTAAAGGAATAAACTTTATCTTTTCTCCATTTTTATCAGGATATTCAAATAAATGTTTGTTTCCTCGTTTATCTTTTATCAAATCAAATTCAGAATTTCTCGGATTGTAATAAAGTTTGTTTCCATTGTAACTAATGTGTGGTGAAAGATTACTCAATTTTTTCTTGTCATAATTCCAGTTTGATCCTCCCAATGCTTTATCAAGTTTATCCTCTATTGTATCGTAACTTAACTCCTTTTCCATCAATTCAGGGACAATACCTCTTACTCTTTCTGGTGTACTGAATGAAGTTTCAGTAGTAAGATTTTCACCTCCTGTGTTGTATGTTGTGCCGTCATCTTGAAAAGTTCTATTGATTTCACCTGTATTAGGATCTATCTCATCCATTTGGATATATTCACCTCCTGTGTTGTATGTTGTGCCGTCATCTTGAAAAGTTCTATTGATTTCACCTGTGTTGTATCTTGCGTGAATATATTGATTAATTAAATCATCCTTTCTCATTTCTAGAATTTGTTCAAAAGTTCCTGATGATGATGATGATGATTGTGAATCGTAATCATCCATTTCATAATTTTCACCTCCTTCAGCCATAATTACTTATTTATCTAACCATAAAAACAATCAATGTACCAACAACTGAGTAAAGCATGAATTTAATTGTTTCATGAGTATCATCCACCTTCTCAACTTTGGTGTCAAGTTTAGTAGTAGTAGGAGTATTCTTTGAGGTTTCAGTTGTTTTTGGTGTATCAACATTACTCTTTGGTTTATGACTGGTCTCGAGCTTTGCTCTCAGGACGAAGTCCGTCTTGACAGTACCAACGCTACTCTTAACTCTTATTTTCTTAGAACTATTTCCTTCCATCAGTGGTGGTGGTAAGGTCTTTTTGTGGTTAATGTCATTCTTACCGGGTTTAGCATTTTTTGGTGCTATTAAAATGTTATTATTGTAGTTATCCAGCTTACCAATAACGAGTACCATATTTGATCCTATGACATACAATCCTGGTGCTATTACATAATCTAGTCTTGTATGAGTGTCACTCACTGCTTTTTGGTATCTTTGAATTGAAGTGGGAATATCAGGATGTTGATTAATCGAGTCCTTTAATAGTTTGTTAAATTCCTTCTGTGCATCCAATTCTGTACCCGGTACTCCAATTATTGGTGTTCTGGTCAACGCCTGAGCACCCAGAATACAGTAAACATATGTTCTTATTGTATCATTTAACCTCTCTATTCCAGGATTAGAGAAACCATTTGATTTAAATATCATGAATTGTTGATAGGTTTGACATTCATTTTGTGTAATTACATCAAATACATTCTTGTGTCTCCTGACATGATCCTTGATGAAAATATCTGGATATTTGAAATTAGCCATTCCAGCATCCCAGTCTTTACTGAACATCGGTGGCATTCTATTTTCATGAACTTGCATGAGGAAGAAATTGATTTTAGAATCATTGATGTAATATCCGGGATCAGTTATGTTCGGGTTGTAATCCGGTACACTCCATGACCTCCAACCACCGTTATTTTCAAACACCGAGAAATCATATTCGTCTTTTAAACCAAATTCACTCAATAACCCTCCTAGTTTCCTACGGTTAATGTTATTATTTGTCTCATTAAAATCACTTTCACCTGGAATTGGTATCTCTAGATTCTTCATGATCTTCGATATTTGATAGTAAACATGAAACCTGTAAATTGACCTTAACAATGGGTCACTGTGATTCAAGTGATCGTCTATTGAAATACCACAACCTGTTGTAGCAAACCAAACAGCCATGTTAAATTGGTTCTGGTAAAACGATAATGGATTCTTTTCCAGTCGCAGACAGTCTTTCTTATTTTTCAGGCTCAAAAACCCAGGTGTTATCTTAGTTTCTTGTAGGCGGAAGAAGTTATTAGTATTAACAGTTACTTCTAAATTAAAGAAGTCATAGGTGAATTTACTTTTATGTTGATTTGCTATTGGATAATACATTTAATTTACTTGAATTTTTTCCTTGAATTTTGGTTAATGAAGACAGTAAAAAGGCCATTTATTTTAATGGAATAACCCATTGAGCTCTAGTATTCCCTCACCATTTCACTGACCATTTCATTGCAACGCTTCACTGGGAATCTCATGAATGAACCATTTCATTGCAACGCTTCACTGAAGAATGATAGAATATATGTATTGTGGTGGATTGGTTCTTTGGGGTTGTAGGCTAATTTGGGGCAAAAGCCCTGTAAGGGCTTTTGTCAAAATAGCTTCAAAATACCTATATTCCTACCACCACAATACATATATTCTACCGCTCCTCAGCCAACACATCAACACCAACTCAACTTTTTGGTCCAATGTTTGTATTCCTTATACATGTTATAAAATAACTTGTTACCCTTCAGTTCATTTTAACCGAATTTGTCTGCATATCGTGGCTGTATACACCGTCCTGTATATCCCATCAACCAGAAATGCCTGCATAGACACTTTATACCAACATGAAGGCTCGGAGCGGTCCGATTGTCAACGATCACAAACAGCACTGCCATCAGATTTCGCAATTTACAGCAGAAGTGAGTAATATCGAACTTATTGCCAAAGCATTCTCAGAGATCACAAAGGCGTGCCACGGAAAATATTCAACATATCATAAAAGCAGTTTTTCATGCGAGAGATCACCAATAACACTGACCAATCTCAATATCCAGCGTTCACAACAGCACGGAGTATACGACAGATCACAAAAGTAGTTCGATTGTCAAAGACTTCAATATCACTGACAGCAACTTCAACTAACAAGAGTCCGCAACAACAGTGAGTAATTTGGTGGTATCATACAATAAACACGTTCCTAATGTTTTGATTCTTCAATCAAGATCGGTTGAAGTGTTTTTGTGTATCATCACGAATTGAAACAAACTTGCAGCGGGGACAGGCAATTCAAGAAAGAGCCTACGATAACGTAAGCTTCAATGCAGACTTCGCCATACTTCAGCCGATTCAGCCTACTGTTTAGCGTACATGTCCCGGTCGTTAAAAATGTGCCTACTTAATTCCTGTTCAACAGTCTGGTGCAGATCAGGGTCCATATTTACGAAAGGCACGCAATGTTTGCGGGCAGGAAAAGACCTCGCAACGCAATATTTCTTATTTATGAAGGCTAAGCATCGCAACTTAGACGCTAATTTAGCGATCACGCAAGAGGATCGCAATCGCAACGTAAAGTTTGCACAGTATTTTCGAAAGACCCGCAACCCTTCCGATCTCGCAAACCGTTTGCGACTACCTCGCAAAGTGCAGATTTTTTGCGGGAGGTCCATACCCTCCCGCAAACTGTAACAAGGGTGGCAAAATCCGTTTGAGTTTTTCTATACGTACTCGAAATACATTCTTTGCATGTCACCGATTCCACTTCGATTTATTAGCACATTTTGAGACTCGGTGAGGGCCATGCAGGTATTTTAACCCTTTCAGGCTGAAAACCAGTTTTGGTTTTAAATTATTCTTCAAGGCAACCACATCTCTTTAAGAACGACTACCCTCGATAGGCCTATTAATGGCCTATTGTGTCATTATTTAAATGTAAAGGGGTGATCAAAAGATGCTTTGGTTTATCGAAATTTTGTCATCATAGCCATCTATTAAGGGCATTAGATATTGACAACCCGCGGAAAGTAATCGAACAGAAACAAATTGGACTTTTAAGAAGGATTCTCTCCATCGATTGTAAAGCACGAGACGTCGTCATTGGCACGAGAAAAATTAAGGGTACCCTGTGTAACCGAGTGTTTAGTTCGTCGGGCCTCTCTGCCGCCAATGTCCTGTTTGTAAATCCAACATGTAGGCCTAGACGTATCACCAGGGAGGAAAATGGAATTGTCGATTCGGTAAAAACCTTATGTGCCAATCTAAACCGGAAAAGCCATAAACTATTGAAGCTTTTACTTTCACCCTTTTGATCGCTTTTTTATTTGTTCTCTGTGTATGATTTTTATTGCATATTCGTGTTGTCTACTCCTTATTTGGAGGTTTTTTACAATAAATTATTATTATAAATGCTTCAATCGCCGTAGAGGCTTATTATGTAATGATGTACACTACATAAAGGCCAAGGCCAATAGTCTAGGTCACAATCCTACATTTGGGCACAGGTAGGCCTTAAGAGTCTATATATACATGTACAGTCCTTCAAAAAAGTAAATGGACACACAAAAATCAAATTTTCTTGAAAACGGCTGGTGATAAATCAATGCGGTTTGCTGCATTTGATAGGGCATTTAGTTGTGCATCATGATATCTACCACTTGGAAATTTGCTATTTTACCTATAAGTCAATTTTTTCGATTTATGAAAGGTCCCAAAATCAACTTTTTTATCACGCATTTTTTGGGGGCAAATTTTATATTGACTGGAAGCTTCTGTTGAGTTATGAGTGAATATCTAAGAAATTCCACAGTTTTCACTTGAATCTGCAACTTATTAACCCATTTGTGCAAAAGGGTTTTGTTACCCGGTCTTCTACTGCGGAGATGCCCCCTTGATATTATTCACCTGGCCCAGACAACCGGAATCATGTCACCATTTCAATGGCCTTGTTTAATATGCCTATGAATAGCTCTCCCAGGCCTGGATTTGGCAGCTGGACAATGGGTTCACCAATATTACTTTACCCTCGCGTTTACAATACATCAATGTTAACAACATTTCCACCCCCATTCAAAACCTCAGCCAATAAGGAATTAACACTCGGGCTGCATGTTGAAACTGACATAATTGGCTATGGTCGACTTCTCGCTTTGCCACAGAATTAATGTAGTCAACGACTTCCTCATTCTGATCGGCATGGTGCAGATAACGTCATAAAATGGGCGTCACACAGGCGCAGATCCAGTTTTTTTTGAAAAGGCGGGTGTGGACATCAGGGCAAAGCCAGGGGCGCACGCAACCCCCCCCCCCCGCCCTTATTTTTTCAGCAACCCGACATTTTCCCGAAACGACCCAGCAACTTCATTGGTGACAGCACAATTTCAGTCCACGATGGGAAATCGCGTCGTAAAGGCATCTAGATTTCAAAATTTTGGAAATCTCCCGGGGCTTCGCACCTTCGGTGCTCGCAGGTTCGAGCTTCGCCCTAAATGTCCGCCCACCCTTTTCAAAAATCCTACATCCGCCCTTAAGGATGTGGTGTCCTTAAATACCATGACATTTAAAGACGCCACACTTTTGTGCTTATCATGGAAATAAATAAAAATAGTTTGATATTATTTCAAGAAAACTTTATTATCAAAAAAAGTAAGAACATGCAGTGCAGTGTAGCAAGATGCCTGTATCTCAATCTGAGTGATCAGAACCGTCACATGCATCTAACAGTCAGTTTCAGTACTTTATCCAGTGACCCCGTCTCTGGATACATTCTTCCATCCTTCTTGGCATGGAATCAACAAGGTTGTTCCAGTATTCACCATCTTCACGTAATGTATCCCATGCAGCCTGGATTTCATCCCACATTTCGTCAGCATCATTGACATTTGCGAATTCGACATCTTGTTGTGATCGAGACCATGCGTTCTCTATGGGATTAAGATCAGCACTTTTCGGTGGCCAATCCATTACACCAAAATCCTGATCTTGCAGCCATCCTTGGACGCGCCTTGCTGTATGGATAGGTGACCTGTGAAAAAAAATATTGGATGAATGTTGATCTTGGCCTATTGGTGGGTGTGGGTTTCGGACCCGTACTGTATCGTATCAAAATGCAGAGGGTAAAATTGGGGCGACATTAATTTGGTGACCTTAGCACAGCAAAATGAATTAAATCGGGCAAGGGGTTATGTTCAAAATGTCAACGGACGTCACCGGACGCCAACGCACCGACGATAGCATAAAGCCCCCTCCACCTTTTGTGTGGGTGGGGGCATAAGAAGTTAACAAAGAATACCACTCTAATGTGTAGAGCACATCCGATTTATAACTTCACTGCACGGGTAAAATGAAGGGTGGATTTGACCGTCTTTTGGTGATGCGAAATTGTCCCTTCGTTTATCGCTCAGTGAATGAGGAGATTACTAAGTAAACCAACCTGTCTTGCTGAAATGTGAACATATCATGAGTAAGGCGAATATCGGGAACTGCTTGCTCCTGTAGTATTCTTAAATATTGATCCTGGTTTAGTCTCCCCTGTATCCTATAAACACGTCCTGAACCCATATTGTCCATCCATTCAAACACCGAAACAGAAAATCGGCCACTCCTGCGCTTCGTTTTGATGTATTGCTCATCAAATCTTGTTCCAATAGGCCTCCTTACCCAAACCTGCCCATTCTTATCAAGCTGATAGGTCTTTTCGTCACTGAAGATTACCTCTCGCCATTGTTCCTCAGTCCAGTCTTGATGTTCCTTTAAAGTGAAAGAAGTGACAATTAACATTTGCACCCACAGGTAGTGTCACCAATGCAGACTCGGTTTTGTATGGCGGGTTATATTTTTACTTTGGAAGGTTTTTTGTTTATTTGTGAAGCACAGTTGCCTGTATGTAATCCGTAAAACACAAAAAAACCCGCAAAAACGAAGAAGTTAAAAAAGAAAGAGGTTTTTGGAACGAAGACGTTAGATGGCACTCTGCAGTTCGTTGTTCGGTTGGACTCGAGTTTTTATCAACCTGCAACTTGATGAAATCCGAGTCTAACGGGGTCCAACCCAACGAACTAGAGCGCCATCCAGCGTCTTCATTTCACAACCTCTTCCTTTTTAACGTCTTCTTTTTGCCGACCTCCTCTTTTTAAAAAAACCTCTTCGTTTTCTGACTATCTCGCATTTCATAGTTCTTTTGCGTTTATTTTGTGTTTTTACGTGTTCATGCTAGAAAAATACAGTTCACAGAGAACACTGTGTTTCACAAATCAAACCAAAACTTTTCAAAATAAAAATATAACTTGCTGACCTCTCAGTTTTTTGTGCATGAATGTTCCGTTTTCTGTTACATGTATATAGTTTCGTTTTCAGAGGTCCTAATTTGCGGTAATAACAAGTGAAGGCATTTGTCAAGCTGATAATTACGATTTCAGTGTGCAGATATTTCTTAAAGATATGAATATTTTGTGTTTATGACATAGGATGGAATGAATTAACTGTATTTTTATCCTATAATAATCTTAAATTATACCAAAAACATTTTTTTCTGTGAATCATGATGCATTCACTGGCAGATTGTCTTACCTCAGCAAATTGCAGTCGCTGGGCCATATGCATTGGGGTGAGCTTTTCCTTTATTGCTGCAATTCTACCATTTAGTCCTTCTGCCGAAAGTCGATTCCGAATAGTCTGGCGATTAAGCAGCTCCTGGCGACCCAATGTAACCAATATCTGCCGGGGAGTTACAAACGGATTTCTTTCAGCCTGTCTGATGATCAATCTGTCCTCCCTTTCGGTGGTTTCCCTTGGACGTCCAGACCGTTCCAAACAATCAGTGGCCCCAGTTTCAAGGTAACGATTGCACCAATTGACGACAACAGATTTGGATATTCCTAAATGCCCTGCAATGTCCCTGTAGCTAAGACCATCTTCTCGTAATGCAATAATTCTACCCTTGAGGAACTGACTAAGCTCTTCAGCACCTCTCCACCGTGGCATGTTGGCTGTACTGGTAGTGCAATCGAAGACAACTCGGACTTGTGACCAATAGACATCTGTTACATCAGTCAGGGTGCAGTTATCTAACATGGGTGACACTATCCCTAGGCCTGTATAAAGAAACGACAGTTTGAAAAGTTCTGATTGTGGTTTTAACCATCAACTGGATCAACAATTTAATTTGTTGAATCTTACACCCCGCAACATCAGCAGCTGTGATTAATCACAATTTATCTTGTGCTGCATTTTCATGGGACACCCTCTAGTTATTTACCCACTCCAAGAAAACGTTAGTTTGCATGTCAAGAGGAAATGAACATCCCATTTGTATTGAAATTGCTGACATTCAACATGCTCATCGGGCCTATTCACAAAAACTGAATTCAAAATTTTGTAGCGTGTGATCGGGTTCAATACACTAGCATTTTCGAATCCAATAGGCTTGGTGGTGAAGATCGGTGAAGATCACCAGGGGGTTTCTCCAAAGTAATTCCAAAGTCAATAAACAAGGTGCAAAATTTTGACATAAAATGCTGTTTTCCCACCAATTAACACAAGATATTTTCATCACCGTGATGGGGACGTGGGTTTTTCATCATGGTGATTCATCCTATCAAGAAAAAGTACGAAAAAAATCGGAAACGAAAAAGTTGATTTTGGGGCCTTTTGTAAATCAATAAAAGTCGGTATTAGATAAAATGGCTAATTTTTATGTGGTAGATACCATGATGCACAACTAAATGTCCTATCAAAGGCAGCAAACCGAATCGATTTATCACCAGCCGTTTTCAAGAAAATTTGATTTTTGTGTGTCCATTTACTTTTTTGAAGGACTGTACATGTACAGTGTCGAGAATGGCTCTTCTACACCTGCTAGCAGAGGAACAGCGACGCCATATATGTCGGGAGCCAAGGGTGTTTCTAGATAGAACTAACCCACTGGATTCATACAGCGATGCCAAACTCATAAGGAGGTTTAGACTTCCACGACACGTGCTTTTCGAAATAATAGATCTCATAAAGGACGACCTAGAATCACCAACTAAAAGGTCTCAGTCGGTACCGGCCTCTCTACAATGCCTATGTGCCATTACGTACTTCGCATCCGAGCAGTTACAGTTTGATTCTGCAGACCTAGGCGGATTAAGTCAGCCAACTGTTTCGAAAATAGTCAAAAACGAGTCTCACTTTGCCCTATCTATAGGCCTACAGGAGCAATACAAATGCAACAAGACTGTCAAAGCATTCACTTATAATATGTTGCATGCCGTATGGCCAAATTACGACTAAATAAAGAACTACCTTCAAAATTGGCGCTAAATGCAATTCTCCTGTTATTTGCGACTTTTCGCAAACTTAGCGACCACGCTATTTTCCGTCTGTTTACGATTTCCTTGCGAGGCCTTAGCGAGGTCTTCGTAAATACCACGCTTCGCAAATTTAGCGTGCCCGCAAAGCACACCCAACGCAATCGCAAAGCAGAATATTGCGTGCCTTTCGTAAATATGGACCCAAGGATATAAATATGGATATAAATATGGACCCAAGGATATATCATATTGACAATAGGCTTCCGCTCAGAAACTCTCGTTTAACTTGATGACGGTTATTTTCTAAGGTCGCTTTGATAACGATTTTTGTCGTGGGAAGGGTACTGTGCATGTTGCTCGAGCGAAACTCGCTTTTAATAGACCCTTTGCAATGACGTCACAGGTTTCCACCGGCCGCCATGTTGGGGGGCCACCATCGATACAATATGGTGGCCGTTTGTCTGCCGGTCGTGTCTTGTTTAGCAGAAGAAAGCGAATATCAAAGAAATTTACGACCTGAAAACAAACTATTATACAAATATGAGTTAAAAGGCATTAATGGAGTTGATCCCTATTGCATGAAAAAGTCCGATTTTAGCGATGAACGCAAGGCATTGCCTGAAATAACGTACATTAACATGGTTAACTATCTTGTTCTGTCTACTAACCCAGTGTACAGCACTCGGGAAATGCGTGCTTATAAAGGATTGGATGCACACAATCAGTTCACCTTTGGATGGGTCCGGGAGGTCAGAGTGGCTTATGTGAATGATGCTATTGCTGTTCTCACACAGTAAATTCACGGAACTGAAGTTCAGGTCCATCGTGGGTAGTGTCTGGTAATGTTCTATCTTGTTCATCCAGTGAGCATTGTTTAGCCAGAAATTTATTAAGAAGATTACTTTTCTCTAAATTGTCTGTTAATACGGTATCGCCTTCTAGTAGGTCTGAGATGCCATTACAGTGTTGTTTACCTTGATATCCTTTGATTAAATTACAGAATTTCTTTGAGTTTAAATTAGGGTTATTCAATTGGTTGTTTAAATTTTTAAAGTAGTCTTCTATGGTTGAACTGATAGCCTCGTTGCAGTCTCGACAAGCTCTATGGTATATGTCCCAGTCGCCATCATTGTTAGAGCGTTTGGCCTTCTTGAATTTACGTTGACGAGCGTTTATCTGATGTTTAACATAATATGTAATCCAACATTGTTCTCTGGCTTTAATAGTAATCCTTTTTACAGGAATAAACTCTTTAATGGTGGTTTCAAAACAGTTTAGCCAGTTTTCAAGGCTCAGCTTTGGATCTTCGTTATTTATAAATGTATTCCAGGGTTTACTAGCAAGCCCAGTGGAAAGCCTCTCCCAGTTTACATTCGAGACGTTTTGAATCTCCTTTATACCTGGGTTATTCAAACCAGAATTTAGTGTTAAATTAAAGGAGAGTGGACTTTTGTTGGAGTTTTGGTTGTGATCGACAGGACCTCGGTTCAATTCAATGTCACCTGCTATGATCAATCTAAAATATACATAACAGAGAAGTGTCCAATTTGACAGAATCATACCTAGGACTAACTTAACAATTGATTTTTCTTCTGATTCAATTCCAAATTTCAATTTTCTTAACGAACGGCGAATGCCTTTAGCATTCTTTGGGACTCGTGTTTTGGCCAGCTAGTTGGAACTCATCATTGGCAATATACGTGTTTTGATACAACGTTGAAGGAATTTCTCGATCCCCGTGACGTTCTACCTTGGCGGTTGGATCCCAACCACTCCTTTAAGTGCCATGGTGAGATTTTCAAAAGTTCGACACTCTGTATCTGATTGTGGCGTCTTACCAGACAATGTGAGAAACATGTTTATCATTACATCATAATTGTATCAATCTTCTGTATAACATCGGCTGAATGTTCTGTGGTCTTTTAGTGGCATAATTCCCGGGCCTTCCATTCCTTCAATGTCTCATTGCTTTTTCTGAGAAGAAATATGAGTTTCATGTACATATACATGTAAAACATCACAGTAAACTAAATAATAATTTGTTCGCACAGATGTTCAATATTTTTGAAATACCATTGTCATTATTCCTTCGATACTAATCGATATGTGCTACTATTAAACGGCTTTGTCGAATGTGTGCGTCTATATGCGGATAGTATGTTGCATATCAAACTAATTGGTATAGAACCTCGCGTAGACCTGTCGAGCTAAGCTTGTGTATTTAATATATCGCAGGTGTGGGTTAAGGAATCCTGGACATTTTAAGGTTGATGGCTCTATTGATAAAGTATTTGTTTACGGTAATCGGCGCAGACAATGTAAGTAAATTGAGTCTACCAGTGGCGTATTTTCTACAATCCATAAGATATCCAAGTCGATGAGAAGTAAGTATGTATTGATTGTTGACCAATTGAGAAGGAAATACGTCTGAGGTGTTTTTTTCTTTCAACTGGAACACATTGGCGCTTTAGCTCTCTTCGATGTGTTGCGATTTTCACGCATAAGTTGGTGGTAGTATTTTGGGTTTAAGCAAAGGATATTTGTTTGTGATGATCAAGAACGAACCTTATAGTGACGGCGAAGAGTCAACATTGGTGACAATTTTATACATTCTGGTCGAAAGGCAAGACCACTTTGTAATTCAAGTGTAATATTCGATTGTTTTTTGTCCTGTTCTTGATAAAGTTCGAAACATATATATCACCCTGGCGAATCAGCGTCCGAACGGCCACTCTCTTTCCCCACGGGATATCGATTTATTTTGTAAAAAAAAGAATCAAGTTTTAACAGAGTTTAAAATGGTAATTTAAATTGTGCCGAAAGGATTTAATGCACTTTTGTTCTGATAGTCCTCGATTTTCTTCATGTTGTCATAATAATTCGAACAGGAAAACAATTGAGATGTCTCTGAGAACTTGCGAATTAGTGGTTTTCGTTTTCTTGAACTGTTTCGACACATGTTCAGAGGATGCCCTTACTTGTAATTACCAGGTAGAAAAAACTGGCACGTTCATACAACCATTTTATCACATGCCAAGACGATATCGAGGTTTTGATACAAATTGATACAAATAAATCCGGCTGTTATAAAACGCGGATTTCCGCGTAAATCCGCGGAAAAATCTAACTTGGCTACAGGGTGGCTGCCTGAACCGCAGGTGAGAGTTTTTCATATTAGTAGTGTGCATTGTTGTGCGCATGAAGTACTCCTGGTTACAAGGTATTTGGGAATCCCCGTAATCGGTGCGCTGTATGCGCAGTAAATCACAAGCACCTTGTAGTTTGAAATAAACTTATACTCTAGACGGGCCGCGAAGTAAGTTTTTGCGATTGCTAAAAATAGACCCCAATGTGCAGTCGCATATGGTTGGTTAGGTTCGAGCTGCAAGGAGATTGTTATAAAAAAATTTCGTAGACCAGAATTCAGTTCGTCATCGACTTATATTTGAAGGAGGCATATACCGTAACGTACATCAATCCGGGCATCAATCACACTTGAAAGCAGCCTCGTAATGTTTTCGGGAAGGAACCACGGTGGTGTCAAAGATAACATGCAAAGTTTATCAACACCAAGAAAAAAAGAGGGAAGAGTCGATCGGAATGGCATGAATGGCGCTCCAGAGGATTAAAATCTGACCGATGAAATGTGCAGATAACTGGTAGTTCTTGCCTCCGATTTATGATTTATGTTGTTATTTGTATAATTATCATTAAATATTATGCGCGTATTTACTGGCGGTTTTGTGATTTTTCCGATGATTTACGCGGAAATCCGCGTTTTATAACTGCCGAAATAAATCAAATCTGATACAAATTGCGACATTTCAGACTCGGCAAAACAACTTTATTCGATTGTTTTGTTGTGGTAACGTCATCGCGTCATTTACGTCATTGCGACGCAAGGCGCACTTTGGGTCTTGGTTTTTCGGGAATCAAATTTGCGATGATTCGAGCTACAAATCCCTCATAAATCGTAGTGGTGGTATGTGATAAACAGAAAACGACAACCACTCGTTTGGTTGTCTTATTGTATATAACTCATTTTCACAATTTTTTGGATGAATTCACACACACCAAAATTATTGGCATATGACACGGCAAGTGACAAGACCTCCTTTGTTAACGGTGCTTGACGCTATTAATCCGATGATACTGAATAATAGGACGGGTCATTTAACCACACTTTATTGGGCTGAGCATGGATAGAAGCTAGTTGTTTAATTATATTTTCATAGTTTTGATAAGTCTTAAGTGTCGCTGTTGGGGTGTGGGGTGGACTCAATGAAGAAAGTGAGCAAAGCGACACCTAAAGCTAAAGAGGCCACTCAGAGCATACCCTCCCTGATCAGAAAGAAACTGTTGAATGATTTTATTTTGATGTCGGGTTAGCTTCTTCTGAGCGACAGCCACGATGAAAATCGTTAGTCACTGCACACAAGGTGTTCATTGCTATTACATGTTCCGCAGCAGACTCTTTTCTCCAAGTGACTTGGCTCTCTTTCTGATATTCATATTGGATTTCATTTTTTTTATTTTTTACAGGAAGTTACTTGGAGATAACATTGTCCACCACCGCATATTCTTCAACATGCGAATGTTAATGTTAACTATTTTGACATGCTACATTCAACATTCATTTACAGTGCTAAGAGAAGAGGAAAGCATTGGTAAACTTAAGAGAAAACATGGCACATTAGCATGAATTGATATTTTTGTATTCTGATATCATGATGATAAGCAATACATTTTAAAAAAATGTATCCCTGCGTAACGCCGTCACCTAGTAAAATTACGTCATACCTTTAGTCGGCTTCATAGCGAAAAGTCATTGTCCTTTCTGACCGCTGTGCGAAAACTACTGGGCAAATTTATGGCTTTTCCTAAATCAAATATTGGGACCAGAACAAATTTCCGGGTTAGGAAATTACAAGTCAATTGAAACAAAAAACCCTCTTCATTGGATCCCTTTGGCGATTGTTTGGGGTCTGGCCAGGGATTGGTTTGGTATAATATATATTTGTAAATGAAAGTTAGCACATTCAATTGTATACATGAATAAAAAAATAACCTGAAAACTTCATCAAAGTTCATCCCGAAATAAGCAGTACAGAGGAGAAAATGTTAAAATCTATGTAAACGTGTAGAAGCACTGGAATCCGCCAGGAAAACTTTCCTAACTGTAAAATAGTTGCAACACTACGCCTTTTTCAAAGGGTTAATCTACAACCTCTTAATTACAGCTCATTGTCCAAAACGTAAAATCAAATTTAGATGCATATCAATCGCTTTTATATACGGCCACGACGACAAAAGTCTGTATTCTTTACCGCTGAGACATTGCTTAAAAGCATGCCGTTATAATAAATATAACTTTCAATGCCTTTCTTTCGACTTTTGTTGTAAAAAAAGAAACACAGAAGGACGTGATCTGTACCAATCATTGATCAAGTCATCTGAATCTTTCGGAAGGACATGTCATATCAGCCGAGTCAGTCGCCATACCCTTACAGATAAGAATTCGTTTCAATCATGCGATACAGCTCAGGCTAAACATGTGCACTTTGAGAAGTTCTGCGATGGTATGTGTTTCGTTACTTATACTCTAAACTCACCGATCTAAGATTGTTTCTCGATATGCAAGCCAAGCCTCCTGAGATATTTTGCGCATTGTCGTTGGTTGCCACTCAACATTGTTCAATCGGTCCAATGATTATGCATGTCGCCTTTCCACCAGGTCAGAATAAGCTCATTAGGTTGTCACTTTTATTTTCAATACGATTTCTGTTCATCCAAGATCCGTCATCAATATACGTAGGCTAATAATAGTCAGGAAAATTGATCGACCACACCATTACCATTGATAGAAATAAAAGTCGTTAAGTCACAAGTAATCTGTTCATTTCGAATGCCACCCACATTCCATCAACTTACCACCACTGAACACCGAAGCGTTTTAGCCAATCAGTATGATCTTGACCAGCTCGATCCATATCATACTGGGGATGGTCATACCTCAAGTAAATGAACCGGTCTTAGATCGGCGAGTCTAGAGCATTTGTCACCCGTTCCAGTAAAACCAGTCGCATGTCGCTCTGAGCTTGGCAGGTTGAGACGGACTGTTTGTTCATTTCACTGTTGTCTGCCTTTTGTGAAATCTTACGACATCAGTTTCTTCTATTATTTCCTGGTGTCGTCTATGCTCATCTTATGTGCGACATGCGACTGGTTCTGCTAGAACGGGTCACATTTGCACGAATCTGCAAAAGACACAAAGATAACAAACGCTTGTAAGGAATGACTGTTTACATTATAGAAAATAGAATAATCTTCGTTCATTAAATTGTTTTGGTGAAGCAATGATTGCTTCATTCAGAACAAAGATTGCAGCTGTACACGACAACATGATTTTTCCCTTCAGAATAGGTTCATTATCACATCCAACCAATATTCACTTTCTAGAGCCAGCAGACCACTTCGCCGTTACTCATTTGATTAGAAAATCCGACATTCGGTGTCTGAAATTGATTCGACGTCCACTACGTGACCTTGGTTATTCTGTTCTTGACCTTCAATTTGGAGCCACAAATTTCAAGGAATGTGTTAGGTTCTGTAATATCACCTACAATAGAAACTGCACTTATGTAACCTTCTTGAAATCAAACAAACTATGCAAAATATATTACCAGAATAATAAGACGTCGAAATGCAAGGACTGATGGCAGTAAACTCCACGAGAGAGCATAGGACTCTGGAAAAGCCACGCATCGGATAAACCACGCAAATTTAAGCGACCATGCAAAATTATCGCAACGTAATCGCAAACTTTGCGTGGTATTTACAAAAGCCTCGCAAAATTTTAAACACGCAAACCACCTCGCAAGCAGCCCAATATTTCCCGTGGCTTCTAAGCGCCAGCTTACTTTGTGATCCTCCTTTTATTATTATTATTAAAACAATTTATATTGCGCCTGATGTAAAACACTTCAAGGCGCTTAACAAAAAAAAAAAAAAAAATTATATTTTTTCCGGATATTTTGATTAGTACATTTATTTCTCTGTCAGCGCAATGCATTGTGCTACACTTTCTAAAGCAGCGTTTGGATGGTTTGTTGCTTGAATGTGGTCATTTAACCCTTTAACGAAGGGGTTGAATCTTCGCAATCATTTGGCGAGAACGTTTTAACATATTGACGACAGCCAATACTTCTAGGAACTTAAGCAATTGGGAGTATTAACCGCTCCTCAGCCAACACATCAACACCAACTCAACTTTTTGGTCCAATGCTTGTATTCCTTATACATGTTATAAAATAACTTGTTACCCTTCAGTTCATTTTAACCGAATTTGTCTGCATATCGTGACTGTATACACCGTCCTGTATATCCCATCAATCAGAAATGCCTGCATAGACACTTTATACCAACATGAAGGCTCGGAGCGGTCCGATTGTCAACGATCACAAACAGCACTGCCATCAGATTTCGCAATTTACAGCAGAGGTGAGTAATATCAAACTTATTGCGGAAGCATTCTCAGAGATCACAAAAGCGTGCCACGGAAAATATTCAACATATCATAAAAGCAGTTTTTCATGCGAGAGATCACCAACAACACTGACCAATCTCAATATCCAGTGTTCAAAACAGCACGGCGTATACGACAGATCACAAAAGTAGTTCAATTGTCAAAGACTTCAATATCACTGACAGCAACTTCAACTTCAAGAGTCCGCAACAACAGTGAGTAATTTGGCGGTATTATACATTAAACACGTTCCTAATGTTTTGATTCTTCAATCTACATCGGTTTTATATTGTCAAACATTTTGTTGAAGTGTTTTTGTGTATCATTACGAAATGAAACAAACTTGCAGCGGGGACAGGCAATTCAATAAAGAGCCTACGATAACGTAAGCTTAAATGCGGACTTTGCCATACTACAGCCGATTCAGCCTACTGTTTAGCGTACATGTCCCGGTCGTTAAAATGTGCCTACTTAATTCCTGTTCAACAGTCTGGTGCAGATCAGTTGCTCTAACAAGGATATATCATATTGACATTAGGCTTCCGCTCAGAAACTCTCGTTTAACTTAGTGTATGGTAATGTTCTATCTTGTTCATCCAGTGAGCATTGTTTAGCCAGAAATTTATTAAGAAGATTACTTTTCTCTAAATTGTCTGTTAATACGGTATCGCCTTCTAGTAGGTCTGGGATGCCATTACAGTGTTGTTTACCTTGATAACCTTTGATTAAATTCCAGAATTTCTTTGAGTTTAACCTTTGATTAAATTCCAGAATTTCTTTGAGTTTAAATTAGGGTTATTCAATTGGTTGTTTAAATTTTTAAAGTAGTCTTCTATGCTTGAACTGATAGCCTCGTTGCAGTCTCGACAAGCTCTATGCACAGGAAGTTGTACCTAGCGCGACCAACATAGATGTAACATGTGGCTTGTTCTGCAATGTTGTGCAACTGCAAGCTAGGAGTATGTGACTGGGGTGAATGTCAACTCCGGAGGGCTAGAACCTCCTGATGCTAGATATGCTAGCACCCGATCTGCTCTCACGCCCAGTTGATTAGGGTTTTATACCGAATCCACGGGGGTCACCCACGGACTACAGACCCTCGAAATGATAACAAAACAAACCCGTTTTGAAACATGTGCCAACTTTAGGCCCAAAGTACAAGAGATTCCCAAAAGTCACAGCTTTGAAAATGACACCAAAAGATGCTACAGATCTTTATGAAATAAGCCATGTCTTCGAAATAACTTTTACACCAACATTTACCTGATTTAAAACACTTTGCAAAGTTACCACTGGAAAGTTCGTCACTCACAATCCAAAACAATGTGGAGGTCTGACGTCATCAAACATGGGGGACAGCTTTCAGAAAGTCGCAAATCGCAACATAAAAATAGTGAAATACAAGCGTTCACCAACTTAACAACTTACCAGGAGGCTATCAATCAATAGATTCCCAATGACAAATGTATCCCTAAAGTTTGACAGTCTAACTTGGCGCAGTTTTGATGAAAATAGACTTCAAACACGAAAATTTGCTCCAGTAAAAATGGTCCGGTTGTATATAAAATCCCGACCTGGAAAACAGGTACTTGCTGCACAGCGGGTGCATGTAAAATACGGACCCAGGAGTTGTCCTAGACGGAACGAAGAGGTGAAAGACTAATTTTGTTACACCTGTAAAAAGGAGTTCTATTAAAGCCAGAGACCGATGTTGGATAACAGATTATGTTAAACATCAGATAAACGCTCGTCAACGTAAGTTCAACAAGGCCAAACGCTCTAACAATGATGGCGACTGGGACATATACCATAGAGCACAGGAAGTTGTACCTAGGGGGGCCGAAGGCCCCCTTAAGGGCCGAAGGCCCGAAGGATGGAAACGCTTTTTATGTCATGTGGAAAATGCACTACCGTATACGAAGCAGATTTTCGCAAAACACGACCTCACAAAAACACCCCATTTAGGACACAAGATCAAACTTTCTCGCACATAAATCATACTCTACACGATCTATGAACACAGAGCATTAGTATGCCACACTGATTTTGTAAAAAAATCTTTCCTCTTCGCTCCGAAATTGGAGCTTTTATCAGAAAATCGAGGCGCGACCTGCAACTTTCAAAAAGTCAAGTTGTAATCGTGGGGAAGACCTTATTCTATTAATACATCGTGACGTCATTCAGTCACATGAGCCAGCGAAAGAAAATAATTGGATATCAATTTTAAACGGGTTATCTCGACTCCAGGTATTCATCTCACCACACACTAGTATTTGATTGTCTGACAAATTATAACCTGGATACGAGTTTGTTCCTGAAGTTGAATATTGCGGGAAATTTAAATATTGCGGGATATTGCCACGCGGTGCTACAAGTAGTGTTATCCTTAGTATTTACAATGGACGTGATATCGGACGCATGTGGCTGGTAAATATCACTTATAAACATGTTTTACGCATCAGAGTTGCGTGTCAAGCATGCTATGCAACTTAGAGTTTGCTTTGAACCACAAACCCATTTCGATTTACAGGGTTGTGGTATGTCCTGACAAGGCTTGACAGGCTGGTAATATAAGTGGTTTCATCCAAACCCTCAGCCCCTCAAACTTAAAGAGAGTGTTTGGTAGCAGCTATAGGCATGCAATATCAATTTGTGCCTAATTTATCCTCGTACGAATATATATATATATATATTTAGTATACATTGAGTGCTGAATCTAACACTATCAGTGACGACCTGATCCACTAGACGTATTAGATGTGACGCCATGCATTCATACATGTGTTCATACATAAAATGTTTTTTTATGTAATGCACTTACGTTGCACGGGTGATATTTGACGTCAGATATGCGGCAGAACGATCCTCTCCTTTGACTCGTCAGTAAGAAGAAGTTACGTAGTACATGTAACGTTAGTTCTAACACTGTGTTTCAGATCTGTATCCCAGTCGGTTGTGAAACAGGAAAAAAGTGTCCGGTAATAGTGTATAAAGATAAAAACGTCCTAGAGAAGCCACGTCCACAAATAACTCAGATATTCAAAGCACATAATATGTTCCTCCGATTCTATTCGATGCTGCACCCCCCCCCCCCCCCCCCCCCCCACCTACACGCACGCATACACGCACACTCTACCTTGATATCTTCCCTTTCCCCTTCCCCTTCCCCTTCCCCTTCCCCTTTCCCTTCCCTTTGCTTGTTTTACAGATCGAGCATGACCAAAACGTGTTCTGTGACTTGAGGAAAGGTTCTTGTCCGCATATAGATTCACAACCCCAGTGAAACCATCTGTTACACATATCACAGCCGATGCTGTTATCCGAGTCCTTCAAAACGTCAGATTCATCCAAACATGCCTTGTGGCAGATTGGGCATTTGAATGAGCTGTCATCCATTAGTGGCTTCTTAGGTTTTTTAGACATAGATGGTTGCACATCCTCCTCTTCCTGGTCTCCTTTCCTTTTACACGTCTTACCCTCCGTTAGGGCCGCAACTTTGTTCCTAAGGGCTAACTTCTTTGTTCTGGGAATAGCCTCTTTAATGATCTGGGCGGCATCATGTAGGCAAACTTTCGTGTAATGGCTCACAACGGCATTGAAGATGTCCAGCTGAATAGTGGTTACAATGTCGTCTTCAAGTTCTGTCACCTGAAGGGGTAGGTCCACACCAGAAAATACATCAAACCAGGCCACCAAAAGATTGTCGTCTGCAGCTATAGTATTGTCTATTACCTGGTGAAGGTTCTTACTGTGTTTATCAAGAGCTGCTTTGTTTAGGAAGGGCAGGAGTCGAAGGTGTAAGTCACAGAAAAAGGCGAAAAGTTTGTCTCCCATGTGGAATAGCCCATGGCTGGCCTGTTGCTTAAAATCTACGAATTCTAGAGTGTCATCGTCCATTGTATCATTGTGCACGTCCTCCTCAGTCACTCTCAGCGCGTCTAAAGTCTTGCCCTTCAGGTAGTTAAAGTTCTTTAACTCCGAAATCTTATCACCCGTCGCTGATAATCTTCGTGCGCACTGTGTTGTTCGCCAGAGTGTTGCGCCTCCAATATATCGGATTTTACTTTTTGCTTCTTTGCTCAAAATGGTAATGTTCTCCACAGACGGTGCTGCACCTCCAGCTACAACTCTTTCTGCTTTTGACTTGATGCTTTGTTTGAACAACCACATAAAAGTTTACTTGAAAACTTCATTATCGCATCCTTTCGCGACTCCTCTTCACCCGATGAGAATAAAGTCTCAACGAGTTCAACAAACTCAGACGATGAACAAAAAGCCAATGTGTCTGTCCACGCTTTCGTCCACTCGCCTGGTCGTCGCATCGATCCTCTGATGATTTCGGCACATTTAGAGTAGCATGTAGCGGTAAAACCAAGCAGGGCCTCACTGTTAGCTTCCATGATGATAGCAGCCGTTTCCGATAGTGCTGGCCGATCCAAAGTAGTTACGAATTCATCTAGATTGTAGGGAGACTCGATTGTCTCGGCAGCAACGTGCCCCGTTGGTCTCTCCGGAGGCGTCCATTCGTAGCTGCAAATGAGCATAAGATATATGAATTATCATAATACAATGTTTTAGATGGGCGGAATTCATATAGAAATATAATAAGATAATGGGTTACTTAGTGTGCTTGGTATAATCAAAAGAGCATGCAATTTCACCATAGGAAAGGAAATCAATCTATAATCGTGTTTTTTTAGTGTCTTTATGTTCATCAAAATTAGTGATTTCAGTTTTGTGATTAGTTAATGTGATTGATAATGATAATTCAATCTCACCTTCCACGGCGAACTGTGTCGTTATCAAGGGGGTCGTCTTCGATTGTCTGCCTACAGCATTCCAGGTCTTGTCTTGGCTGCATGTTTTTGATTTCGGCGTAGTATTCATATACTTCTGGTTTATGACGAAGGGTCCCGTACCTGCTATTGTAATTTATTATTCTCAAACCAGTCTTTGTGACGGAACGTCCGATGGCAACCCCTAACTGTCCGGCCGTAAAAAACCCGGAGCAGTCGACTTCCACGACAGGAAGAGTCAAGCCTTGTGCCCGGTGTACAGTGACCGCAAAGGCCAAAAGCAACGGATACTGCCACCGTACAGCCCGTGACTTTCCCTCTCTCCTGTCGTAGAAGTCAGACATCTCCTGCTCCAAATGAATAAGCCTGCCTTGAATGTCTACGATGGGTCCATCTTCATCTAATCTCTTGATGATGCCTCTTGTTCCATTGGTTATACCACCTGTAAGGAATTAAATAAATGACAGTAAGGAATTAAATAAATGACAGTGTTGGGTGTACGGTACTACAAATAAACCTGCGTTGGGGATTGCGGTGAGCTTTCCAAATCGTCAATGTGTGAACACCTTCAGTAAACGTTGATCTCGCAAAACTCACAGTCGTCATTTCGTGTCGGCCTTTACAACGCAAACTAAGTTATATTTTCATGTGATTCCGCTCACCTTTGATATTCCGAATGATGCTGACAGGGGCTCCAACCTTGAGATACAGCAATTTTGCCGCTCGTGATTTTTTCAGAAGACGTGTTTCTCCTGTTAAAGAAAATTATCATAATCATTATTGTAGGATTAATTTAAATTAGCATTTTTTGGGAATGTGGGTAAGATGCTTTTAATGAACGGGTAAGATCTGACACTGACAGAATTCAATATCAATAGTGGTATCCAGCATGCAGAATGTATGTTCCGATTGACTTGGCTTATTGCTCGTCCGATTCGAGGACATAGTCACAACCGGATTACTACATTATAATGCTTTTGAATATCAAATACCTTCCGTTATTAGCGGTCTTCGGGCAAGACTCAAGATTATTACAATCAATGTGAGACACTTGAAGTGATAACTTGGCCATATCATGGGCCATATCATTAGTTCTAAATGATAATATACTCACCACAGTCCCTCGCTCGATATAACTTCATTTCTCCTCTCATCTTTTCTAAACCACGCATGTTGTTAAATTCTACCTCACTCCTTGTGCCGAATAGTTTAACAGGCTCTTTTGAGAGCGGTCTCCCAAGCTCCTTCAGAAGCTCCTCAGTCTCAGCTGATGGCTGGCCGTCACAAAGTTCGTTTGCAGCCTTGATCAGATCGGGCTCGTTTTGTCGCACCACCTTTATTGAAGCAAATTAGCTCTTGAGCATTGTAAAAGCGACAATGGACAACTATAAAAGTTCTGCTGGTGGGTGTGTTGTGACTTCTTACATAGCCCATCCAAAGAGTAATACTAGTATGTTACGGCAGAACAGAAAACAATGTTCGCCAACAATGTTATAGTATGGTAACTTGCACATCCTGAAATTTACTTCACATGAAGAACACTCTTTGAACCATCACACATTATGAGAAAAATCCTTACCTGGTTAAGATTAATCTTGTGGGGGAACATTTGTTCGAATATAGAAGAAGACAAACAATAACTGCCATCGTCGTCAACAAGCATATTGGGGACAGGAGCAAGCTGCTTGAAGTCACCACTGGCTATGATTTGCATCCCACCGAAGACCACGTCAGTTCCTCTAACCTGGAAGATAATTTCAATTGAATTATAACCAGGGCCTGGTTGTTCAAAACAAATTTGGTCGCTAACACTGGGTGTACTCTTAACTTGGCGTTATCTACCTTCAGTAAAGCCCTTAGAATTAACGCCAAGTTAATGAATCAATGTTCAATGGTTTCTCGAATGGTGACGATGATAGCACTAATTACCTTTCGGCATAGAAACTCGACTGTCTCCAGGATATTTCTTGACAGCATGCCAACCTCGTCGATCAGTAACACATCAGTTTCTTTAATTCTGTTCCTGGCATCCAGAAACCCATCTTTAGTTGCCATATTCTGGACGATCTCGGGCTTTGTGAATCGTCCGTCATTGATGGCTGTCCACCTATGAATCGTCATTGCATCCCGAAAATTAGATGCCGCCATACCACTCGACGTTGTAATGGCAACCCTTTTTCCGCTATCACGCAACACCTCGGCAATCTTCCTGGAAAGATTAAATATTGGTACAAATATAAGTAGCCGACTTTTCAAATATTTGCGTTTCAGCAAGTGAATAAGTGGATTAGCTAATTTCATCAATTGTTTTTGGACCAAACAGGTCACATCAAGGATATCCTTGGTCACATATATGTCTTCTGAGGACAATGTCACAACCACAAATTTGCTGGCGTCGTTCCATACGTTCGATTTTCTGTAACTCATGCCATCACGTTGTAAACGTATGATTTATTGTTATTATTTTTCAGGATTGTGGTCAACTACAAGGCTTGCGAAGAAACTGACGACAGTCACATATACTTTTCGGACATGTACACGGATTACGAACAGGTTAGCTTTTAAAAACTGCCTACGACATAGTTAACATGATTCCGATATTTCCTGACTATAAGAAAGGTGTAAACTTGACTTAAGGCAAAAACTCAATGAGCTTTTGCTTAAGGCAAAAACACAAAAAGCACCTCACTGCTCTTGTGAAGGAAGTAAGATCACCGGTATGAGGTGGTGCTCATCGTAACGTAATCTGAATGTACTCTTGAGAACCCACAAGGCAGTCCCTATCGATTACCTTAAAGAGACTACCTTGTTTTACATACTAGTATTTGTACACATATTTGATATTGTCAACTATTCCTATTATTATTATTATTGATATTATTATTATTATTACGATTGCAGCACCATTCTCAAACGTCCTCGTTTCGGCACAGCAAGCTTGTCTTCGCGAAGATGGTGTCTCGAATCTTTCCAAAGATGAAGGTTAAAAGAAAGTCGCAAGGGAGTGTGTACATTTATTACGGAATTGAAAAACGTGTCAAAGAAAAGGATTGTGCCGTGGTGGAAAAGAGGAGCTTGAGATGTCAAGTGGGTCGCGACAACTGCGACATCTCCTATGGAGAAACCGGCTGGAACTTTTTTTGTAGGGGCAAACAGTTACAGGCGGCCGATTTAGAGATTGATTGTTTACTTCCCTATTCCGATGCAAATTTACTGTGCTTAGGCTATTTATTGTCGACGCAACGTTTGTGCACATCAAGAAGCTCGGTCAATCGTAAGGAGATTCTTTCTGTTTTATCAACATCGGATGTGTGCCCTTCTTGCCGAAAGTGGAAGAGTTCAAGGGTCTGGCGGGAAAAGATGCTCGAAAGCGGCAAAGAAAACTTACCACCAGCACCAGGTCTAGAGGAAGTTTTTCGAAACACCAACGCAATAGAGACTGAAGCCTTTGCAGTCCCGGAGCCGCGTGAGCAGGATTATGTGTTCAATCCAACTATTGAACTAACAGAAGAGGACAGCATGGACATGAAGGCCATCCTCGAAACTGTAATGCCCCACGCTCCCTCAAAACTAAATGTTCTACTTCAGTCCCAGGCAAATAACTGTAACAATAAAGACCCGAGAACAAGACGATGGGACCCAAACCTGATAAGTGTCATGCTCGGTTTATATTGCTCGTCGAATCGTGGATATTCCCAGTTGAAGGGGAGTGAGATGTTGGTCCTTCCCTCACAGCGTCTTCTCCGTTATTACAAAAATATCATCACACAGGAAGCTGGCTTCAACAAACAACACTTACAATGGATGCAAAAAGAAGCCAAAAGACAGGGTAAATACTGAATTAATTTTTGATGAATGTTCGTGGGTCCAACTCGCACTGTGGTCCAACTGGAGGTCTTCATCAAGAAGAGATGTACATTGTGAAGTTCCCCAAATACAGGAGTTGTCTTCAGCATTATGTCTTAGGCTACTTAGTTTGAATGAGATGAAATTAACTTAAGTACAGTTACTGTGCTCTCTGAAAAATGTTAAGATACAAATCCAAATCGATATAAGCCTTCTAGTAACTTGCTTCAGATGATACACCAATTTCTTTCCTTTCCAGGTGCATCCGGAATTGCTTGCCATGGGGGTCTCATTCTCGATGAGATGCAGATTCAAGATGACTTACAGGTAAATAAAACAATCAACCTAAGACAGCAATATGAAGACGACATCATGAATGGTTGTAATTTTTCCATAATTGGAACATGCTTGTACTCTTAGAAATAAAGGTTTTTGAGCTTGCTTTAGGATTCCCAATTCTAGCCAAAATCCTGGAGCCATGGTCTTCACTAAAATACTAGAGCCTGAAGTATTGGAAATGATGTCCATTTCGTCCTAAAAGTTACATTCCACCGAACTTTTATTTGCCTCGTTATATACATGGTACATTTTTATTTCAGTTTGTTAGAAGAGGTTCGCAACTTCAGCTCGTCGGTGCCATCAACGTGGGAGAAGTTAATGATGATATAAGGACGATCGTCAATGGCAAAATGGAGATAAAAATGGCAACACACGCCCTGCAGTTAGTGTTTCAAGGATTTCATGGCTTCCGTTGGCCAATCGCATACTTTGCAACAGATACGGCAAAAGCATACGAATTAGCGGAAATATTCTTGGAGGCAGTGGATATATTAGACGAGTATGGGTTTTCAGTCGAGTACACTCTCATGGATGGAGCTTCAACTAACAGGTCTTTCGCTAACATCTTATTTGGTGGTGTTGACCAGATAGCCGCTGAATTTACCATACGGAATATTTTTAAGTCTGAAGGATACATCAGCATCATGCAGGATATCAAACATGTCATCAAGAAAGTTCGCAACAACATTGAGTCATCGAAGGCAAAACACAGGGGATCACCTGGACGTTACTTGGTTCTCGGAGGAAAGGAAATCGTCTGGGAACATTTTGAAGCGGCATTTAAGTTCAATGTTCACAGTGGGCTTAAATATCACAAGGCTCTCACTAAGGAACACGTGGAAATAACACCAGCTTCAAAGATGCGCAATAAACTAGCATGTGACGTACTAGATAAGAATATGCTCCATCTGATGGAGCGTTATCAGATGGCTAAAGCACAGTCAAAAGGGGAAAATGAAATTGATGTCAGTGGAACCATCAACCTACTGAAACAGACGTCTAAAGTGGTAGAAATATTTACGGACGTCAATCGGCCAATCAGGGATGTGACTGACCCAAGACTTAATATCCTAGATGATGTGGCGACCTTCTTCAAAACGTGGGAGGCGGATATAGCATCAACCAAACTTCTCTGCTGTAAAAAGAATGCCATGACTGTCCAGACGAGAGAGGATGTTATTTCAGCCATCACAGGATTCACAGGACTGTGTCGCAGAGTCATACCACGCTTGGGAGTGTCAATCGTCCCCGGTTACTTCAATTCTGATGTGGTCGAGAATATATTTTGCCAGCAAAGGGGCATTCTCAACGGATTAAACACAAACCCCACGATTAGACAGTATGGCCCGGGTATCAATACCATCGTCCTGAGCCACGTCACTGTATCGAGAAAGTCAAATGCTGGCGGAGCACGAGCTCTTCCGTTTAACGCCACAACACCCTGTCATCTCAACCAAACTTGGAAAAGCAAGAAGCTGGCAAAGAACATTCGGGTCTAAATTGTGTTCCTCTAATGTGACCTGCTGTGCATCATGAAACTAATGGTGTGTCTATATGTACTATATTTCTTAAACATAGCCGGAAACTTTGGTGGATAGGTTGTTGCTTGCTGTGGTGTAGGTCCACAAACCCTTCCAGACAGGAGAATGAGTCTTTATAATACCTCCATGGTCATAGTGACTCATTTGTATATTCTGGAGTTGATAAATTGATATAATTAAAGCCTCTTTCAAGTAAATATACATTATATTACCCCAGGAACGTATACTAGTATTATGCATTGATGGAAGTGAAGGTAGAGGAATTATAGTGCTGAGCTGGTGATCAACTTGCCTGGAATCACATTTCCCTAAGTCATGTAAGTACCATGTCATTGTTCATTGATATTTACCGCATTAAAAATGTCTTGCCGGTTCCACATTGACCTGTAAGCAACAGACTGTGACCCGTTCTTGCTATTTCCATAGCATGGAACTGTTCTGCATTCAATTCGGACATTTTTACAGCACTTGCTTCGATTTAGAATGTTGGCGCGTTTTTATCCACACGTGCCGATCACGTGTCGAGGGAATCACACGGGGATTTCGTCTTTCAAGCAACAGCCAATCACATTCATTTTATTTATAGACGAATAAGGTCTTCCCCACTATTACAACTTGACTTTTTGAAAGCTGCAGGTCGCGCCTCGATTTTCTGATAAATGCTCCAATTTCGGAGCGAAGAGGAAAGATTTTTTACAAAATCAGTGTGGCATACTAATGCTCTGTGTTCATAGATCGTGTAGAGTATGATTTATGTGCGAGAAAGTTTGATCTTGTGTCCTAAATGGGGTGTTTTTGTGAGGTCGTGTTTTGCGAAAATCTGCTTCGTATACGGTAGTGCATTTTCCACATGACATAAAAAGCGTTTCCATCCTTCGGGCCTTCGGCCCTTAAGGGGGCCTTCGGCCCCCCTAGGTACAACTTCCTGTGCTCTATGGTATATGTCCCAGTCGCCATCATTGTTAGAGCGTTTGGCCTTGTTGAACTTACGTTGACGAGCGTTTATCTGATGTTTAACATAATCTGTTATCCAACATCGGTCTCTGGCTTTAATAGAACTCCTTTTTACAGGTGTAACAAAATTAGTCTTTCACCTCTTCGTTCCGTCTAGGACAACTCCTGGGTCCGTATTTTACATGCACCCGCTGTGCAGCAAGTACCTGTTTTCCAGGTCGGGATTTTATATACAACCGGACCATTTTTACTGGAGCAAATTTTCGTGTTTGAAGTCTATTTTCATCAAAACTGCGCCAAGTTAGACTGTCAAACTTTAGGGATACATTTGTCATTGGGAATCTATTGATTGATAGCCTCCTGGTAAGTTGTTAAGTTGGTGAACGCTTGTATTTCACTATTTTTATGTTGCGATTTGCGACTTTCTGAAAGCTGTCCCCCATGTTTGATGACGTCAGACCTCCACATTGTTTTGGATTGTGAGTGACGAACTTTCCAGTGGTAACTTTGCAAAGTGTTTTAAATCAGGTAAATGTTGGTGTAAAAGTTATTTCAAAGACATGGCTTATTTCATAAAGATCTGTAGCATCTTTTGGTGTCATTTTCAAAGCTGTGACTTTTGGGAATCCCTTGTACTTTGGGCCTAAAGTTGGCACATGTTTCAAAACGGGTTTGTTTTGTTATCATTTCGAGGGTCTGTAGTCCGTGGGTGACCCCCGTGGATTCGGTATAAAACCCTAATCAACTGGGCGTGAGAGCAGATCGGGTGCTAGCATATCTAGCATCAGGAGGTTCTAGCCCTCCGGAGTTGACATTCACCCCAGTCACATACTCCTAGCTTGCAGTTGCACAACATTGCAGAACAAGCCACATGTTACATCTATGTTGGTCGCGCATTGAGATTGTTGTGTGAGTCAAGTTTCAAATACAGCTTTGAAGGTGGTCACACTGATACTGATAGAATTTAGCCAGGTAAGCGCCCTAAAGATATCTTTATATTATATTTGCAATTTGAATTGTTGACTTTGTTCAGCAAAAGGGGCAGAGTAATATACTGACTTTTATACAATTTATGGGAAAGTGTAACAGTCATAAAATGCCTGAATATTCAGCACCTAGTGTGCATGTTTATGCTCATGATCTAGTCATAATAGGCACTTTTATTGAACTGGAAAACCTGGTTGCTTTCCTCCATGAACTTTTAGATTTGTTGACCCGTTTGATAAATGGTGAAGATGTGGATATGAGCCTATATCCAGCCATCAACCACCTAGTTTAATCTGATTGAAACCTTTTTGTACCCGTTGTAAATACATGGACATTCGCGTTTTGAGAGTTATAATAAAACTATTTAGTTAGATGAAGTAGTTGTGCCCTTTTGTGATAGCTTAGTAGTAGTTTTCATCCGGACTCATATCAGTGACCAAAAGCAGGTCACATTGCCCAAGTCTCACCCAGTCTCTCATATTGGAATGAGAGACATAGAGGACATGTCCCTGAAGTCAGGTTACTAGATCAAATCAGGAGGACCAGAGTCCTTGGATTTCCCCAGGTTGTGACAACTACTGCCCCATAAAAAGCCTTGACTTGGTTGTGACTTTGTCTCCAGGACATTATCACTGACGCTTTACCGCTCGGACAGGTTTCGCGCTACATTACAGGAATAAACTCTTAAATGGTGGTTTCAAAAAGGTTTAGCCAGTTTTCAAGGCTCAGCTTTGGATCTTCGTTATTTAGAAATGTATTCCAGGGTTTACTAGCAAGCCCAGTGGAAAGCCTATCCCAGTTTACATTCGAGACGTTTAGAATCTCCTTTATACCTGGGTTATTCAAACCAGAATTTAGTGTTAAATTAAAGGAGAGTGGACTTTTGTTGGAGTTTTGGTTGTGATCGACAGGACCTGGGTTCAATTCAATGTCACCTGCTATGAGCAATCTAAAATATACATAATAGAGAAGTGTCTAATTTGACAGAATTATACCTAGGACTTCTGATTCAATTCCAAATTTCAATTTTCTTAACGAACGGCGAATCATTAGCAATATACGTGTTTTGATACAACGTTGAAGGAATTTCTCGATCCCGGTGACGTTCTACCTTGGCGGTTGGATCCCAACCACTCCTTTAAGTGCCATGGTGAGATTTTCAAAAGTTCGACACTCTGTATCTGATTGTGGCGTCTTACCAGACAATGTGAGAAACATGTTTATCATTACATCATAATTGTATCAATCTTCTGTATAACATCGGCTGAATGTTCTGTGGTCTTTTAGTGGCATAATTCCCGGGCCTTCCATTCCTTCAATGTCTCATTGCTTTTTCTGAGAAGAAATATGAGTTTCATGTACATATACATGTAAAACATCACAGTAAACTTAATGATATTTTGTTCGCACAGATGTTCAATATTTTTGAAAGACCAATTCATTTTTTGTCTTTATTCCTTCGATACTAATCGATATGTGCTACTATTAAACGGCTTCAATTTTTGTCGAATGTGTACGTCTATATGCGTATAGTATGTTGCATATCACACTAATTGGTATAGAACCTCGCGTAGACCTATCGAGCTAAGCTTGTGTATTTAATATATCGCAGGTGTGGGCTAAGGAATCCTGGACATTTTAAGGTTGATGGCTCTATTGTTTACGGTAATCGGCACAGACAATGTAAGTAAATTGAGTCTACCAGTGGTGTATTTTCTACAATCCATAAGATATCCAAGTCGATGAGAAGTAAGTATTGATTGTTGACCAATTGAGAAGGAAATACGTCTGAGGTGTTTTTTTCTTTCAACTGGAACACATTGGCGCTTTAGCTCTCTTCGATGTGTTACGATTTTCACGCATAAATTGGTGGTAGTTTTTGTGGGTTTAAGCAAAGGATATTTGTTTGTTATGATCAAGAACGAACCTTGTAGTGACGGCGAAGAGTCAACATTGGTGACAATTTTATACATTCTGGTCGAAAGGCAAGAACACTTTGTAATTCAAGTGTAATATTCGATTGTTTTTTGTCCTGTTCTTGATAAAGTTCGAAAAATATATATCACCCTGGCGAATCAGCGTCCGAACGGCCACTCTCTTTCCCCACGGGATATCGATCTAATTTGTAGAGAAAAAGAATCAAATTTTAACAGAGTTTAAAAAGGGTAATTTAAATGGTGCCGAAAGGATTTAATGCACTTTTGTTCTAATAGTCCTCGATCTTCTTCATGTTGTCATAATAATTCGACCAGGAAAAATTGAGATGTCTCTGAGAACTTGCGAATTAGTTGTTTGCATTTTCTTGAACTGTTTCGACACATGTTCAGAGGATGCCTTTAATTGTAATTACCAGGCAGAAAATACTTGCACGTTCATACAACACTTGTATCACATGCCAAGACGATATCGAGGTTTTGATACAATTAAATTGATACAAATAAATCAAATCTGATAAAAATTGCGACATTTCAGACTTGGCAAAACAATTGATTCAATTGTTTTGTTGTGGTAACGTCATCGCGTCATTTACGTCCTTGCGACGCAAGACGCACTTTGGGTGTTGGATTTACGGGAACAGGCAGTTGGGCCCCCCCCCCCCCCCCCCGTTCGCAGCGCTCAAAAAGCGTTTTTCTCTGCGTTGCGCTGCTACTGTCACCTATCGGTAAAAATTTGGTACTAACTTGCGCCATATTTGTGGCAGAGACTAAAACCTCTGTAGCATGCACGACTGTTCGGGGAGAGCGATTGATCAAAAATGGCGAAATTGTTAGTTATTGAAAGAAAAAATTGGTGTTTATTTCATCAAATTCCGAGCAAAATCAACCGAGTTTGATCAATTTTTCGAAAGATGATATTTTCGCAATCTTCGCTGAACATACCTCACTCAAAGATATTTTCCCACTTTGCGACGATATTTGGTAATTGATTTTTTGCGAAGTGGTTGACCAATCCTAAATGAATTCATATCTTTTAAAACATTTGAGCACCCGGTTTCCTAAATATTTCTTTTTTGGCACTTAATTTGGTGATTTTTCGAAGAAATCTCATTAATATTTATGATGTTTTGGATCACGTGATGTTAATCAAGCCGTTTTTCGCGCAATTGCGCGCACGACGCGATATTGTAAAAATATTTTAATGCACAGCGTGTCTCAAAAAAATTGTGGTTAAAAGTGAGAATGGCATGATAGTAGCCTGTTTGAGTTCCGTTGATGAATATGCTTAGTCTGACTATAATTTCTACAACTTGTGGCCAAATGACCAGATGATTTTGAGCCTTTTGATAAAGCTACCGGTAGAATAGTCATCAGACATGTCAGAGTGACAGTGACTGAGTGAGTGTTATGTTATGTTATGAGACTGGAGGTATGTCATGTGTTCCACCATATCGTCATTGATATTGACCAGGAATACTATCGATGTGTGTGGATGTGCTCAAACAGTAAAGCATGAGCCATGATGCTTCACTTCCGAAAAGATCTAGGTGACTGAGATGTCTACTACTACTGTTGGGCAATCCGGCTGATTCCTTAGAAATTTCTCTGTATATCCTCTGTGAAAATAAACTTTCTCATAATGATATATCTCTTGTTTGTTTGGTAATTTTAGTTGCCTATGTTTAGGCACTTTTTTGCCAGATTTGCCTGTAAAAGGTTGCCATAGTTCTGGAAAAGAAATCATATACATGTACACATTACAATGTGGATCTTCACGGTCCAAAACACCAGGGCCTACTACGTGACATGGCTCAATAAGAGGCATTGTCTGGTAATTTTGGACGACCTTTGGATGGATAGTTTATTTTCCCTGACCCTGGCCTGGGTCTGAACGGGCTTCCAAGCCATCAATGATGCTTATAAAGCCGGTAATAGCCTCATCAGTACCCCCACAAGAGTTATTTTGTGCCAGACATCGCGCACAGAACTTGCCATCATCTCATTTTTAGAGTTGCTGTATCAGTAAAAGTTAATACCAAAAAGCTGATAAAGTATGTAATTTGAGCAGCATGACCAATGCCAGTGTTAAAGGTGTAAACTTAACCTATTACAGGACATCTTCTTGCAAGATTGTGATTGGTTTGACTTGAAGTTTGTCATCAATTTGTCTGTTGTAATTGTACATCCATGATGTTGTCATTCAGGAAAAATCTGCTTTATCTTTCAGCTAATACTTTCACTTCTCAAGTCAATCGGGTTTGATGAACATGTCAAGCTGTTGAGTGGTGTAAACAATCATTAGCAAATAACGTCACGAATGAAAATAAGTTTGATTCCTTCCACTTGAAAAGTTCAACAGCACCACTTGCAAAAATTTGAATTTGGCATTGTGTTTTACACCCTTCAACAATTGACTGTCTGTTTGTTATTGGTGTTCTTGTTTCAATGTTAGCGTTTCACTGTTAAAGAGTTTCAAGATGCAGAAGAGAGGATTAGTTATCTTTAATGTTAAGTTTCTTCTTTGCATCATTTTGTCATTAAATTTGGGCAATGGTGGTCTCATGAAAGGAGGGATGGGACAGCAGGATGGGCTATTGGACACGTTTTCATAATCAGTATCCTAGAACACGTTTGTAGCGATGGTGGCGATCCTAGTGTTCGGGCCTCTTCGGCTCAACTTCGGGTGTGGTCGGAACCTAAATCCGGCTGCAACATTTTCTGACAAAAATCAGAGGCAATTTAAACGTATTTTCCAGCCGTGCGACGGATATAATCATTTTTACTATCGTTTTATTCAGTCAAAGATACATATAACAATAAATATCAGTCATTACATCCGAGCACGCGTGATGTTTTTGATGAGTTACGTGCATTTATTCAACAAAATTACGTGAAAAAATTTCACATTTTCAGGCGACGACCGCTGTTCAAAGTCACGTAAACAGCAAACCTCAGGACTTTTTACACTTTTTTCTTAATGAAACTACTAATTAATGTTTCATCTAGAATAATATTTCAGTTTACATGTCATTCAGAAAGATTTTGGCAAGTTAAGGATCGATTTTCGACTTCTTATTTTTCACGCCTAAATGTACGCGATAATGAGCTCGTAATTATATGCAGTGACGTCATAGCGCAGAGAGAATTACGCGGAAATGGGGGCGCGGCCAACTGACTGGGAATGAAATTTGCGATGACTCGAGCTACAAATCCCTCATAAATCGTAGTGGTGGTATGTGATAAACAGAAAACGACAACCATTCATGTGATATTTCTGCTAGGAAAAACACACTCGTTTGGTTTTCTTATTGTATATAACTCATTTTCACAATTTTTCGGATGAATTAACACACACCAAATTCATTGGCATGTCACACGGCAAGTGACGAGACCTCCTTTGTTAACGGTGCTTGACGCGAAATGCGATGATACTGAATAATAGGACGGGTCATTTAACCACACTTTATTGGGCTGAGTATCGATAGAAGCTGGTTGTTTATTTGTATTTTCACAGTTTTGATAAGTCTTAAGTGTCGCTGTTTGGGTGTGGGGTGGACCCAATGCAGAAAGTGAGCAAAGCGACACCTAAGGTCTCGTTAGGGAGTTTTTCCCAAATGAACGCGATGATGACGTGCCCCATTAACAGGACGTAACATATATTTTAAAATGCATTTCCAAAGTGAATGCATGAGGACAACCCATTTGTGCTGTATATCACTGGAAACGCCCGATTCCCCTAATTCTGCAGGATGTTACATCGGGCATTTTATTTCTTTAAATAAATCATAAGCGTCGCATTTGCTCCTAGCTCTGTTCACCATCCCAAAGGGCAATATTGCCAATTGGGCCGGACAATCACGAAAAAACCCAAATGTTATACATTTCTTCCTGAATAATTCTTACAGTGACCATTCTCCCATGAAAGACAGTTGCTTACGCTACACAAATATCAAAAACAAATCGAGGGTCAACCATTGAACTTTTGAGATATGTTGAATTGTGCACAAATCAGCGAAAAACGCACCAACTGGCACTGGACGGCATTTCAACACGGGGCCGACGCACATCCCAAGTTCAGTGTACACATACGTCGGCAACAACAGTATAAATGCGTAGTTTCTTGTTAGCCGCCTATTAAGTAGCGCTCTAGGTTTCAGAAACTCCAAAAAAACCTTGTCTTTGCCAAAACAACTGCTGAATCAACACTGACATACTGTAAGGACCGAGAAATCAATGATTTTAGGAACTACGGTGAGGGGGGAGGGGGGCCGCGCATGAATAAAAAAACTCCCTAATGAAACCTTAAGGTAAGGTCGACATTACCCTAACAGCCTTTTTTAACATATGATAAAACTGAAGCCTCCTACAAGTCTCCTGATACCCGACAACACTGGTTTCCTCAAAAGGAAAGGCTGGAACGACCATCTAGAAATATCATATGCACTATGACAATCTGCTCAAATTGTGTCATACTAATATCATCCCATACGTCGAAATATATAGAACGCCTCAATTGTGCAAAATAATCACGTTCAGCGTCAATCACATACTGCAAAACATGCATATTCTTATCCGGAAAGAATCAAGCTATTCATATATTCAACATATATCATATAGAAGCATATTTGTTTAGTCCTTGGGCAAGGCAATTCATGCCTTGTGCCACCGCAGTGTTCACATTTGGCGGAAACTGCACTTAAAACAGGTACCCCTTTAAGCGCAACTGGTCTTTTTGCATTCGCGCTGCAAGCAAAACTGACCTTGGGAATGCCGAACAGATAGTATTTTCAGGTAGTCAAGGCATTTATTTGTAATATGTGCAAAAACTCTGACTGGATTCTCGAAGAGGACACCTCCGTTGTCATGGGATACCAAATTTGATGAAAAGGGCCGAGTTTCACCTCGGGCATACTGAAAATGCGTTGAAGAAAACGATGACGCACTGTTGTTTCAAACGGCGTTCTGTTCACCAATATTGCGTATATTTCATATAGATTTCTGTTGGAAATTATTCAAATTATTCATAGCTACGTGGTTAAGTTGAAATTAATAGTTTCTAAGCTCATGAAAATGTAGTCATTACGTCTAAAGCTAAAGAGGCAACTCAGAGCATACCCTCCCTGATCAGAAAAAAACTGTTGAATAATTTTATTTTTTGATATCGGGTAGGTTCTTCTGAACGACAGCCACGATGAAAATCGTTAGTCATTGCACACAAGGTGTTCATTGCTATTACATGTTCCGCAGCAGACTCTTTTCTCCAAGTGACTTGGCTCTCTTTCTAATATTCATATTGGATTTTTTTTTTTTTTTACAGGAAGTTAAATTGTCCACCACCGCATATTTCTTCAATATGCGAATGTTAATGTTAACTTTTTTGACATGCTACATTCAGCATTCATTTACAGTGCTAAGAGAAGAGGAAAGCATTGGTAAACTTAAGAGAAAACATGGCACATTAGCATGAATTGATATTTTTGTATTCTGATATCATGATGATAAGCAATAAATTTTTAAAAAATGTATCCCTGCGTGACGCCGTCACCCAGTAAAATTACGCAATACCTTTAGTCGGCTTCATAGCGAAAACTACTGGGCAAATTTATGGCTTTTCCTAAATCAAATATTGGGACCAGAACAAATTTCCGAGTTAGGAAATTGCAAGTCAATCGAAAAAAAAACTCTTCATCGCAGCCCTTTGACGATTTTTGGGGGTTTCGGTTTAGTATAAGAGATATTTGTTAATGAATGTAAGCACATTCTGTTGTATACTGTACATGAATAAAAAAACCTGAAGACTTCATCAGAGTTCATCCCGAAATAAGCAGTACAGAGGAGAAAATGCAAAAATCTATGTAAACGTGAAGAAGCACTGAAATCCGCAAGGAATACTTTCCTAACTGTAAAATAGTTGACGCCTTTCTCAAAGTGTTAATGAACAATCTCTTAATTACAGCTCATTGTCCAAAACGTAAAATCAAATTTAGATGCATATCAGTCGCTTTTATAGTTGGCCACAACGACGAAAGGCGGCACTCTTTACCGCTGATACATTGCTTGAAATCATGCCGTTATAATAAATATAACTTTCAATGCCTTTCTTTCGACTTTTGTTGTAAAAAAAGAAACACAGAAGGACGTGATCTGTACCAATCATTGATCAAATCATCTGAATCTTTCGGAATGCAATGTGATTTCAGCCGAGTCAGTCGCCATACCCTTACAGATAAGAATTCGTTTCAATCATGCATCCATGCAGATCAGGCTAATTATGTGCACTTCGAGAAATTCTGCGATGGTATGTGTTTCATTAATTATACTCTAAACTCACCGATCTAAGAATTTTTTTCTCGATATGCAAGCCAAGCCTCCTTAGATATTGTACGCCATGTCGCTGGTTGCCACTCAACATTGTTCAATCGGAATGGACAAAAGGGTGGGCAACAGCATTGTGGTACTTCCACTATAGGAAACTGCGGTGTGTGTCTGGTGTGTGTCCGAGTTCATTCTGATTCCATTACATGATCTCCGGGTTAAATTGGCCCGGAGCTAATAACACCGGGTTTATTATACCCGGCGATCATCGGTGGGTTTCGGTGGGTTCCGGATCGGCACTGGAGTTTTCTGTAGTGGAATACCAATGATACCGAAGATAATAGTTATTTAGGATCGGCGATAGGTTACACGCCGATCACTGAATACAAGTGCGCACGGCGTATGCTCGGAAGTAGCCTACCAAAACAACACGCGGGTCATTCATTTAACTTTTATACTCATTTTATTTCTCGTGTTTTGCCGGATTTTGATGAAAATGGAGATGAACCATTGTGCAGAAGAGGAGATTCTCCCTCTCCTAACAATCTGGGAGCGCGAGGATATACAGGCCCAACTGGAGGGCACTAGTAAAGACGGGAAAGTCTATAGAAAGATGGCACAGGAACTGACAGCACTTTGCCATGACAGGACCAAAGAACAGGTTACATCGAGAATAAAACGATTTAGAAAGTGCCAATAGCACGTCTGTAACGGAGTGCAAATTTCGGTATCGCCATCGGTCGCCGAGCTTATTAACCTTACATGTACGCCTGTAGTGGAACACGAACCAAGCAATATCCGGGTTTATTTATATCCGGAGAGCCTCCAGATCTATTAACACCGGGTTTAAAGCCTGCAGTGGAAGTAAGACTATGCATTTCGCCTTTCCATCAGGTCAGAATAAGCTCATTAGGTTGCCACTTTATTTTCAAATTTTTCTGTTATTGAAGATCCGTCGTCAAATATACGTAGGCTAATAATAGTCAGGAGAACTGATCGACCACACCATAACCGTTGATAGAAATAAAAGTGGCTAGGTCACAAGCAATCTGTTCATTTCGAATGCCACCCACATTCCATCAACGTATCACCACTGAACAGCGAAGCGTTTTAGCCAATCAGTATGACCTTGACCTGTTCTATCCATATCATACTGGGGATGGTCATACCTCAAATCAATGGACCGGTCTTAGATCGGCGAGTCTGGAGCATTTGTGACCCGTTCCAGCAAAACCGGTCGCAGGTTGCGCTGAGCTTGGCAGGTTGAGACGGACTGTTTGTTCATTTCACTGTTGTCTGCCTTTTGTGAAATGTGACCACATCAGTTTCTTCTATTATCTTCTGTTGTCATCTATGCTCATCTTATGTGCGACATGCGACTGGTTCTGCTAGAACGGGTCACATTTGCACGAATCTTCAAAAGACACAAAGATAACAAACGCTTGTAAGGAATGACTGTTTACATTATAGAAAATCGAATAATCGTCGTTCATTAAGTTGTTTTGGTGAAGCAATGATTGCTTCATTCAGAACAAAGATTGCAGCTGTACACGACAACATGATTTTTCCCTTCAGAATAGGTTCATTATCACATCCAACCATTATTCACTTTCTAGAGCCAGCAGACCACTTCGCCGTTACTCATTTGATTAAAAAGTCCGACATTCGGTGTCTGAAATTGATTCGACGTCCACTACGTGACCTTGGTTATTCTGTTCTTGACCTTCAATTTGGAGCCACAAATTTCAGGGAATGTGTTAGGTTCTGTAATATCACCTACAATAGAAACTGCACCTATGTAACCTTCTTGAAATCAAACAAACTATGCAAAATATATTACCAGAATAATAAGACGTCGAAATGCAAGGACTGATGGCAGTAAACTCAACGAGAGATCACTGGACTCTGGAAAAGCCACGCATCGGAAAAACCACGCAAATTTTAGCGACTACGCAAAATTATCGCAACTTAAACGCAAATTTTGCGTGGTATTTACAAAAGCCTCGCAAAATTTTAAACACGCAATCCACCTCGCAAGCAGCCCAATATTTCCCGTGGCTTCTAAGCGCCGGCTTACTTTGTGATCCTCCTTTTATTATTATTATTATTAAAACAATTTATATTGCGCCTTATGTAAAGTACTTCAAGGCGCTTAACAAAAGAGAAAAAAAAAAGAAAAATTATTTTCTTTCCGGATATTTTGATTAGTACATTTATTTCTCTGTCAGCGCAATGCATTGTGCTACACTTGCTAAAGCAGGGTTTGGATGGTTTATTGCTTGAATGTGGTCATTTAACCCTTTAACGAAGGGGTTGAATCTTCGCAATCATTTGGCGAGAACGTTTTAACATATTGACGACAGCCAATACTTCTAGGAACTTAAGCAATTGGGAGTATTAACCGCTCCTCAGCCAACACATCAACACCAACTCAACTTTTTGGTCCAATGCTTGTATTCCTTATACATGTTATAAAATAACTTGTTACCCTTCAGTTCATTTTAACCGAATTTGTCTGCATATCGTGACTGTATACACCGTCCTGTATATCCCATCAACCAGAAATGCCTGCATAGACACTTTATACCAACATGAAGGCTCGGAGCGGTCCGATTGTCAACGATCACAAACAGCACTGCCATCAGATTTCGCAATTTACAACAGAAGTGAGTAATATCGAACTTATTGCCAAAGCATTCTCAGAGATCACAAAGGCGTGCCACGGAAAATATTCAACATATCATAAAAGCAGTTTTTCATGCGAGAGATCACCAACAACACTGACCAATCTCAATATCCAGCGTTCACAACAGCACGGAGTATACGACAGATCACAAAAGTAGTTCGATTGTCAAAGACTTCAATATCACTGACAGCAACTTCAACTAACAAGAGTCCGCAACAACAGTGAGTAATTTGGTGGTATCATACAATAAACACGTTCCTAATGTTTTGATTCTTCAATCAAGATCGGTTTTATGCTGTCAAACATTTTGTTGAAGTGTTTTTGTGTATCATCACGAATTGAAACAAACTTGCAGCGGGGACAGGCAATTCTAGAAAGAGCTTACGATAACGTAATCTTAAATGCAGACTTCGCCATACTACAGCCGATTCAGCCTACTGTTTAGCGTACATGTCCCGGTCGTTAAAAATGTGCCTATTTAATTCCTGTTCAACAGTCTGGTGCAGATCAGGGTCCATATTTACGAAAGGCACGCAATGTTTGCGGGCAGGAAAAGACCTCGCAACGCAATATTTCTTATTTATGAAGGCTACGCATCGCAACTCAGACGCTAATTTAGCGATCACGCAAGAGGATCGCAATCGCAACGTAAAGTTTGCACAGTATTTTCGAAAGACCCGCAACCCTTCCGATCTCGCAAACCGTTTGCGACTACCTCGCAAAGTGCAGATTTTTTGCGGGAGGTCCATACCCTCCCGCAAACTGTAACAAGGGTGGCAAAATCCGTTTGAGTTTTTCTATACGCACTCGAAATACATTCTTTGCATGTCACCGATTCCACTTCGATTTATTAGCACATTTTGAGACTCGGTGAGGGCCATGCAGGTATTTTAACCCTTTCAGGCTGAAAACCAGTTTTGGTTTTAAATTATTCTTCAAGGCAACCACATCTCTTTAAGAACGACTACCCTCGATAGGCCTATTAATGGCCTATTGTGTCATTATTTAAATGTAAAGGGGTGATCAAAAGATGCTTTGGTTTATCGAAATTTTGTCATCATAGCCCTCTATTAAGGGCATTAGATATTGACAACCCGCGGAAAGTAATCGAACAGAAACAAATTGGACTTTTAAGAAGGATTCTCTCCATCGATTGTAAAGCACGAGACGTCGTCATTTGCACGAGAAAAATTAAGGGTACCCTGTGTAACCGAGTGTTTAGTTCGTCGGGCCTCTCTGCCGCCAATGTCCTGTTTGTAAATCCAACATGTAGGCCTAGACGTATCACCAGGGAGGAAAATGGAATTGTCGATTCGGTAAAAACCTTATGTGCCAATCTAAACCGGAAAAGCCATAAACTATTGAAGCTTTTACTTTCACCCTTTTGATCGCTTTTTTATTTGTTCTCTGTGTATGATTTTTATTGCATATTCGTGTTGTCTACTCCTTATTTGGAGGTTTTTTACAATAAATTATTATTATAAATGCTTCAATCGCCGTAGAGGCTTATTATGTAATGATGTACACTACATAAAGGCCAAGGCCAATAGTCTAGGTCACAATCCTACATTTGGGCACAGGTAGGCCTTAAGAGTCTATATATACATGTACAGTCCTTCAAAAAAGTAAATGGACACACAAAAATCAAATTTTCTTGAAAACGGCTGGTGACAAATCGAAGCGGTTTGCTGCATTTGATAGGGCATTTAGTTGTGCATCATGATATCTACCACTTGGAAATTTGCTATTTTACCTATAAGTCAATTTTTTCGATTTATGAAAGGTCCCAAAATCAACTTTTTTATCACGCATTTTTTGGGGGCAAATTTTATATTGACTGGAAGCTTCTGTTGAGTTATGAGTGAATATCTAAGAAATTCCACAGTTTTCACTTGAATCTGCAACTTATTAACCCATTTGTGCAAAAGGGTTTTGTTACCCGGTCTTCTACTGCCGAGATGCCCCCTTGATATTATTCACCTGGCCCAGACAACCGGAATCATGTCACCATTTCAATGGCCTTGTTTAATATGCCTATGAATAGCTCTCCCAGGCCTGGATTTGGCAGCTGGACAATGGGTTCACCAATATTACTTTACCCTCGCGTTTACAATACATCAATGTTAACAACATTTCCACCCCCATTCAAAACCTCAGCCAATAAGGAATTAACACTCGGGCTGCATGTTGAAACTGACATAATTGGCTATGGTCGACTTCTCGCTTTGCCACAGAATTAATGTAGTCAACGACTTCCTCATTCTGATCGGCATGGTGCAGATAACGTCATAAAATGGGCGTCACACAGGCGCAGATCCAGGTTTTTTCGAAAAGGTGGGTGTGGACATCAGGGCAAAGCCAGGGGCGCAGGCACCCCCCCCCCCGCCCTTATTTTTTCAGCAACCCGACATTTTCCCGAAACGACCCAGCAACTTCATTGGTGACAGCACAATTTCAGTCCACGATGGGAAATCGCGTCGTAAAGGCATCTAGATTTCAAAATTTTGGAAATCTCCTGGGGCTTCGCACCTTCGGTGCTCGCAGGTTCGAGCTTCACCCTAAATGTCCGCCCACCCTTTTCAAAAATCCTACATCCGCCCTTAAAGATGTGGTGTCCTTAAATACCATGACATTTAAAGACGCCACACTTTTGTGCTTATCATGGAAATAAATAAAAATAGTTTGATATTATTTCAAGAAAACTTTATTATCAAAAAAAGTAAGAACATGCAGTGCAGTGTAGCAAGATGCCTGTATCTCAATCTGAGTGATCAGAACCGTCACATGCATCTAACAGTCAGTTTCAGTACTTTATCCAGTGACCTTCTCTGGATACATTCTTCCATCCTTCTTGGCATGGAATCAACAAGGTTGTTCCAGTATTCACCATCTTCACGTAATGTATCCCATACAGCCTGGATTTCATCCCACATTTCGTCAGCATCATTGACATTTGCGAATTCGACATCTTGTTGTGATCGAGACCATGCGTTCTCTATGGGATTAAGATCAGCACCTTTCGGTGGCCAATCCATTACACCAAAATCCTGATCTTGCAGCCATCCTTGGACGCGCCTTGCTGTATGGATAGGTGACCTGTGAAAAAAAATATTGGATGAATGTTGATCTTGGCCTATTGGTGGGTGTGGGTTTCGGACCCGTACTGTATCGTATCAAAATGCAGAGGGTAAAATTGGGGCGACATTAATTTGGTGACCTTAGCACAGCAAAATGAATTAAATCGGGCAAGGGGTTATGTTCAAAATGTCAACGGACGTCACCGGACGCCAACGCACCGACGATAACATAAAGCCCCCTCCACCTTTTGTGTGGGTGGGGGCATAAGAAGTTACAAAAGAATACCACTCTAATGTGTAGAGCACATCCGATTTATAACTTCACTGCACGGGTAAAATGAAGGGTGGATTTGACCGTCTTTTGGTGATGCGAAATTGTCCCTTCGTTTATCGCTCAGTGAATGAGGAGATTACTAAGTAAACCAACCTGTCTTGCTGAAATGTGAACATATCATGAGTAAGGCGAATATCGGGAACTGCTTGCTCGTGTAGTATTCTTAAATATTGATCCTGGTTTAGTCTCCCCTGTATCCTATAAACACGTCCTGAACCCATATTGTCCATCCATCCAAACACCGAAACAGAAAATCGGCCACTCCTGCGCTTCGTTTTGATGTATTGCTCATCAAATCTTGTTCCAATAGGCCTCCTTACCCAAACCTGCCCATTCTCATCAAGCTGATAGGTCTTTTCGTCACTGAAGATTACCTCTCGCCATTGTTCCTCAGTCCAGTCTTGATGTTCCTTAAAGTGAAAGAAGTGACAATTAACATTTGCACCCACAGGTAGTGTCACCAATGCAGACTCGGTTTTGTATGGCGGGTTATATTTTTATTTTGGAAGGTTTTTTGTTTATTTGTGAAGCACAGTTGCCTGTATGTAACCCGTAAAACACCAAAAAAAACCGCAAAAACGAAGAAGTTAAAAAAGAAAGAGGTTTTTGAAACGAAGACGTTAGATGGCACTCTGCAGTTCGTTGTTCGGTTGGACTCGAGTTTTTATCAACCTGCAACTTGATGAAATCCGAGTCTAACGGGGTCCAACCCAACGAACTAGAGCGCCATCCAGCGTCTTCATTTCACAACCTCTTCCTTTTTAACGTCTTCTTTTTGCCGACCTCCTCTTTTTTAAAAAACCTCTTCGTTTTCTGACTATCTCGCGTTTCATAGTTCTTTTGCGTTTATTTTGTGTTTTTACGTGTTCATGCTAGAAAAATACAGTTCACAGAGAACACTGTGTTTCACAAATCAAACCAAAACTTTTCAAAATAAAAATATAACTTGCTGACCTCTCAGTTTTTTGTGCATAAATGTTCCGTTTTCTGTTATATAGTTTCGTTTTCAGAGGTCCTAATTTGCGGTAATAACAAGTGAAGGCATTTGTCAAGCTGATAATTACGATTTCAGTGTGCAGATATTTCTTAAAGATATGAATATTTTGTGTTTATGACATAGGATGGAATGAATTAACTGTATTTTTATCCTATAATAATCTTAAATTATACCAAAAACATTTTTTTCTGTGAATCATGATGCATTCACTGGCAGATTGTCTTACCTCAGCAAATTGCAGTCGCTGGGCCATATGCATTGGGGTGAGTTTTTCCTTTATTGCTGCAATCCTACCATTTAGTCCTTCTGCCGAAAGTCGATTCCGAATAGTCTGGCGATTAAGCAGCTCCTGGCGACCCAATGTAACCAATATCTGCCGGGGAGTTACAAACGGATTTCTTTCCGCCTGTCTGATGATCAATCTGTCCTCCCTTTCGGTGGTTTCCCTTGGACGTCCAGACCGTTCCAAACAATCAGTGGCCCCAGTTTCAAGGTAACGATTGCACCAATTGCCGACAACAGATTTGGATATTCCTAAATGCCCTGCAATGTCCCTGTAGCTAAGACCATCTTCTCGTAATGCAATAATTCTACCCTTGAGGAACTGACTAAGCTCTTCAGCACCTCTCCACCGTGGCATGTTGGCTGTACTGGTAGTGCAATCGAAGACAACTCGGACTTGTGACCAATAGACATCTGTTACATCAGTCGGGTGCAGTTATCTAACATGGGTGACACTATCCCTAGGCCTGTATAAAGAAACGACAGTTTGAAAAGTTCTGATTGTGGTTTTAACCATCAACTGGATCAACAATTTAATTTGTTGAATCTTACACCCCGCAACATCAGCAGCTGTGATTAATCACAATTTATCTTGTGCTGCATTTTCATGGGACACCCTCTAGTTATTTACCCACTCCAAGAAAACGTTAGTTTGCATGTCAAGAGGAAATGAACATCCCATTTATATTGAAATTACTGACATTCAACATGCTCATCGGGCCTATTCACAAAAACTGAATTCAAAATTTTGTAGCGTGTGACCGGGTTCAATACACTAGCATGTTCGAATTCAATAGGCTTGGTGGTGAAGATCACCAGGGGGTTTCTCCAAAGTAATTCCAAAGTCAATAAACAAGGTGCAAAATTTTGACATAAAATGCTGTTTTCCCACCAATTAACACAAGATATTTTCATCACCGTGATGGGGACTTGGGTTTTTCATCATGGTGATTCATCCTATCAAGAAAAAGTACGAAAAAAATCGGAAACGAAAAAGTTGATTTTGGGGCCTTTTGTAAATCAATAAAAGTCGGTATTATATAAAATGGCTAATTTTTATGTGGTAGATACCAT